>NC_072406.2:83926833-84231166 GCF_028858775.2 Pan troglodytes
GCCGTTGTGAGAACCGTGGTGGGCCTGGACCGGGAGACCACAGCCGCCTACACGCTCATCCTGGAGGCCATCGGTATGCACCAGTCCCGCACCCACCAACACAGTGATCTGGGCAGAGTTCACACAGGGTGCCTCCCAGGAGCCGGCCTTTTGCTAAAGGCTGAACTCTGCCCAGATGCCAGTGGAGAAAGGGCCACCAGGCACTCACCAAACATTACTCAGCACTTGCCGGGCATGAGGTTCACTGCATGGTGCCACATGCAAGACACTAGGATGGTAAGGTGGGAGCTACATGGGAGACCCACATGTAGACAAATTACTGCAAATCCAGGCAAGCCAGCAGGAAGGGAAAAGGATGACATAAGAGTATTGGGCAGTGGTGCAAACACGGAGGGGGAGAGGTCACGGGAGGCTTCCTTCACGAATCGGCATCTGGGAGTGCCTTTGAGTGAGTTAGGACCCTTTCAGTTGAAAATTTTAAAATAAAATAAACTGACTTCAGCAATATGGGCTCACAAAACCAGTCCACTGGGAGATGTAACTCCCAATATGACTGGATTCAGGGCTCAGGTGACACCTCAGGCTTCAGTCTCTGCACTGGCTGGCGCTGCCTCCTGTGTGTTGATGTATTAGTCTGTTTTCACGCTGCTGATAAAGACATACCCGAGACTGGGTAATTTATACAGGAAAAAAGGTTTAACGGGACTTACAGTTCCACGTGGCTGGGGAGGCCACGTGGAACTCACAATCATGGCAGAAGGCAAGGAGGAGCAAGTCCCGTCTTACATGGATGGTAGCACGCAAAGAGAGAATGAGGAAGACGCAAAAGTAGAAACCCCTGATAAAAGCATCAGATCTCATGAGACTTATTTACTACCACGAGAACAGTGTAGGAGAAAATGCCCCCATGATTCAATGATCTCCCGCTGGCTCCCTCCCACAACATGTGGAAATTATGGGAATACAATTCAAGATGAGATCTGGGTGGGGACGCAAAGCCAAACCATATCAGTTGGCTTTATTCTTCAACTCACATGGTGGCAGGTCGTTGCCCCAGCCTCACCTGTACACATTCTCAGGTTCAAGTGCAGCGGCACGGAAGACAGCACTTGTCTCTTTCCCCTCCCTGGCAGAAGCCCTCAGATCAGCTCTAGATAGATCCATTCTGCCCCAGTGCCCATTCCTGAGCCCCTCACTGTAGCCAGGGAAGTGAGATGTGCTGGTTACTTAGGCCTAAGTCACATGCCCATCCTGGGCCCTCCCCCTCCCGGGCTTTTCCTTCTTCAGGCCTCAGGGCAGCCTCACCCCCCACCCCAACCTCCAGGAAGACAGTGCCTAGTGGCCAGCAGGGCCTGCTGGTGAGGTGGATGGCTACAGGCTGAATCCAGCCTAGGATGTGCAGGGAGCTGGGGGCAGTCCCACCTACCCAGCATCCCAGGCCTCAGAGCCTGGGAGGGAGGGTCCACAGGGGGACATTCAGGACATGGCCTTCCCAGGGGAGCACAGGGCAGTGCTGATGGACAGAAACAAGGGGTGCCCACTGCAGCCTTGGAGGCCACATAAGGTTTCAGTACATGAGGAAGCAGGGAGGGCACTTCAGGCAGAGGCACCAGCCCATGCAAGGGCCTGGAGGTGGGAAAGTGCCCTGTGTGCACAAGCATGCGTGCATGCACCGCAGCTGGCCCATGGAGTGGCCCACACTGGGGAAGGGGAGGCTGTGATCAGGTAGGGCCATGTGTGGAGGCCTAAACATTGGCCAAGAAGTTTGGTCTTTGGTCTCTGGGCAGCAGGGAGCCCTTGAGGGCCCCAGAGGGGAAGAGTGGTATGATGAGACCTGTGCCGCCAGGTGCCCCTGGTCCTCCCAGGAAGTTTGCAGTGAGCTGAGTAAGAAGGGAATGAATTCTCTGGGCCTCACTCTTTCCAACCATCAATCCCTTCCCAGCCCACCCATGCCCAGATGCCTCTGCCCTCTGCCCTGCTCTCCTCCCCTCCTGGAATGGCTGCCCACCCTCTGGAGACTTGTTATCACCCCTGAGTCCAGCCTTCACTTTGGGCATTGCCTGGCAGGAGGAGAGGGCTTCTGCCAGCCTTCTAGGGAGCCTCCCACACACACACCAATCCCAGCCAGAGCAATAAGCCAACCCCCAAGGGTGGTGGGAGGCTGGTCTGGAGAGGAGCTTTGGAGGGTGAGAAGACCTACCTCCAGTGAGCGACAGCACTGCCACGTATGGTCAGCTGGCCTGGGGAAGAAGGATGGAGTCACCCTAGGTCTCCAGGCTACTCCAGCTGCCTGCACCACCCCCTGGGGTGACCACTCTTGCCTGGACATGCAGCGCTGGTTACAAGCTCCTTCCTCCAGGGAGGACAACCCAAGAGTTGCCCTGGGGCTGAGTCAGTGCCCCATCCTCACCACCTCCCAGCCCTGGGAGGGTCCTGTGGGAACTGGAGGGACAGAGTCTCCAGGGACCTTAAGCTTAGATCCCAAGCAAAGCCCGTGTTCCTGAATGCAGAGGGGACGTTTGTTTGACCTATCCAATATTTTATAAAGAATGACCATCAGTTGTGAAAGTTTAAAGATCAGGAGATTTTATTTAAAAGCTCAGATGTTCAATTTCTCATGAGAAATCAGAAGATCTGGTGTCTCTGGGCCCACATTCTGCCTGTCCGCTGTGGACTGGAGTGGAGGACAGCTGCCCCTCCAGCGGGGCCCATCCAGGTGTTTGACCCAGGTGCTATACCCGCCAGTCCCTGACAGCAGTTGGCTTTTTGCTCTTAGTACCTGTATCTGCATCCTAAATTTGCCACGACAAACTACCACAAACTTAAAACAGCAGAAGTGTATTCTCTCCTGGTTCTCAAGGCCAGAAGTTAGAAATTAAGGTGTCGGCAGGGTCACGCTTCCTCCGAAGGCTCTAGAGAGAATCAGTCCTTTACTGTCCCAGTTTCTGGAGTCGCTAGGCATTCAGTGGCTTGTGGCAGCATAACTCCAGCCTCTGCCTCCATCTGCATGTGGCCTCCTCCTCTCTGTCTCAAATGTCCCTCTGCCTTTCTCTTGTAAGGACACTTGCCTTTGGGTTTATGGGCCACCCAGCTCACCCAGGATGATCACTTCTCAAGATCCTTAACGTAATTACATTTTCAAAGGCCCTTTTCCCAAATAAATTAACCTTCACAGGTTCCCAGGGGTTTAACATGGGTCTGTTTTTTTTGGGAGCCATCATTCAATCCACTTGAGTGCCTCAGTTACCTCCTCTGTAAAATGGGGATGACAGTAAAGTGTCTGCTTCATGGGGTTGCTGTGAGGACTGAATGGGTTAGAAGACTGGCTGGCACATGGTGTTATCTAAGTATTTGATACTGTTAGTGTTATTCCTAAGCTAAAAAGGAAGTCACCCCTTGCAAAGGCTAGGGCAGATGGGGCGGAACAGGGCACCTCTCTGGCCGGTGCCCGGGAGTGTGCAAAGTCACAGGAAGTGTGCCCCTCTCTCAGGCAGCTGCTAACACCTGTCTTCCTTCAACTCCCACAGACAACGGCCCTGTAGGGAAGCGGCACACGGGCACAGCCACTGTGTTCGTCACGGTCCTGGATGTGAATGACAACCGGCCCATCTTTCTGCAGAGCAGCTATGAGGCCAGCGTCCCCGAGGACATCCCTGAAGGCCACAGCATCGTGCAGGCAGGTGGCCCGTGGCCTCTGGGGCAGGTGGTGGGCTGGGGGAGGCAGGGCCACACACGGCCCTGAGGGCACATGCTCAGTGGCACCAGAGGCGGAAGCAGGTGGGGGCCCAGGGTGGGTCCGCCGCTCTGGAAGGTGCTGTGGGGAAAAGGGAACCCAGGCCCTCTCCCATCCCAGGGAGTGTGGGCCCCCAGGTTGCAGAGCTGAGGATAGGGCTCTGGCTCCCCACAAACAGGAGGAAGACTTGGCCTCCCCCTGCATATCTCCCGCCCCACCCAGAAGGGCCTTTCAGAGTAGGGGGGAGAAGGAGATGTCACAATTTCCCGGAAAGGAGTTGAGAAGAGAGCCAGGGCCCAACAAGGCCCAGAACAGAGCTGCTTTCACAGAGCCCTTGGCCGAGGCTCCCCTCTTGGGAAGTAAACAGGCACAAGAAGAAAGGGCTCCTTTGCCCAGGGAGCAGGCGCAACAGCTCCAAGGCTCAGAGGGAGAGAGGGGAGGACCCTGAAAACGATTTGGGTGTGCACCCCCACCTCTGCCCAGAGGCCTCAGTTGCTGGGTGGGGAGGGAGGCCCGGAATGAATGAGTCTCTTTACCAACTATGGGGTTTCCGACTCGGAGGCTGAGCCAAACAGCGAATCTGGGCCTGCCCACTGGGGCAGGCTCCCGGGCTTGGGAGGGACAGAAGCGTGGGAGGCTGGCAATGCTCCCCTCCCTGCATCGGGACCAGGAGGCGGGCAGGAAAGGGCTGGGGAGCAGGGAGCTGACTCCCAGAAACACAGAGAGCCCAGAAAGCCCTGAGGATTTGCGAGAGTGTGGTGGCTAGCTCCAGAAGGAGGAAGAAGAGGGTTCTCTCGATCAGGGCCTCAGCTTGTGAGGACTTGGAGCATACCCCCCTGGCCTGGTGCCTGAAACCCAATTGAGAGCCCTCCCCCTCCTGGACTTTTCCTTCTTCAGGCCTCAGGGCAGCCTCACCCCCCACCCCAACCTCCAGGAAGACAGTGCCTAGTGGCCAGCAGGGCCTGCTGGTGAGGTGGATGGCTACAGGCTGAATCCAGCCTAGGATTTGCAGGGAGGCCCCAGGGGAAGCAAACCAGGAAGAGGTTACTGAGCAGGAAGGGAGGAAGGAACAAAACCCTTAGGGAGGAGGCCTGCCCCACTTTCTAAACCCAAAGACTTGGTTTCTATTTACACAATACTACTCTTACTGAAATCCTAGAGCCAGCGAGTTAATATAGGGCAGCCCTGAGTTCTCCCATTTCTCAGGGAGAAATGCAGCGTCTCAGGATGACTTCTCCAAGGTCCTGTTGGTAAGTTTCTTGTGAAGCCGGACTCACTTTTTGAGATCAGATTGACTTGGAAGGAAGGGACAGTGGGCTTCTCCAATAGAGCCTGCTTGGAGAGAAATCTTTCTAGAGTCATCTGAGGGAAGATGAGGCTCTGTTATGCCAGCTTCCACCAGGACTCCTGCCTCAGAAGGTGGGGACACCCCCAGGCTGGGCCACTCTTCACTCTGTACACAGAAGCCTCATACTTCTGTGCACAGAACTGGGGAGTCAAAGTGAGGGGCTGGACAAGGTCTGGCTCTCTGCAAGCTCCCAAGCTGGTAGGAAAGAGAAGACATAGACAAAAAGGACCCATGCTGCCAAGAGAATGTTCCCTTTCCTCCCCAAGAGAGGTAGGAGACAGTAGGGGCGGCTCCAGGCAGGAGGGCTTCACAGAGTGGGTGTGTGTGAAGCATAAGCCACAGTTAGTGGGTGACAGGTCTTTCAGTTTTCCTGGAGTTTTGGATCAAGATGAGGCTAGAAAGATTAATTGGAGCCAGCTCCCAGAGGGCACTGCACACTGCGCTGAGGAGCTTTGGCTATATCCATTTGGCATTAGGGAGCCAGTGAAGGTTTTGGAGCTGGGGAGTGGCAAGCCAGAGCTCACTCCTTGGGGAGACGTGGCTGGCTGCACTGTGGGTCACAGCAGGATGGGGGTGCGGCAGCTTTGTGGTGGGATCCTGGCCAGCTGACTGGGACAGGAGCTGGGCAGCCCAGGTCCTCCCTCTGCCCACCCTTCAAATTTGGGACCTGACCAAAGTGTTTAACCCTCGCGTTGTGAGGAGAGGTCAAGGGTTTGGGATTCTGAGAAGCCCATCCTGGGGTGGGACTGCTTTGACAGGTCATCAGCAAAGCACTCACCAAAACCACAGATAGCATCCCTAGTGTGGGCAGGACTTGGGACCCCACAGCTGTCCTGGAGAGGTCCAGACCATCCCACCCTCGGGGAGGCTGCCGCTTTCCCTGGGTGAGGTGTGGAGCTTCTGCGAGCTGTCCTCCTCCGAGTCCAGGTGGCATCACCTCCAGCTGCTGGAAATGCCCTGCCTCTTGCCACTCTGTCACAGCACCCGCCCTGGCCTCTGCAGGGAGCCTCCTCGATCATCCTCAATCCCTTCCTGATTGATCCCAACATGGGTGCCCTGAAGAGGGGCCACCAAGACGGCTGCCAAGACCATGCTTGGAGAGCCCTGCTTGCTCCTCCTCCCAGCCGGCACCCAGGCATCTGTTCCACCAGGAGGGAGGCAGCTGCTCCCACAGGGCACCAAGCAGATGCTGGCAGCACCCAGGAAACCCAAGGAAGAGAGCCCCGAGGTTTTGCCCCAGCACTGGGCCAGCACAGATGACAGGACAGTGTCTTGGCCCCGGTGTAGGCTGAGCATTTCACTTGACTAAAGGGAACCTTTGCCATTTGGCAACTTCTCCATGCTGGGCTTTGGCACCTGGAGGGCAAGGCTTCTGTGGCGAGCGAGGGTGCTGCTTCTAGGAGGTGGTTACGAGCCCCAGGTTGTACCCTGTGGAGCCTCAGGCCAAAGGCCCAGATGACCACGAGTGCACATCTCTTGACCAGAAGTCTTTCATCAAGCAGCAGCTAGGGGGTCTGCAGAGAGGAAGGTGCTCTTCTGAGGATCATCTTTGGGAAAGGGCGCTGGCCTGGGCATGCAAGGAGCTTCGGGGGGTGAGTGTGTGTCCCAGACTGCTTGGGCCACTGTCTTCCTGCAGCCTGCAGCACCGGTCTCTGAAGCAGGAGGATCTACAGGTAGACCTAGGGGGATGTGGGGGCATGTTTGTGGACACCCCATTACATCTTGGTAGATTCCATGTAGTCACAGTGGCCGCGGTTGTCCTCGGGGCCCGGCAGGGGCTGTCGAGGGACGGTGGGCCGGCCATGGCGGAAGCTGTGCAGGGAGAGGCGCAAGGAGCCCAGGCGCTTCCAGAGCCGGAGCTGGGGCTCACTGGGGCTCCCAGGGTGGTGGGGCATGCACTCGTGAGCCCTGCGGCGGCTCGGGTCCAGCGCGGCCGGCTTGCAGAGCGTCATGAACAGCAGACAGGTGGCCAGCAGGAGGAAGATGCAGGCCAGGGCGATGAGCATGGGGAGGGGGTCAGTTGCCTCTGCAAGGGTCCCGGGAGTGACGGGAGCTGAGAGAAAGGCGAGGGGGCTGATGGCTGGGGAGCTGGCGAGGCTGGGGCCCTCTGTGCTCATGGCTCCTGCAACAGCAACAAGACAGAAGCTCAAAGGCAGATCAGCTGGACCCAGGGCAGCGGGTATAGGGAAGACTTACCTAGGGAATGTGGATGGGGGCAAGGCACTGTTAAACTGGACAGCATCATGGCCACATCACAGGTTAAGACAGCAAGGTCCAGAGACATCACAAGTCTAAGTGTACACACAGCTGAGCAGTGATGGAGCTGGGCCCAAGCTCAGGCCCTCTTCCTGTTCCACCCTGTGCCCATCTGCCATGCAGACAAGAGGGCGGTGCCTGTCCGCATTTTCAAATCAATCCTCATGAATCATCACAGGGTCTTAGGCCTGGAAACTTAAGACCAACTCTGTCAATAACTTGCTCTGTGGCCAGGAACGAGTTATGGATGGTAAGAGGCCGCAGCTGCCAGGGTCCCTAGCAGTTATCTAATACCAAAGCTGCAAACTGGGGGCCCACGGGTGTGTTTAGTTGGGTCCTTGCCATGTTTTTATCAATGTAATTATGAATATTTTCAAAATAATAACAGATTTCACAAAAATATATGGGTACCTGAATTCTCTTGAAATGTCAGAATTTCACCACTGGCATTGGCCCATGTTCCTGCCTCATCCCTGTGTCTGGGGCTGAGCAGCCGCTGCCCCCTGTAGACAGGGCACTGACCTCCAGCTCCCCACCCTCCCCCACAGGCCCACCATACACCTTATTTCACCTGCCTGGCCCCGTGGGGATTCCTGTGACTGCTTCCCCATGCAGTCCAACTTGCTCCCACGACAGGTGGGAAACTGAGGTCCGAAGAGGGGATTTGGCATTAGGGAGCCAGTGAAGGTTTTAGAGGTGGGGAGTGACAAGCCAGAGCTCACTCCTTGGGAAGGCTTGGCTGGCTGCATTGTAGGTCACAGTAGGGTGGGGTGGGGCAGCTTGGTGGTGGGAAGGCCAAGGCCACATTGTGAGCCAATGGCCAAGTGAAGGTCAGAAGCAGGTCTCCTGACTCCTGGCCCCATGGCCTTGCCACCCCTCTGGCCCCCAGCCCTTTCTGAGCTCAGTGAGCTGCTCTGGGAACAGGTGGGAAATAAACCCACAAGGAGTTGACAAGGGGGCTGGAAACCCCCCAGGGACATCATACACCTGACAGGGCATTTCCTTTCCCACTGAAGATCATCCCATTAGACGCAGTGCAGCAGACGGTCCTTGTCGATGGAAAACCAGGCTGAGCTTTTGGCTCAATATGTCTGGGGTTGTAATAAAAATGCTCACAGATCCTGGCCAGCAGATAACACATGACCAGAGGGTACAGATGAGCAGGGCCACCTGGAGAGCACTGGCTGGGCCCTCTCAAGGAAGTGGAGGGGCCTCAGCCCAGAATGATGGTGTCAGTGCCGGAGTGCAGGCCCAGTGTGGTCAGCTCTGTCAATTTCCCAAGAGAAGCCAGAAATCTGGATTTTTTTAAAGGCAAACATTCTAGACGTTTAAATGTTGGCAGCTAATTCAAATTTGTTGAAGGCAAGAAAGAAGAGAGGTGGGGTGGGGGAGAACACAGCAAAAGCCAAATAAACTTGATTTCAAAATAATGTGAAATGAATTTTCAAATATTTGAAACACTACACAGGCCAAACCAAACACATAAGCAGAGGACGTCCAGCTTGCAGGTCAGCATGTGTGATATTTAAATTCTACTGACGTGGACAAGCAATCCCAGGGGGTCTGATAAAAAGTCATGATTTCCCTTTAACCTTGGGGTCTTTCCTTTTCATGAGGGTGGGGGATAGCAGATTTTCCTCCTTCCCAGCTTGCAGCTTAGATAACAGTTGAGTTTCTAGCACGGAAGCTCAGGAGGAGGAAAGATGTCACGTCACGCTCAGAGAAACCCTGCCACAGGTAGTGGGGAGGGGAGTGGGCCACCTAGTTCCCCACCCGAGGGACTCCTGTCCCTACCCCAGGCACTCACCAGCAGCCGCAGGACCTCACTCCTGGCTCCCCGCGCCCAGCCAACTGAGGGCATGCAGAGCACCCCACCTCCCACCCACTCCCCACCACCACCCCTCCCAGCACTTCCAGGCAGAAAACGACCCCTCCCAGCGCCTGGCTGGAAAGTGTGATGCCCGTCTAGCTGCCCAGGGCCTCCGCCTTTGCGGCATCAGGCCTAGAGAGCACTTTGGCTGGGCAGCTGTGCATGGGTTGGCCTTTCCTTGAGTCTGAGCAGGGAGGAGGGATGGGGTGTGCCCACCACTCATTCCCATGGGGAGAAAATCAGCCATCCCTCTCTCCTACCCTGGACGATGCTTGGCCAGGAGTAAGAAAAGGGCAGTCTGAAATGGGAGATGCCTCAATCCTACTAGTTCTAATGTTATTTCAAGGCCTTCAAAGGAATCTGGAGACCCTATTGGGCTAGCAAATAGGATCCAGCCTTCAGGCCTTGAGACCTGCTTTAATTTAAAAAATAAGTGAGGCCAGGCGTGTTGGCTCTCACCTGTAATCCCAGCACTTTGGGAGGCCAAGGCAGGAGGATCACTTGAGCCCAGGAGTTTGAGAACAGCCTGGGCAACATAGTGAGCCTTCATTTCTGAAAGAAAAAAAAAAAGTTTTTTTAATTAGCCAGGTGTTGTAGTATGTGCCTGTGGCCCCAGCTACTCAGGAGGCTGAGGCAGAAGGATCATTTGAGCCCAAAAGTTTGAGGCTACAGCGAGCTAGAATCATGCCACTGCGCTACAGCCTGAGCGACAGAGCAACTCTGTCTCAAAAAAATAAAAAATAAAAAAAAAAAGTGGAGTTGTAATTAGCATCTGAGTAGTTCCTGTGGCAACGAGAGATTCCTAAGTGCTTGAAAACAACACGACACCCTTCCTGGAGCACGAGGCAAGTCCAGCTGCCAGGCCCCTTGACACCCGCTACTGACCAACCAGCAAAGGCCAGCTAGTACTGGGAGAGGATGCCTTGCCCGGACCAAGGCCAGGAATCATCTGGAGGGCAGTTGAAGCCACTCCCTTCCCACTGGGGCCAGGGTGCACCAGCGGGCCCTGCTCTGGACATATCTCTGCAAGCTCAGTCTAGGACCCTCCTCTTCCCTTGGAGTTCCACAGAGCAGGACCTGCTGTGGGCAGAGAGGACTGCTGTGTGGCCTCGGGCTAGTCCCTACCCCTTACTGGGCCTTGTTTCCCCTCTCTACAGAACCAGAGGACTGCCTAGGTCTGAGCACACCCTCACATTCTCCCAGGAGTCCCCAGCAAGGGTCTCCACCACACTTCCCTCTCCAGGCCTTCTCCTGCAGTCCCCCAAGCACTGACCTCAGAGCCAGACCCCAGCCGTCCCGAGCTCCGTGGAGAGGTCTTCTCAGCTGTGGGAGGGAGGCCCAAGGAGCCCTGGGCAGTGCCTGTGACCCCAGCCCTGCCAGGCTCTGCTGTGCCCTGCAGCCCTCGGTCAGCCTGGCCAGCAGAGTGGCCTCCCCGTCACTCCCCAGCTGGACCTGGCTTTGTCTAGAAGAGTTCAGGCCCTGCCTTGGGGGAGGGGATAGCTAAGGGAGTAGGGATGGCAACTGGGTTGGGAAGAGGGAGAGGGGAGCTGTCCAGAGACTCTGGGATGCCCCCCGGCCTTCCCACCGCCTCGCTCCAGCCTGTCTCCTTGGAGCCCTCTCAGGGGTGGAAGACTCTGGGGAGACGCAGGGGGAGGGTTTTACTGCCTCTGCGGCCCCATGGCGCTCACCTTCCCCTGTTGGAAGTTTGAATGGTATGGTCGGCGGCAGCCAGTGGGTCGCTATTCAGTGCCTGCCAGCCACCAGGTTACCCTGGAGAGGGGCTACAAGCCATGGCAGGAGGGGAGCAGGCAGAGTGCTGGTCCCTGGCAGCCCCTGAGGCCCCTCCTGCAGCGTCCCTGGGCCCCACTCCTTCCAGGCTTTTCCCTCAGCTTCTAGAAAAGCACCTTTGCTTTGAAGGTGTCTGGCTACAGAAGCGAGGGGTGAGGGGCATCTTCAAAGGTCAGGGGGATCCCAGGGCAGAAAGCACAGGACTGACGGACCTCCAAGGCCATGCTCCCCACAGTGCGGGTGGGCCACGGGAGACCTCCACTGAAGGCTCTTTCCAAACCACACACACACACACACACACACACACACACACACTTTTCCCTCCCCCAGCCTTCTTTCTCCCCGGAAGCCAGAGCTTCCCTGGCAACCAGCCGCCTGCTTAGGAGCCCAAGTCTTTGGCAGCTTCCCCACCAGGGACCTCCAAGCTCCCAGAAATGCAACTCAAGACAGGAGTCATGGCCCTGTCCAAGACCTGAGCCTTGGACCCATTCCCTTTTTTGGAGCCCCAGTTTCTGGTTTTTAGCTCTTCCCTCCTGCCCTTGCCCACAAAAGGAGGCACTGTCTGCCAACCCCAAGATGGACAAGAGATTTCCTATGGACTGTTAAAGCTGGAGAGGTCCTCAGGGGTCATCTAACTCCTCTTCTGAGAGAAAAGCGCCCCTGTCTTCTCTCAGATGACCAAACTGAGGCCCAGAGAGGTGTGACCTGCCCAGGGGCACCCAGCAAGTGAGTGGTGGGGGACTTGGTGTTTCCCCTGTGCTGGGTGGGCAGGGGCAGGCAGTAGGCATCCAGGGTAGGCAAAGCATCCGGCCCAAAGGTGTTTCCAATGCCCAGAGTCCCCACTGGGATTCCCGCACCTTCCATCACAGCATTCACTGCCTTCATTTTCCTTAACTTCCTCTGCTGAAACCAACTGAACACTTCATCTGTGGCCCCCATTCCTCCTGAGATGGCAGAAGACAAAGCTTCCAGGGTGGTGCAGGCTGCTGGAGCAGGGAGGCATCAAGGAAATCTCACCATGGATAGGCATGCAAGGGCATGCTCTGGGCAACGTGGCTCTCTTCCCCATCCTGAGCCCTTCCAGATCTGGACAATTGAAGCACCCTGTTACATCCCTCCACCTGCCAGCTCCTAAGGTTTCTCAGGGAATGGAGAGAGAAAGAACTGCACGGCAAGGGGCAATCCAGCCATCCCCAGCTCTGGCATAAATCAAGAGGGCTCTCTGGAGAAGGTGGCATCACTCATGTTGACCTTCACCATACATCCCCATGCTAGGCACCAGCCAAGATGCTTTGCAGGATGACTTCTGATCTTCCCCTCAACCCTGCAAGGCTGGTCATCATTGTGCCCAGTCTAGAGATGAGGAAACTGAGGCTCAAGGGGGCTAAAGTACTTATCCATAGTGCCATAGAGAGTAAGTGACAAAGCCTAAATTCATGCTTGGGTGTGCCTGACCCAGGGCCCTTGTTCTTTTTGCTCCAGTGTACTCGTCCTCCTCCCCACCATCAACATGCTCATCAGAATCCTTAGACACACTTACCGCAGTGCCCGGATGTGCATCGAGGCCAGCGCCTGCTACAGGCTCCTCGCTCTCCCTTCATACCACCATGTCTATACTCCCTGTCCTGGGGAGGTTCCAGGGCATCAGTGCTGCTGATTGAGGCTGTCATTCCACTCTTCCAACCACAGCCCTCTGCTGTCCCTGCATGAGCCCTTCACTCCACACTGGGGTCCTAGTTCCTTCCTCAGCCTCCCCAGCTGCCTCTACTTTGGCTAACACTGTTTCCCAGCACAAATGTTCTTCCCAACCTTCTCTGCTAAGCCAGGTTTCCTCCATCCTTCCAAACCCAGCTCCCTCCTTTGGAAACCTTCAGCCAATCCCACCCTCACTGCTTTCTTGATCTTTGCTAGCAGGAACCCATCCCCATCTTCTCTGCAGGTTTGTCCAGTGAGCAACGATAGGAAAGCCTACATTAGGGCTTCAGGTGGCAAGAAAGAAAATCCATTCTATATTATCTTAGGCAGGGCCATACATGGTGGCTCATGCCTGTAATCCCACCACTTTGGGAAGCCAAGGCGGGAGGATTGCTTGAGCTCAGGAGTTCGAGACCAGCCTGGGCAATATAGCAAGACCCTGTCTCTACAAAAAAAATAATAATAATCTAGGCAGAAGGAGAAGTGTACTGTACAATACTGGGATACCCTACAGGATCAAAGGAAAAATCAAACAGGGAGCGAGGCACAGATGGGCTCCTGGAATAACTGGGCCCAAGGATGCAAACCAGGGCTGAATGTTGTATGTGTCCTGCATTCGTGCTTACTGAGTGTCAGCCTAGTTCCTCTCCCTGGAGCTCTGCTCCTAAGTTGTTCACATATTTGACCCTACTGTGTGCCAGGATTGTTGTTCCAGAGACCAGGGATATCGCAGTGCACAAAGCCCTTTCTTCCTGTGGGGATATAGGCAATAAGCAAAGATAGCATGTATCAGAGGGTGACCAGCGGTAGGGAAGGCCAGGACATTGGAGTGGGGGCTATAATTTCATATGCAGTGCTCAGGGAGGGTCTTAGGAGAAGATATTTGAACAAAGACCTGAAGGAGATGAGGGCATGAACATGCAAATATCTGGAGGGAGAGCTTACCAGGAAACAGCCAGGGCAGAAGCCATGAGGCCAGCACACGCTTGGTGTTCAAGAAACAGCCAGGAGACCAGTGTGCCAGGGCAGTTAAGAAGAGAGAGTGGTGGGAAGTGGGGCCCAGGGATGTGCAAGAGAGGGGCTGTTGATATTCCCACACTTTACTGCTAGAAAGACTGACTCAATCTCTCTGGGCCCAAGGTCAACAATCCCAGAGAAGAATGTGATTGGCTCAGCTTTGATCAGGCACCCAGTCCTGGACCAATCCCCTCTGACCGTCTTGGCAGGGTCAGGAAGAAAATGGCAGCTCCCATGCACACCACAGGGCTGAAGTGAGAGGTGGTGAGACAAGAAGGGGCAGACCCAGAAGAAGTGGGAGAGCCCAGGGCCTGACAAAGCAATTCACCACAGATCCAACAGGACAACATGTCATAGGAGGGTCCAGCCTCTTCCTGCACTGCCCTGGGGGGTGTTTGTTCTCCACTTGTTTTGGGTGGGCAGTGGGTAAAGTAGGTACTCAGTTATTGGCTTGACAGGACTCATGTTGGGGTCAGCTATGGTTCTGCCAGTAGCCTCGAGGCTGGACTCCTTGTAAAAAGGGCTGAGCACTAGGCAGTGTCTCAGAGTGACAACAATGTCCCCCCCACACACAAGCCCACCAGAGGCAACACATAAACACATAAGCCTGAGTCGCAGCCACGCCAGCCAGGCCGATCTGAAGCTAGACTGGGGTGATGGTGCGTGTGAATGAGCATGGAGCTATCGTGTGGGAGGAGGGCTCCTGGGCTTCCACGAAGTGACCATTACAGTGTACAGTGCCGGCTGGGACCCAGTGTGGCCAGAATAACTTCAGGCCAAGGAAATGCGGGTAAGAAGTAGCCATGCAGTCCAGCCACCCTGGGAGAGGCTCCTGGGCTCTGAAAGGCTGCCAGGTAGGGAATGTGGAGGGATGGAACAGCCTGAGAAAGCCTGGACCCAGCGAGCTGCAGTGCCACCTTTCACCTTCTCCCCCAGCCTCCCTGCGAACCTGGAGGAGGATCGGGGCAGAGCTGGTCCTGGACAGGGCTGCAGGGGCCATCAGTGGTCGGACATCCTCTTGGGGATTAGAAAGACATACACGTCCCCTTGTCTCCCACACCCCCAGCCTCTGAGGGAGACCACAGGTTTTGGCAGGATGGGGTAGGATGCGTGAAGGGAAGGAAAGGAACTCTAAAAACCTCTTCTCTCCCTGCTGGGTGGCATTCAAGAAGTAACTCGTGTCTCATTCTTCCTCAGCTGAAAGCCACGGACGCAGATGAGGGCGAGTTTGGGCGTGTGTGGTACCGCATCCTCCATGGTAAGTGGGGCTGCCCTAGGATGGGGGGCGGCCCTCCTGCCCGGGGGAGGGCAGAGCTTCTCTAGGCTGCCAAAGGTCTGGGAGATGAGGCCAAGAGAACCCCCAGGGCCATACACATGGGGCGAGGCCAGAGGGAGGAAACAGGGACATTCTCCTTATTCACACCAGGTGGGTGAGGGGGCAGCTTTTTTGATTATTTGTTTTTGAGACGGAGTCTCCCTCTGTCGCCCAGGCTGGAGTGCGGTGGCGTGATCTCGGCCTACTGCAACCTCTGCCTCCTGGGTTCAAGCGATTCTCCTGCCTCAGCCTCCCGAGTAGCTGGGACTACAGGCGCGTGCCTGTAATTTTTTGTGCTTTTAGTAGAGACAGGGTTTCACCGTGTTAGCCAGGATGGCCTTGATCTCCTGACCTCGTGATCCACCCATCTCAGCCTTCCAAAGTGCTAGGATTACAGGCGTGAGCCACCGTGCCCCTGGGTTGGCTTTTGATTGCTGTGTTCCTGAAGTCCTGGTGTCCTGCAGAGCTTCCCAAAGCCATGGCCCTGACAGAGAGGGCCCAGAGCCCAGGGCAGCCCCCAGCAGCACGCTCCCCAGGGACTGGGTCTCATTGGTCCAACCAGAATCCAGTGCCCATCCCTGAACCAATCGCTATGGCCAGAGAATAAAATGTGCTGATCCTCCCACTTCTCGAATCAGGGGTAAAGTCACTGCCCACAAATGTTATGGACTGACAGTAGAGGAGAGTAGATCCCCAAAGAAAAATCAGGGTGCTGTGCCCAAAAGATGGGGGAATGAGTGCTGGACCAGCCCTGAGATGTCCACTAAATCCTGGATTCAACCACCCATGGAGAATTTGGTTTCAGTCCCTCTTTTTGGAGTGCCCCAGGTTCTTCTGAAATATTAAAAAGGCCTCACACTACCCACATCTGTGGGTGTAGGAGCAGGGCGAGGGGGACCAGCAGGAGCCCCACCTGCTGGGGACCATTAACACCAAGATGAAGGCTTTCAGGAAACAGCTGCAGGCCTTCCCGGAGCAGGTGAACCGCATTGGGGATGGCCTGTCTGCCTTGCCCCACCTCACAGAGTCCTCCAGCTTCCTCTCCACTGTGACTTCCGTGTCCCAGAAGACCCGCAGCCTCCTCACAAGGAGGGGACTGGTGAACTTCTGCCCCCAACCATGGCAGGCCAGCACAGCAGGAGACTTCTGGGCAGGGCCGGTGTTCCAGGGGGTCTGTCCCTCCACACAGGTAACCATGGCAACAACTTCCGGATCCATGTCAGCAATGGGCTCCTGATGCGAGGGCCCCGGCCCCTGGACCGGGAGCGGAACTCATCCCACGTGCTGATAGTGGAGGCCTACAACCACGACCTGGGCCCCATGCGGAGCTCCGTCAGGGTGAGGCTAGGGGCGGGCTGGGGTGCTGACCTCAGGACGGGGCCAAGCCCACAGCTAGAACAGAGAAGGCCATTAGTTGGCGCCTGGCGTGGGCAGGGCCACCACTGATTTAGGTGCTGAATGACATCTGGGGCTAAGGGTTCGGTGACAGGTGCCCATCCTGGGACTTGGACTTGTCATTTTGCTCTGAGTTTGTTCCTCCAGCTGTGGAAAGGAGTCAGTGATACTGATGTCTGTCCTAAGGGATGAAAGAGGTGTCCTTACTGTACTAACCCCTGTATCCACAGAGCTCTCTAGGGTAAGTCAAGGAAATCTCACTTGGGTGATCTTGGAGGTACAGATGCTAACCTCATTTTACAGATGAGAAAACTGAGGCACAGAGAAGTTGCTAGTGATAGAATCAGGACTGGAGCCCCCATCTTCTGAATCCAAGTTCAGTGCCCTTTCCAATGAAAGTGACCCTAACATATTCCAGTCACCTCTCCCAGCTGCCTCATCAAATGTATTCTTTCCTGCCCAGCCTTATCTGTGCAGCCAAAATCAAATCAGCCTTAGTCCTCCCGAATGGCTGAAAACCTACACACAGATGTTCCCACTGGTTGTGTTATGTGTACTACCGCCAGAAGGGGGATGACTGAGATGAATGAGATGACCTCTCAAGGCCGCTTCACCCCCACCCCTACACACTCAGCAGCCCCCAGCCCCTTCCCCTAAACCAGTGAGTCAGACCCCAGACATCAGGAGTAGGAGGGAGATGGGAAGAGTCAGGCAGAGCAAGCAGGGACTTTCACCCAGAACTGAGCGCCTGGCTCCTCTTATCAGCCCCATCTCCACCCCCTGCTTCCCCCAGGCTGGAAACAATGAGCGGTGGTCACCGGGTACTCACGATCACAAACACGATGGGTCCGATTGCTCAGGGGCTGTGCTGGGGTGGGTGACTCAGCCCTGACCCAGCTCCTGCTGACACCTCCAACGCTTTGCCCCAGGAAGAGCTGGGAAGACACCTGGGTCCTTGCAACTGTCCTGAGTGAGACCTGCCCTGTGGAAATGGCTGAGAGGGTCAGATCCCCTGGTTCTTACAGGGCCCTGGTGATGGAGACTCAGACACAGTAACCTGGACATGCACATAGCCATGCTGGCTTGCATAACTGTGAATCTTATTCGTGGGCTGGTCAGTACACCCTCATCAGAGCCTGCCTTGTGTGGGG
The DNA here is from genome assembly GCF_028858775.2 of Pan troglodytes. Lineage (NCBI taxonomy): Eukaryota > Metazoa > Chordata > Mammalia > Primates > Hominidae > Pan > Pan troglodytes. The sequence continues at coordinate 83,944,402 of NC_072406.2, forward strand.
CCTACTTCAGGGCACAGAGTGACTGATGTCAGCGAAGCTGGGGTTGGGTCTCCAGACTTCAGGCTTCCTAACCACAGCCCTCCGTGTGGCCCTCGCTCCCCGCTCCCTCACCCAGGCGTGGTGGGCTCCTGCCTCCTCCCATCAGTGCCTCAGCATTATGGCTGCAAACCTCCTTTAGCCACAAACCTTCTGTATACACAAAATGATATGCAGCATTCCAGGGTACAGTGTAAAACAGATCGAAGCCAGACTGTGACAATCAGTGCAGGGGTGGGGCTCCCAGAGCCACACCTGCTCAGCTACTTACGTCCTGCCCGTCTCCTCTGAACCCTGAGGAATAATAAACCCTCACACGTGCCCGATATTTTTCTAAATGCCTCGTGTACTTTAACCTCTGTAACCCTCATAATAGCCTTATGAAGTAGGCACTGTTAATACCCCCATTTTACAGAGGACAAGATTGAGGCAAAGAGGAATTAGCCGACTTGTTCAGGGTCACACAGCGGTAAGGGTGGAGCCAGGCTTCATGCCCTGGCAGCCAGCTTGAGCCTGTCCCCTTAACCACTACACTCCACTGCCTCACATAAGCCTCTTCAAAGCCCAGTCAGAAACCACTGCCTCATCCCCACAGGGTAATTTTAAGGTGATAATTTGAGGGCTGGCCCCTGGGGCAGGTGCTTGGTGGCACTGTAGTACACAGCCTCCACACCCATGAGACCCGGGAGAGCTGGGGACCTTCCTGCAGGCAATGTGGGGACTCTGGCTTTCCACTGGACTCATTTTCCCAGCAGCAGGGGAGAGACGGCTTGCAGGAACCATCCACATCCTCCAGTTCCTGCCTCAGAGACCGGGGACAGCCCCAGTGAGGGGCCGGGGAGTACAGAGTGAGACAGTCCCCTTAGAGACTGGGTGTCTCAGGGTGTACACGACACCTACACACACACACACACGCACATATGCCCACGCACACCTCCTCTCCCTGTCCTCCTAACCACTAGCACCCCATTTTGCAGATGAGGAAACTGAGGCAAAGCACTGCACTGGCACAGCACTGGACAGGCACAGCACTGGACAGAAAGCAGGTCTGGTTCTCCAGGAAGCCCAGTTGCTCCCACTTGCTCAGCAAGAACCTGACAGACCTCTGCTTCCTGTACATCTGTGCCTCTCAGGTTTGCAAACCATCTTGCCTCCTCCTGTCTCTGCTGCTAAAAACAGGCTGAAACCAACCAGAGGATGGTGGCATGTAGCGACTCATGGAGGACAGGCCACACCCCAGCTCCCTGCCACCTCTCTCATCTTGTCATTGTACTGTCAGCCTGGCCCTGTTTTTTCCCCACAACCCTTGGAGTCAAGGTCATTTGGACAAGCAGATTGAGGAAGGGTAAGGCGCACGGTTTTGCAAGAGGAGTGGTTAGTTTCTGTTTACAGAAAAAGAGTTCCTGAAATTCATCCATGCAAATTCCCCCCCGCACCCACCCTACCCAGGATCTTCCCCAGCCAAGTTCTGGGTGAAGCCAAATTTAGGTTCCAGCCTGTGAACAGCTGTGCTCTGGAGTGGACATGTTAGTTTGCATAGTGGGTTCTGGGTGTCTGGACATGAAAATTCTAATGACACAGCAGAGCTTTGGGAACCCTAGAAGCAGCGATGCAGAGAAACTTTTACACCCATATGCCTCTCTGCCCCCAGCCCTGCCACCCTCCCGACCCCAGAGTCCTCCACTGGTCAGGCTGCTGTTTTCGGCTTCTACCAGCCAGAAGCTCTGTCACTTCTCTCCAGCTGATTCCCAGCTAATCCCCAAAGAGAAAGCAGGGCTGATCCCAGAGGCAGTGACCAGATGCCAGACACACACGCCTCTGCTGCACATGCAGAGGCCCCTCCCTTAGTGCTGGTCACCACATGCAAAGTCTGTATGGGGCATCACAGCCCCTTCCCCATTTGCTTCCCTCTCTACTTTGCTGGCAAGTTCCTACCGGCCCTGGCTCTGTTTGGCTGGGAAGAGGGTGCCTCTCCTGTTCTGGGGCCAGCTCACCCCAGCATAGAGCAAAGAGCTAAAAGCTAAAAACTCCTGGGATCCAGCAATCCTCCCGCCTCAGCCTCCCTGGTAGCTGGGATTACAGATGCATGTCACCACCCCCGGCTAATTTTTTTTAGAGACAGAGTCTCATTATGTTGCCCAGGCTGGTCTCAAACTCCTGGGCTCAAGCGATCCTCTTGCCTCCGCCTCCCTAGTAGCTGGGACTACAGGTGCGTGCTATCACCCCCGGCTAATTTTTTTTTGTAATTTTTGTAGAGACAGAGTCTCACTATGTTGCCCAGGCTGGTCTCGAATGCCTGGGCTCAAGAGATCCTCCCACTTCAACCTCCCAAATTTCTGCGATTACAGGCAAAAGCCACCATGCCTGGCCTCCATAAACACCTTTTAAACTGTATTATGTTCATGATGTACAGTGCACACATTCATAAAGAGAACTTAGAAAGTGCTGGTAAGCGGTGAGGAAAATGGTGCGTAATTGCACAATTCAGAAACAGCCACTGCCTTGGATGGGGGCCTCAGAAGCAAACCCTGAGACAAGGATTGGTGTGAAAGTAATATGTAAGAAGCGCCCACAGGAAAAGGTGGAACAGGGTGCAACCAGCAAGGAAAAACAGACAGCAAAGTGTCATGGAGGGAGCTAGGCCTCCGTCCCCCAGGGAGCCCTAAAGCGTCCCCTCACTGCCCCAAACAGGGCCAGGGAAGCTGGAGTCTTTGCTCTCCACGCCCATCAATCATTGGCTCAGGGCTGCCCTAGGGGACGGAAGTTCCCAGGCATTTCTGCTCACTGGGCTGGTTTCCAACAGCCCGGGTGTGGGTGCAGTGGGGTGAGGTTGGTCCTCCCCAAAGAGCCTTAGGGGCTGGGAGCTGGCCGTGAGAAGGTGCACAAGAATCGTAAAGAGTGCTGAGCACTGACATTCTCTACTACAACTGCCATTGTATTTTCACCTCTATTTTCCAAGATATATTTTAATATTTGATTGGGATCACTTTGAATTTTTTCAAGAACTTTTGTAGGCCCTGGCTCATTTTGTCTTCATAACAACCTTAGGAGTGGCATGGAGTGTGAACTATTTTATTTTATTTTATTTTATTTTATTTTTGAGACAGAGTCTCGCTCTGTTGCCCAGGCTGGAGTGCAGTGGCACGATCTTGGTTCACTGCAACCTCTGCCTCCCGGGTTCACACCATTCTCCTGCCTCAGCCTCCTGAGTAGCTGGGACTACAGGCGCCCGCCACCATGCCCGGCTAATTTTTTGTATTTTTAGTAGAGATGGGGTTTTACCGTGTTAGCCAGGATGGTCTCGATCTTCTGACCTCGTGATCTGCCCACCTCGGCCTCCCAAAGTGCTGCTGGGATTACAGGCGTGAGCCACCGCGCCCGGCCGAATTATTATCTTAATATTACCACTTTATAGCTGGGAAACTGGTGGCCCCAAAGAGTCACTAATTAGTCAGATGTTCCACAGCATTAGTCAAAAAGCCAAGAGCAAGATGAAGTTCATTCCGAAACAAGTAATGTTTGAGCACCTGCCACGCGCCAGGTGCTGTGCAAGGTGGTGGTCACAGTGACCCACCAGACAGGCCTGGGGTCCTAGAGGGAGCTCACAGCAGGCCCAGGAAAGCAGTGACCACACAAGCCGGCCACAGTGGGTCAAGCCCTGGGCTTCCCAGCCTCCACCCCACCCTGACCTTGCACCCCTGGCCCGGCTCTCACAGGTGATTGTGTACGTGGAGGACATCAACGATGAGGCCCCCGTGTTCACACAGCAGCAGTACAGCCGTCTGGGGCTTCGAGAGACCGCAGGCATTGGAACGTCAGTCATCGTGGTCCAAGCCACAGACCGAGACTCTGGTGAGGCTGGCAGGAGGAAGCCGGGGATCCCATTGCTCAGAGCAAACCTCCCCAGCTCACCCAGCCCCTCCTTCGAAACGGTCATCCCTGATGCTTCAGGCTCCCCATTTAGCCATGTCTAGGCCAGGGAGGGGCTGCTGGGATGGTCTTGATCACTTCCCACCAGTGGCCCCAGCCTGAGAGGGTTGGAATCAGGGAGAGTTGTCCCAACCACTGGGTGGACAGAGGGGAGGCCACAAGCTTGAGAAGTCCAGCTCCGTCATCCCAGGACCCAGCAGCTCCCACTAGCCTTTAGAGAGGGGCTGGGCAGAGCTGGGAGGGGTAAAGAGGACCTGTCAGAAAGCTGGCTGCGGCCTGGCCTGCTCCTCCAGCCCCTCCATGCCTTCCAGGACCAGCTCAGGGCCTAGCACACGCAGCCCCCCTGACCCTGTACAAGGGGCAGTGCCCTTCCTGTGCTGCAGGGCAGTAGCCTGAAGGCAGCCTGAACCTTGCTGAGGGCCCAAGCCCCAGAGGCGGCCACAGCCCGCAGTGCAAAATGAAGGGGAAGCATGCCGGGTCTCTGTGGCCCTCCGTGCGGCCTGGGCTGTCTGGCCTGTGCCCCAGTCAAGGATACAGCTGAAAAGGAGCATTTCCTGGAGACCCACTGTCACCCAGAGAGGCTCCCTGAGCTGCTCATCCTTCATGTCAGCTACTCTGGTGGCTCCCAACTCCTCTCTCAGCATCCTCAGATTATCTGTGGCATGCATGGGATGGGGTGGAGGGAGGAATGGCTGCAAATTCTCAGGCGGAATCTCAGGCATGTTAGGAGAGTTTAGGGCACATACGCGGCTGTGGCCCCTTGAGGTCTGTGAACTTCAGCTTAGGAATCCCAGCTCTAGCTCCTGATTGAATGGTTTGTTTCAAGGCACAGGAATTTGGGGCGTAGGGAGTGGGGAGGATGGGGGAAGGTGTCCCTGACACTGAAACCCTTCTGTCGAAGGGACCAAACCAAGGCTTGGCCACCTGTGAGGATGCGTTCTAGATCAAAGCCTCCACTACAAGAGATCCTTCATTTCCCCCAATGCTTGTATGTCCAGATATCAAAGGGAGGTACATGAGCTTGAATTTTGAGGCTCCAGGAGCAGACCCAACTCTTTCTGTCCTATCTCTGGTGCCAAGGCCAAGCCCCAGAGGAAGGCTCAACAGTGCATGCTGGACCTTGCCATCCACATTGACCTTAACACATCCTCTGCTGCATCTCTGAGGATGATCCTGCCCGCAGAGGTGGGGCAGCCCATGCTGGGTGGGCCACCCAGGGGGTATGGGTGTGGCAGCTTGAGAAGCCACAGCGCAGCCCCACTCAGTTCTATCTGGGACTGCACAGCCTCTGTGTCCTCCTACAGGGGATGGTGGCCTGGTGAACTACCGCATCCTGTCGGGCACAGAGGGGAAGTTTGAGATTGACGAGAGCACAGGGCTTATCATCACCGTGAATTACCTGGACTATGAGACCAAGACCAGCTACATGATGAATGTGTCGGCCACTGACCAGGCCCCGCCCTTCAACCAGGGCTTCTGCAGCGTCTACATCACTCTGCTCAACGAGCTGGACGAGGCCGTGCAGTTCTCCAATGCCTCATACGAGGCTGCCATCCTGGAGAATCTGGCACTGGGTACCGAGATTGTGCGGGTCCAGGCCTACTCCATCGACAACCTCAACCAAATCACGTACCGCTTCGACGCCTACACCATCACCCAGGCCAAAGCCCTCTTCAAGATAGACGCCATCACGGTGAGGGGCTGGGGGCAGGGAGCACCATTTCTTCCAATCTAACCAACATTGGTTGAGCTCCTTCTGTGTGCACAGCACTCTCCTCTTTGTCATAAAATGTCCTTGAGATGGCCAAGTGTGGTGTTAGGTACCTGTAGTCCCAGCTGCTTGAGAGGCTGGGGCAGGAAGATTGCTTCAGCTCAGGAGTTTGGAGGCTGCAGTGAGCTGCGTTTGCACCACTGCACTCCAGCCCGGGCAACAGAGTGAGACCTTGTCTCTTACAAAGAAACAAAAAAAAGTCCCCGAGATCAATATCCCTGTAACACATCCATTTTCATATGTAGGAGTAAGATAAAGTTTATACCTGTGCAGGCTGGTATCCTTCTGTTTTTCCTTCTGTTTTCACACCCATCACAGATCCTTCACCTCTGGTCATCGAAGTGTGTGTGTGGGGTTTTCCCCCATATCAGCAACCAATTATCTGACTCTTGACACCAGCTGGGAATCCTATAGTTTGATTTAATTCTGAACATTTCTACCTGGAGTTAGCGTCAGATCCCACAGGCTCACAGCTCAGTCCCTCCCACACACCACGCAATTCTCCAGTAGACACCATAGTGTCAGATCCCACAGGTTGAGGGCTCAGTCTCACAAAACTGCCTCCACTTCAGCTGCCAATCACAACCTCTAGGTTGTTTGACCCATGCTTCTGACCAACTGGCTAAATCAGAGTTCCCACAACCCCCTCCACAAGTTCGATGAATTTGCTACAGCAGCTTGCAGAACTCAGGGAAACACTTTACTTACTATTACCAAGGTATTACGAAGGATAGTCTAAAAGATACCAACAAACAGCTGAATGAAGAGACACACGGAGCAAGGCATGGGAGAAGGGGCCCAGAGCTTCGGTGCCCTCCTCGGACATGCCACCCTCCAGGCACCCCTACACATTCAGCAGACTGCAAGCTCTCTGTAGTTCAGGAATGTCTATGGAGGCTTCATCACATAGGTACGATCAATTATTAACTGAATCTCCAGCCTCTGTCCTCTTCCTGGAAAGTAAAGGGTGTAGAGGCAGGGCTGAACATTTCAAGCTGTTTATCCTGGCTTGGTCTTTCTGGTGATCAGCCCCAACCGAGGAGCCCACCAAGAGTTGCCTCATTAGAACAAAAGACTCCTATCACCTAGGAAATGCCAGGGGATTAAGAGCTTTGTGCCAGGAACCAGGGACAGAGACCAAATGCATATTTCTTATATCACAATGTCACAGAAAGCTCTACAAGTCATATTTCCCTTTTCACCTTGGCTGTTCGGAAGCTCAGACATAAATGTTGGGCTTCATTGCAATAGTTATTCTTAGCTAGTTGTCTGGTACACCAGTCTCTTATCTACTGCCAGGCTCTTACTCCTTCGTCTTTGCTTTAGTGTATCTTTTATCAGAATTCCTTCTTTGAAAGTAGGCAAGGTGTGAATCACTACAATGTGACAGGCCTTGTCCTAGAGGATACTGGGAACACAAATGGACACAAAGATGAACAAGACCCTTCTCAGTCCTCAAAGAGTTCTCAGGTTAGAAGTGGAAATGGAACTAATCCAGGATGCAAATCAGAGCGCCACAAGAAGATGTGCAGAGAACTACAACAGAGGGGTAGTGGAGCCCCTCAGGGCCCAGCAGTCATACCTGGCTGGGGAAGCAGGAAGGCTTCATGGAAGAGGTGGCTTCCCAGTGGAATGTGAGAGAGAAGAAGGAATTCAACAGACAGAGTGTCCTGGGGAAGTGACATGGAGGTGGAAAAGTGGGCAGAATGACCAGGGTTAACAAGGGTGCGATGTTGTCACTCACCCATCTGGCCCCTTCCCTGCAGGGTGTGATCACAGTCCAGGGCCTGGTGGACCGTGAGAAGGGCGACTTCTATACCTTGACAGTGGTGGCAGATGACGGCGGCCCCAAGGTGGACTCCACCGTGGTGAGTGGGACCAGGGTGAGAGTCCCTCAGGTGCGGCCCATCGCTGGCCATGACACTTCCAAACCCATGTCCTCGCCAGCCACCCATTGTATGGGCCAGGCAGCGGGCGAGGGTCTTGATAGCCTGAGACCTCGCCATGTCCAGCCATGCCACACCTTCCCAGCAGGCTGGGCTAGGATGAGACCTCAGGCAGGTGGAGGGTGGCACCTCCAGAGACCACTGCCGGGAGTGGGGTCTGGAAGAGCCACAGACGGCTAACCATCTGCATCTTTGCCTTTTCTCTCACTCCCCTCCCGCTGCTGCCTCTGCCTACAGAAGGTGAGTAGCCTGTGGCTGGAGCTTCCCCTGTGCTGTTGGCTGTGGCCAGTGCTGGCCGGGCTCTGCCTGGCCCTGGACCTTCCCACCTCTCCCAGAGAGAAGGCACGTGGACAGGCCTGCAGCAGGCCCCCTCCCAGTGCCTCCACTCTCACACCTGAGTTCAGGCCCCTCTGGGGCAGGTCCCCTGCCTCCAACTCTGTCCTCTGTGTCTTGCCTAGCCCCGGTAGGGTCTTGGGTGGGGAGAGTACTAGCAAAGGAGTCACTGGAAGACCACTGAGGGCTCATCCCAGCTCCACTCCTCGCTGGCTGTGTGACACAGGCAAGCTGCTTAACGTCTCTGTGCTTCCCTTCCTCGGGTCTAAAACGAGGGTCATGCCAGCATCCCTGCCATCCTCAGAGGATGAGATGGAAGCAGCAAGAGATTGCAGGCAGAAAGCCCTTTGTAAGCCAGTCCTGGAAGCAGATGTGACTGCAGTGGGGCTCTGTCCTGATGCCTCAGCTGCTGCATCCATAAAGGGGACCCCCTCCCTCTCTTGGGGGTTGGTGCAAGTGTGTGGGGTGGGATGCACATTGTGGGGCCTGGGAGCGCTTAGGAAGGGGACCATGGGCACAGGTTGTTTCTCCCTCAGGACAGCCTCTAAGTAAAGGCAGAGAAGACCATGTGCTGGGGCCCCTGGGGGAGGGGGGCCCACTGAGGTCAGAAGAGCCAGACAACGTTCCTAGAAGAGGCGGCCCGGCCTGAAGGGAGAGGCAGGCAGGGGGGCTCATGCTGGGGTTGCAATGGGAGTGGGTCCAGGGCCAGCTACCTGAGAGAGGTCCATGGGATGGCATCCTGTGGTGATCCCAGGACACTCAGCCATCAATCTGGCCTGGACACTGGCCAGTCACGTCAGCTACCACCTAGAGACCACCTGGGGCATCAGGCTCATCATCAGCCTTGGTTACAGCCACATTGCCACGCCCTGCTGAGTCCCTGTCACATTAACCTAAAAAAGCTAGAAGCCAACTCAGTGTCCAAGCCAAGAGCCAAACATAATTTCTTGGGGTTCTTGGCCCCAAGGCTCCCTGGAGGTGCCCAGTTCTAGCGGCACTGGTTGTGGCTGGGCCATACCTAAAGGCCCCCTCCATCCGTGGGGCCAGCCTGGGGGTGAGTGAGGCTGTGATGGGCAAGAAGTCCCCACAGCTCCCCTCAGCTATGCTCCCCAAGGGCAGCCGGTGAGCAGAGCGCTCGGGCAGTGGGTGCCGAGCCACCTGCGTCCTGCCACTCCCAGCCAAGGGGCAGACACTCAGGGGTAAAGTGGGACCCTCTTACTGAGCCTCACCCTCTTCATTCATACAATGGGCCCACCTGGCCCTCACACAGCAGGTGTTGCGAGAAGGCTGGGAGGAGAGGCCAGTGGGGGCCCAAGGGTGGCAGGGATGGCAAGGAGGTCCCCCTGCGTGGACTGCCAGCCACTTCCTCAGCACAGCTGTTGAGGGCTTCGGAGCACACACTTCTGCCTGTGCCCCTGTATTTCCACAGTGCTTTGCCCTCTTCCGGTTAGCAGGGCCCACCCCCTTTTGTTCTGCCCTGGCTTCCTCTGAGAGGCTCCCAGGGGCTGCTGCCCCAGATCCACCAGCCCCGGTAGCCCCAAACACTGTTTGAGGTGCTAGGGTGGAGGCAGAGGAAGGGGCCCTTTAAAGGTGGAAACATTTCCTCTGCTAGGCCGGAACCCAAACCACAGCTCACCTCCACCTGGCTCCTCCCTGTCCCCAGCAGCCCTGGCCGGCCCCAGAAGGAGTGGTCAGGCAGACCAGAAGGGGCAGGCTGGGTAGGGCATGGCTCTGCTATAAGAGCTCTTGAGTAAGTTCAGGCCTTCAGGGGGTAGGGGAGGGCAATGTGGATTATGAGGCCCTGGGTGAAGACACAGACACCCATCTCATTCCCATAGGCCTGGGAACCTGTCCTCCTTCCTCACCCACTGAGGCCGACCCCCTTCCACTGGGAAGTCCAGCAGCCCCCCTCACCCCTGCCTTGCAGCCTCACCAAGATCAGAGCAATAGTCATTGTGGGAACACCTGCTGTGTCCCAGGCACTAGGCTGGGTTTAGGTTACAGCAAGAAACCAAAATTAGACATATCCCTTGCCTTCCTAAGTGTACGATACAGTGAGGGAAAGACATTGATCAAATGATCACAGCAGTAAATGTATGCCCTGAGAGAAAGCCTATAATAAGGTGTCAGGGAACTAGAAGAGGGCTTCCCTGAGGAAGGGACTCAAGCTGAGAGCGTCAGAATGCATGAGAGTTAACCCAGCCTAAAAAGGAAGAGCATTTCGGGCAGAGGGAACGGCAAGCACAAAGGCCCTGTGGTGTGAGGAACCACGGCGAGTCTAAATGAGGCCTTAGCTAGAGTGAGGGGGTTTGGGAGGGATCCGATCACAAGGACCCTTGTCTGTTTTCACCCTGAGAACAGTGTGATAAGTATTGTTTTTCCCATTTCAAATGAGCGGACTGGGGCTCAGGGACCTCAGGGAACTCCATAGCAAAACTCATGACAGATGGGTAGAGTCTTGGCAAGAGAAATCATGAATGTCTGCCAGGCAGGAAGCGGGAACAGGGAAGAGTAGGTGCCACCCCTTCACTTTCTGTTTGCTCAGTTATTCCTCCCAACAGGTGTCATTCTGATTTTCAGCTGAGGAAATGGAAAATCAGAGAGCTTGAATAACTTTTTCCAAAATCGTGCAGCTCATAAGTGGTTGGGTTGGCCTAGCTGCGAAGCCCAGGCTCACTCTCCTATACTTCTGAGAGCTGCCTACAGATAGGGGAGTGTGGCTGGGACTGAGCAGTCAAACCTGTATAGAAGGAAGAATGACATGGAATTTCCTCTGCAGCATGCACAGGCTTAGCCGGCTCCCCATGAGTCCTGTGCAGAGTCAGCAGGACCTGGGAGCCCCTGAACCCCACATGCAGGGAAGCAGAGAATGGGGTCTGGCCTGGGGCAGGGCAGTGGGAGAAGGCCTGTCCTGGGATACCTAAAACCTGAGCTCCTCCAACCCCCCTCACACCCTCATCAGTGAACCCCTGGGTACCTGTGATTCCAGCCGCAGTGGCCTGTGGCCGTCCGTGGACTGGAGGCCTTACCCGCGGCAGGCCTTCACTCTCCTGCCTCTCCACAAGAAGCCCGAGCCACAGACACAAAACAATATGCTCTTGCGTGCCATTTGTTGCATGCCTGGTTTTTATTTGACAGTCAGAAATTCACATGCCTTCCCCATCTGCCCTTCTACCCACTGGAACCAAGCCACCTTGCAGCCCCCTCCTGCTCCTGGGCCCATTTCCTTCCCTCTAAGCCCAAGGTTGCAAACAAAGACACCTTCGGGCAATATCTGGCCACCAGATGTGTTTTGGACAGCCCACACATAATTTTCTTCTCTAAATTTTATTACTCATCAGCCAATTTCACTTTAAAATCTAGATTCCTTATTTTTCATGAAAAACGGGAAGCTTTGCTCATGCTAGACCAGCATTCCTAGCCTCCATCCACTTTAGCCATGGCCTGGCTTTTCAGTTCTCCTGTTCCCACCACCTCTGACAGTCTCCCCACCACCTCTGACAGTCTCCCCACCAGGCCTCTTCCCTTGCCCTCCTAGCCAAGATTTAAGTGTGTCTACCTGCCACCCCACACCAATCAGACTGCTAGGAGCCATGGGCCCAGGGCCTCCTTTGTAAAATCAGGATAGGCTTCGGTGGGCTCTGAGGGTTTGCTGATGTTCCAGAACCCACTGGGGTTCTGGTCCCTACTGGACCCACGGTGGGACCCAGGTGTTTCGGGCCAAGGAGGGGAAGGAGGCTGTAGGTCTCTGACCACGTTCACCCTCAGGTCTACATCACTGTGCTGGACGAGAATGACAACAGCCCCCGGTTTGACTTCACCTCCGACTCAGCGGTCAGCATACCTGAGGACTGCCTTGTGGGCCAGCGAGTGGCTACTGTCAAGGCCTGGGACCCTGACGCTGGCAGCAATGGGCAGGTGGGCCACCGAGTGAAACAGCCAGGATCCACCATGTCAGCGGGGCTCCCACAGCTCCCACAGCTGGAGGGGCCTTCTGAGCCACCCCCATCACCAAGCACCAGGTTCTTCCGGTCTCTGCCCCTGCAATCACCCAGTCTGTGGTCAGGGAGAAGGGACAGAACTGCCTCAGAGCTATGTAGGCCGGTGGCCCTGCCTGGGTCATGTGGACATGGAGCCCGAAGGCCAGCCAAGGCTCAGCCCCGCAGTGAAGTTGTTTTCCGGGTAACTCCTCCCCACGCAGCCCCAGCTCCCTGAGAGGACATGCTCATCCTCCCTCCTGCTTCCTAGGCCCAGCCCCATGGCAGGAAGCGCTTGCTGTCGCTCCAGGTTTGGACACCCCAGGGTGCAGAGGGAGAAGTGACGAAACCCGCCAGTGTTCACACAGCTTTCATCTGTTCCGTGCACTAGGCCGTGTGTTTGCGGGTGTTAGCATGGCTTGCATGGTCTAGGGGGTCGAGGGATGCTGGCTTTGGAGACAAAAGTGTGTAGGTTCAGACTTCTGGCATTTGCAAGATGTGTGACCTTGGCTGGTTGTTCCATGTTTCTGAGCCTCTTCTCTGTGAACTGAGAACAGTTGCTTTCTGTCAAGGTTGCCGTAAGAACCAAGTAGAGTCCAGGTAACACCGCAGCGTGTGCCCGCCCCAGCAGCGTGAGCACAATCCCCTCTACCCTGGGAAGACATCAGTGTCATGGGACTCAAGCCCCACTCTTCCAGGCCAGGATACTGACATCTCCTAGCCCCGGAACCTTCCATGGGTGCTACACTACCTCCATGGGCCTGCACCCCCATTTTGAGGGAGATGAATCACTTCTGCTTAAAACACTGCACTCCCAAAAGCCCTTGCTCAACAGAGGGCCCAAGTGGGCAGAGGAGGACCAGGGGGTCCCCCTTGGCTTGACCTGGCCACCTCTCCTCCACACCTGCTCACCCCTCACCCTCTCTTCTCCCCACAGGTGGTCTTCTCCCTGGTCTCTGGCAACATCGCGGGGGCCTTTGAGATCGTCACCACCAATGACTCCATTGGTGAAGTGTCTGTGGCCAGGCCCCTGGACAGAGAAGAGCTGGATCACTACATCCTCCAGGTGGGGCCTGGCCTCCCTTGGACTGAGAGACCACAGGCTAAGTGCCTAGACCGGTCACTACTCTCCATCCAGGAGAGAGCCTGTCCATCAGCACACTCTGGTGGTCAGTGCCCCTGCTGTCACCAAGTAACATGGGGCCAGCTGCACCCATCGGGGCCAAGAGCACAGTGAGGCTGACCCAGGATAGGGAAACCTGGGAGGGACCTTAGATACCCAGAAGGAGGTAGTTGAGGTGTCTTCCCCTGCTGTAAGAGCCAGGAGGATGAGGGAGAGCCTGGTGGAGCTGGGAGAGCCCCAACTCTTCTACAAATACAGTGTGTTCTTGGACAGGTAACTCCGGGCCTCATTTTCCCCACCTATGCAATGTACAAAAAAATCCCCGTCTGGCCTGCCCTGTGGAGGGAAGAAGCAAGTGCAGGCTTGAGGAGCCACGAAGGCTATCATTATTGCAGAATGGCCATGGCTGGGATGTTTGCCAAGGGCTTTCTGGGAACCTCAGGGCTGCACTTCTGCAGAGGGCTCAGCTCCTGCAGCACTTATGACTGCATCAAGGCTCCCAGGAACAGGCTCAGCCATAGGGCGCCAACTCATTGCTTATAATATTACTTGAGGCTCTTTTCCTGTTTGCCAGAGATCATGGGACAGAGTGCATGGGACAGAGGCCTTTGAAGCTAAAGACAGGAGCCTTGGGTCAGGTTGCAGGCCCAGGGTCATGGTCAAAGGCTGGCACAGCCCAGAATACAGTCAGAGGTATGTCGGGAGGTCAAGGCTTAGGTACATGCTAATCAGATTCCAAACAAGGATCCCAAGTCAGACGACGATTGGGCAAGAATCATTTGCAGCATGGGGCAGAAGGTGAAGGCTTTGGGGAGAGCCCAGGGCTGGCCAGGCCACCCAGGGGTTCTCAGTGAGTCTCTTTGCCCTCCCAAATGCTCCCCACTGATTGCACAGCCCTTTTGGACTCCATATTCCCAATCCTGCCTGCCACGCTTTAGCCCTGACTCCAGTTGCCCTCCTCCTTGCAGGTTGTGGCTTCTGACCGAGGCACCCCTCCACGGAAGAAGGACCACATCCTGCAGGTGACCATCCTGGACATCAATGACAACCCTCCAGTCATCGAGAGCCCCTTTGGATACAATGTCAGTGTGAATGAGGTGAGGGCAGCCCCAGGGCCCATATAGCTGGACATCCGGGGGGACCGTGGGCATGAGCCAACCATGCAGCCCCTGTTTAAATGTCTGCCTGGCCCACTGGTCCCTCAGATCTCATGGATGGGAACTGTGGCTCATTCATAGTGATATCCCTAATGCCTAGCCCGGATCCTAGAATGCAGTATCTTTTTGGAGTAGAAGAGAAGAGAAAAGAGGAAAAGAAGAAAGTTGCCTTTCACCAGACAGGAAACTGAGGTTTACCCCGGGAGCTTGCTTTTTTAAAAAATGTATTTATTATTCAGCCCTAAGACTGAGCCACTCCGATCTGCCCTGGCATTGCTGGGTATCATGCTAGGTTGGACGTTCATGAAGGCAGGATGGCATGTGGCTGGAGTCTAGCTCTCAGGCCAGACTCCCTCACTTCAGCCCACTGATTGGCTGTGTGGACTTGCACACATTCCTTCCCTGCACCTCAGTTTTCTCTTCTGTAAATGAGGATGATGATGCCAGTACCTAACTCACAGAGTTGGAGAGAGGACCCAGTGAGTTAATGCAGGCCCCAGCATATCAGAGGTGCTCACAGAATGTTCGCTGCTATCATCCTTATTATCTCCATCATTGCTCTGGGGTAGATGCAGCAAAGCTTTTGGGAGGTACAGGGGGAGCCTTTGGGCTACAGGAGCAGGTGCCAGACTGTGCCCCAATGCCTTGAGTCCAGAATGACCGCTCTCCTGCTCTCCTCCCAGAACGTGGGTGGAGGTACTGCTGTGGTCCAGGTGAGAGCCACTGACCGTGACATCGGGATCAACAGCGTTCTGTCCTACTACATCACCGAAGGCAACAAGGACATGACCTTCCGCATGGACCGCATCAGCGGTGAGATCGCCACAAGGCCTGCCCCGCCTGACCGCGAGCGCCAGAGCTTCTACCACCTGGTGGTCACTGTGGAGGACGAGGGCACCCCAACCCTGTCGGTGAGCGATGGGGGTGGCCACAGGGAGGAGCGGGTGGGCCAGGGCAGCTCCGCCTCCGAGTGAGGGGAACAAGATGGGTGGGAATGGAATTCCACACAGCAGGCGAAACCTTGACAACTCCTTTAGTCCATCTGCCTTTAGTCCATCTGCCCAAGATGGCCTCCCCTTACGGAGGCCTGTTGCGTGCAAAGCTGGGGTGCTAGTTTGGCCTCCCGAGTCTATAGCTACTCAGAAGCTCTGTTTAGTCCTCTTTTCTCTCACAGAGCAGCTCTATGGGGTGGTACAGGTTGAGCCTCTGTACTGGGGCCTGGCCCAGGGAGCAAGTGGGTATGAATCTAGCCCCTGCTTCACTTGCCCACCTATGCACTGTGAGGTCACACCAATGTGCATGGTGGTGTCTTACAGAAAGGGTGCCTCTCTGGCCCTCTTCCCCTACGTTGTGTGGTGTGGCATGCTGTCACAACACGTCAGGGTGGGAAGGGATTGGTGTCTGTGGTTCACACTGACGCTCGAATGAACAGCACCACTGCCCAAGGCAATGTTCAAAGTTTGCCAGGTTAGGGAAGGACTTGTGGTCCTCAAGGGCTGGATGGAGATCTCTAGGAGCTGATGAGCTGTGTTGGGAGTGGCTTATAAACTGAAAGCAGGGAATTTGGAGTCAGGAGCACTGTGGCTGGCTGCATGATCTTGAGCAAGTCAGAACCTCTCAGCATATCGCTTTTGTCATCTGCAAAAGGGAGATAATATCTACCTCATAGGTGTTGTTTGGGGAATCAAATTAGCTCATATCTGTGGAAGCACTTGGTAAACCATGAGGAGGAGGAGGACTGTTATGAGTTCTCTATTGCCACAATAATGCTGCCTTACAAACCAAACAAAACAGAGGAGTAAAACAATAACCACATAGTTAGCGCTAATTCCGCAGGCTGGCAATCTGGACATGGCTTAGCCGGGTGGTTCTTCTGGTCTCAGCTGGGCTTCTGCATTTGTATGTGGGCAGCTGCCTGTCAGCAGGGTGCTATGCTTCTGAGGGTTGGCTGGCTAGCAGCTGGGGTGACAGGGACAACTCATCCTCCAGAAGGCTAGCCCGTGCCTGTTCTTATGGGGCTGGAAAGTGTCCAGAAGAGACAGCAGAGGCATGCAAGGCCTCTTGAGTCCCTGGCTTGGAACTGGCATAAGGTCACTTCTACCACAATCTTTTGGCCAAAGCAAGTCACAAGGCCAGCCCAGACTCAAGCTATGGGAAAATAAACTCTACCTTCTGAAGGAATGAGCTACAAAGTCACACTGCAAAGAGTGTGGTTACAAGGAAGGTGAATAGTTCAGGGACAGTTTTATAATCTGTCTCCTGGAAGGACCCTGATTGCAAATGAGGCCCCAGCTCTGTCCCTCTCACAGCAGGTTAGACCTCTCCCCTTTGCCAGCAGCACTGTGGGAGGCGGGGTCACACCAGGTCTGGGCAGGGCTCTTTGTCTGGAGCTTCTTTGGAGATGTTGGTCCAATAACTCCAGGAATTGGGATTGGGCCAATAATCCAGGAATCCCCACCCCACCACAACATTCTGAGGAGTCCAGGAAATGAGACTGACTCTGGGCACCCCTGTGGGCATCCTTAGCCCCATGGCTGCACAGTGTCATCACTAGCCACCTCAGCCATTCACAGCCAGTGGGCTAAACAAGGATACATTTATAGGACACGTGTCACTCACTGGGCAGGGTGGGGCTGGGGCACAGAGGGGTATCATTTATTGTGTTAACGTGGGAGGACCCAGTTTCGACATGACCCCACCCCACTGCACTTGGCTTCAGGGTGGATCATCTTGGTCGTCCCTTCAATAGCATTTGTGAAGTAACAGAAACTGACTATGGAGTCATAAAGAATCAAAATGCATTTTCCCACAGAGGAAAAATTCTACAGAGAATGTGGATTTCAGGCTCAGTGGTGTCAGAGCTCATGTTTCTTGGCCTTTCCCTCATGGTGGCAAGATAGCTACTATAACTCCAGGCATCAAGTCAGCATCCAAGGCAGGAAGATGACAAAAAGATGGCAAAGAGCTAAGGCAGCTACTTCTGCCCTTTTATCAGGAAAGCAACAGGTTTCCCAGAACCACCCTCCAGAGTGCTGCTTGTGTCTTCTTGGCCACAAGTGGCTCACGTGGGCACCCTAGCTGCAAGGGAGGTTAGAAAAAATGAGGGACAGGATTATCATGGTCAGCATATTATTTGGGGGCCAGATATATCCCTGCCCACACAAAAGCAGGCCTCTGTCAGTGAGGAAGAAGTGGAGAATGGATTTGGGGTGGGCATCTGACAGCATTTGCCACACTGCCCTCCCCAATCCTAATGCAGGCCAGTCAACACACCACCCCCACTCCCCACCCACACTCCAACCCCCACAGTCCTAGGGTCTCTCAGGGAGACAATTGGTGGGATCCATAACATTCTAAGACCCTGCAGTTTGTAGGCAAAATCAGGCTTCCTTTGGGTCTCCAGAATAAATGGGAATTGAAGAAATGGAAAATCACCCTGGCCACAATTAATCACCCAGAATGCATGGGCCACTATCCAAGCAATCCTTTAGCATCTTGGGATTGGTCCCCATGGCTAAAAAGAGTTTCCATCTGCTGGCCAAACCCTCTGCAGGGACCCATCCCAGCCCCTTGGGGACCATAAGCATTCCCACCTCACATGTCAGCCCCTGACATTCTGGCTCTCATTGAAGCAGGGCTCAGCCCATACCAGCTCCCTGGTGAGAGCAGGAGAAGCTGGGTAGCATCTGCCCTGCTCATCCTGGTCATCACCATCTCTGCTCCCTGAGGCCCCAGAAAACACCCTCAGGATGATTAGGACCAGGGACTCTGAGGCCATCCATCTCCAGGGGAATATATATGGGGCTTCCTGGGCTGAACCATGATGCTTTCTTCCAGACCATAATATAAACAGCAACAGGTACCAACTTGAAAGATGTATAGGAAAACAATTTTAAGTCGAAAAGAATCCATCCCTCTTCAATTTTTTCCCCCTGCTTCTCCAAGTTGGGAAAATATTGCTATCATTTGGTTTTTGCAGGGGACACCTCAGTGAAGAATTGCAGTGACCATAGGGACATAGAGAAACTAGCACTAAACCATATTTATTCATTCATTCACTCATTCACTCATTCATTCATTCAGCCATTGTCCCTGAATGGCCACTATGTGCCAGGCACTGGAGATACAGAAATGAAGAAAATGTGGTCTGTGGCCTGAAGAAATGAAGTTGAGTAACGGAGGCAATGAAAACACTGGTGTGCAGTGGGGCACTGAGAAGGGCTTGGGGAAGGCTTCCTGGAGGAGGTGACACCTGGGCCGAGTCTTGTTGGTCAGTCTTGGTTAGCACAGCCAAGAAAGAAGCATATTCTGGGGTTCAGCCTGCACAAAGGCTGAAGAGCAAGCAATAATCAGGGATGGGTTCTGGGAGCCACAGGTGGTTTAGGCCCGGGGCTGCTTCCAAGGCCAAGGGCAGGACTCTCTATTTCCATATCCTCCCGGGACAGTGTATATGGGACTCGCCACAAGGGCTGCTCCCGCTGCCTTCTCAAGACCCCCCCTCTACTGCCTCCATGCCTGGCCGAGCCAAGGTGGGGATGGGGCAGAGCTAGCAAGCAGGGGTCCTGCAGCCCACAGTGCCTACCAGGGTAGCTTGCCTCCAAGGAGCACTGGACCCTTGAAGATTTGCTTCCACTGACCAGACCCTCAACTTTGGGCAGTAAACCCCTCAGGGTTATGAATATCCCCAAGAGCAGGGCCCTTCTCTGCCTCTGGGCAGATTTCACTGGATGCGTATATGAGGAAGGAGCATTGTCCCAGCCCCTCCTAGAGCAACCACAGACCTGAGCAGCATGCAGCCAACCACCCTGAGATTCCAGGAATGGCTGCCACAGTCTAATGGGTGAGAGAGCAGCTGCTACCCTGCATAGATCCATCCAGAGAAAGCCAGCAGGCCCACTTGCCATCCTTTTACTCCCACTGCAGTTATCTGCCTGGCTTCAAAATGGCCTTCACTGGCTCAGGACCAACCTTGCTGGAGGACAAGGGCATGAAAGATTCATTCATTTGTTCATCCAACACCAAGTATATGTGAGGCCTGTAGTACAGGCTAGGACACCAGAGATACATCAGGCACAGGTCTGCCCTCCAGGAGCCTACAGTCTGGCAGGGGAAGGCACATGTACTGGAGAGCTGACACTGTGATGTGGTAGAGTGCTAGGAGCCTGGAAGCCAGGGCAGGTTTTCTGGAGGAGGCATCATTTGCATCCCTGTTTTGAAAGATGTGGCTCCCTAAGCAGGGGGCCTGAGATTTGGCTGCTAAGACCCTCCCCAGAGCCAAGAGAAATTCTCTGAGTCCCTCCAGCTCTACTTTTCTCCCTGAGACCCTCGTCCCCCCAGGTTCCTGAGAGCTGGACATTCCTGCAAACAGCCTAGGCCACCCCCATCCGGCCTCAGCCCATATCACCCGAACTCGGAACAGCTGTGCTGCAAGGGGTATCTGGGCCAGACCCAGGCCCGCCACACAATGGTGTGCCACTGGCCAGGGGGAGTCATTGTGCAGCCTCAGCCCCTGCCTAGCTCCAGGCCATGGGAAGACAGGCCAGGCTTGGGGGAGGGGTTTAAGTGGTTGTCAGGGAGACCCCTGCAAAGGAAGAGCTGGGCCCAGGGAGGAAGGGCGGAAGGTAACTGGGAGGTCAGGAGTTAGCCCAACCTCAGAGGCACTTGGCAGTGGGGTGGAGAGGGAGGGAGGGCCTAACTGTGGCCTCCCTGCCACGTGAATTGCAGCCAACCGATAATACTATTCCAGATAAGAAGCCCTGGCTTCTCAGGCTGGTGAGGACCTGCAGAAGTCACCTATCCAGGCAGAAGGACAGAAATCTCCCACTGCCCCCTTCTGGTATGCAAGTCCCCAGCAGCGGCCCCATGACGGTCTATGAGCTGGGGACACTGCTCTTGGCAGTACACCTCATGTCTTTAGAGCAGAGGCCCCTTCTGTTTATTAGACTTGGACCCTGCTATTGTGAACTCTGCTTCCCCTGGCTTGAGATCAGAAGGTCCCAGCCTGGCCCTCACCCTCTGTGGCACCAAGAAGGCTGGCCTTCCCTGACCCAGCACAAGTACATCCAGACCCTTCCCTTGGCCTGGCTTCTTGAGGAATGTTCCACAGCTGCCCAGATGCTCCACATACAACTGGCTAAGTTCCTCCAAGAGACCCTGGGGCTCAGCTGCTGAGGGTTTCTCCCTTCCCCATCCCCTAATGCAAGCAAGAGGGGTGCATGGGCCACTGTGCCTATCAGGAGTCCTCTAGCTCCACAGTTGGCAGGCAGAGAAGGGAGTGGCAGGAGCTGATATGGAAGGAGCCTACCCATCAGCAGCAGCGTCTTCTGGACCCAGAAGAAGGCCCAGGCCAGGGCAGGCAGAGCACAGATAGGAACATTTCCACTGCAGTACAGTGGAGCCCTGGACCTGTGGGCACAAGTTCATCTCCCAGAGCCCTTGTATGTGCTCTAAGCAAGTCCAAGGTGAAGGCCAAGCCAGGCCCTGGCCCATAATACCAGTCCATTCAGTGAGGAGGAAGCAGGAGACCCAGGGTTTAGTCGTAGTTCCACCGTTTACTTGTTTTGACAAGACACAGACCTTTCAGAACCTCTATTGCCCTCTGTGTTAAATGGCAGCAATAAAACCTCCCAGGATTTTCAGGGAAGGGGGTGGATCAAACAAGTTATAACACATGTGAAATGTGTTGGAAAGCACCAAGTATTCTAACAGAAAAGGCCAAGAAACAGCATGCATGCTGCCACTTCCCTCTCCTGTGCCCAAGGCAGACATGGCTATCTATCTCAGCACTGTCTCACCAAGCTATATTGATCATTCAGAATCCCTCTCAACACATTCCAGGATAGTTAGGGTGACATAGCCTCCATGGGGTGAAGAGAAGCAGCAATGCAAAGCAGGGAATGCCCAGGGAATGGGCCAGGTGGCCTGTGCTGTCTATGGACTGGGCCTCATGCTCAGCTGGGCTGTGGCTGGGCTTCAAGAGGCCTTTGTTCCCAGCATCCTGGTTAGCAACCCCAGTTCCTCTTTTGTGCATTGTGGTTCCCTGAGAAAACGTTAACCCAGCCCCCAGCACAGTCAGGCCAGCCCTGGGGAAGGCCTCATTCATGAGGCAGGACCCCAGGGGCCAAGTTGGTGCTCGGTGGTGGCAGGACCCCTGCAGCCCCCTGTCCCACTGCATACTCCCAAGTCCACCCCGCGAGGAGCACCCCCTGAAAAAGGCCATGTATCAGCCCCTCTGCCCTGGGCCACTGCATGTAGTGGGAGCTCTGGTCAGGCAGAAGTCTTTTGAAAAGCAGGTCCCGGGGCTCCTGCACCTCCACCCCAGCGCCCATCACCACGGACTCCCCCAGGCAGGGCCAGCCTGCCCACCAGCAGTCACCAGTGGCCTCCATGGTGTGTTTTTAGGGAGTGCTGAGCAGTCCCCGCTGTGTCAGCAAAACCCCCCAAATGGTGCTTTCAATTCCATTCCTTCAGCCTCTCCCTGGGAGGGAATAAAGGCAGGAAGTCTCTATTAAACTGTGAATGTCGGGAGATAGGTAAGATGGCCCCTAATTCCTGATTGATCTCCTAACAATGAATTAGTTCTTAAAAGCATGGATTTCCCTCTCAGGGCCTCAGACTGTGCCACGAATCCAGCGCTCCAGGAGCCTCCTGCCCCAGCCCCTAGTGCTCCTCCCGCCCCTTGGAGGCGCCATGTTCTCGCACCCAGCTCTCCCATGCACCCCAGCCCACAGCCACCAGGGCTGGCATCAGAGGCACTACCATCCCGGGCAACTCAGAGGGTGGCTCCAGCAGCCTGCCCCTCCCCAGCAGCAGCAGGGAGGGGCGTCTCTAGTGCGCTGTAGGCAGGGCCTGTGGCCATGGATGAAGATGGAACTGGGAGCTCAGAGTAAATTTCGCTGAAAACAGGAAACCACGAAGCCCAGATGCGTTCAGTTGTAAAAGGGTCCAGAGAAGAGAGGGCAGGGCCGCACCAGAGGAAGCTGAGGAGGAAGTGCGGTGGCTGTTCTGCTGCGGGCCGCCTCCCTCTCCACACAGCAGCAGCCAGGCCTGGGGTCTGGCAGCCAAATTCTTAGAAGTTGTCTCTGCCTCAAGGTCAGAAGCTGAGGGCTGGGGCCAGGCCAGCCTCCCCAGAGGGCAGGGCATGCTCTTCCTGAGTTGGGAGAACCGGAATCTGGGCTGTGGGCTTGTCCTTCGACTCCAGGAACAGCAGGTGTCCTGTCCCCACTCCTGCCATGCAGGCCCCCATGAATTGTGAAAAACATACCCTCTTTCCTTCATTCTTTCTTTTTAAAATTTGTTTTGAGGCAAAGTTTTGCTCCGTCCCCAGGCTGGAGTGTAGTGGCTCAAACACAGCTCACAGCAGCCTTGAACACCTAGGCTTAAGCGGTCCTCCCACCTCAGCCCTGCAAAGTGCTGGGATGACAGGTGTGTGCCACCATGCCCAGCCAGCACCCTCTTCCTATGGCAGCTGGCATCCAGCATTGTGGTGACCAGAGGGAATAAAAGAAGGGACCCCCCTCTGCCTAGGGACAAGGGAGAAGCCAGGGTTTGGGCATATTCTGGCCACTCGAGGTGTCAGCCCCATCTCCGGGCCTATGTTTACCCTCTCCTCAAAGCCCCTGGCCCAGCCCAGGCAGAGCAGGAGGCCCTCAGTGGACCATTCCTTTGGCCCTAACTGGGGGGCTTAGAAGCAGGGCCATGTGTCCAGGTGGGGTTCCCTGGCTGTAGCCACAGGCCCAGGGCTCATTGCTGCCAGGCAGCCTAGAGGTGCTCCCCTTTTCCATCCCTCCAACCCCCCAAGCAATTGGGTGAACATCTTCCCGCCTAGCCCCAAATCCTGGCTTTCAGCACCCAGGCCCAGCTCAGCAGAGCCAGTGTAGGCTGCTAGGAGACAAATGCCCAGGCTGGACTATGCCCTCCACAGTACCCGGGGCCCCCATCCTGCTAAACGCTACAGGGGGTCTGCCCAGCCCCACCTCACCTGTCCCCATGCTCAGGCACTGCCTTCCCTGTTTTACCCCCAGAGTGTACAGAGATGCCCCCTACTCTCCTCCCCTGCTTTAAAATCCTTCAATCACAATTCCACAGAGGACTCCCCTTGCCTATGTGTATAAAAACAAATCCAGGGCATGCCCACAAGCAGGAGATGGGAACATCACCCGCACCTGGCCGAATGGCTCTGAAGCGAAGACTCCACCAGGCCCAGATTGTATGGAGTGGAAGGTGGGGGTGGGGGAGGAGCAGCAGAGTGCAGATTTAAACTGGCTCTTACAATCCATCTACAGGGTTTGCACCTGTTTCCCCATGTAGTTTTTAATAGCATCCCGCTTCATACTCAGAAGTGTCCCAGGGTGGACAAGACATTGTGTGGCACCCTTGCAATGGCCTGCACTGAGCAGTGGGAGTAGGGGATGGGGAGGGCGGGGGGCAGGTGCCCCTCTCCACTCACCTTCCCAGAAGGCCCCACCCACCTCCCTCAGCACCATCTCCAGTGGGTGGGGCAACATCTGTCCTGGCCTCAGATTGCCCAAGACACCATTTGCTCACGGAGGCCACCATGCCCCAATATGTACTTCCCGTTTCGGGACCACCAAGCTCTGGGGACTGGAATGCAGGCAGTGGAAGCCCCAGATTGACTTAACCTGTTGACAGATCGTCAGAGAAACTGCTGGTAGGAGGCAGCTGGGGAAGGTGGCGATGGCCAGTGGGCAGGCAGGCCTGGCCCCAGAGCCACTGTGGTACAAAGAGGAAGTCTGACAGAAGAGCAGCCTCGGGCAAAACGGGGGAGCCAAGGCGGCCATGGGGGAGAAGTCTCTCCACCGTGCCCTGTGTCTGGTGCCTGGGAGGGTGGCCCAGTGTCCATCTTGTCCCACTGATGCTGCCACATCCCAAGGCTCATGTCTCAGAATGAGAGCTGCTGAAGGGCTGGACATTCTGAGACTTCTTAAGATGTAAGTCATTTGGCATCTGTAGCTGGTGAATTTCAGGTCTCTAGGGGAGAATCTCAGCACCCCAAAATCCTTGGAACAGGGGCTGAGCCATCCAGCATCCCCATGTAGCATCCAGAGGGGTTGAGGGTCTGGGCTTCTGGGATGTCACAGTATCTGAGCCCAGAGCAGGAGGGAGGGAACCAGGGCCGAGGCCAAGGAGGCCACTCACAGAGCCAGCCATGGCTCAAATGCACCTGCCCCAGACCCAGCCACAACAGCCCACTGTCCCCCAGCTGGTCTAGATGACCTCAAAGTTTGGAGAGTCAGGGACAGGGTCTGCAAAAAAAGGAGAAGCAAAGTGAATGGGGGCTTCTCTGTCCCTTACCCCTCAACCCCACTCCATGAGGCTGTGGAACTCTTCAGGGAGGGCAGGGAGTGAGGCCAATGCCCTGCAGGCCATGAGGTCATGACCTTACAGGTCATCGTGCTGTGAAGGTCAGGAAACACTTACCCAGGGATGGGAAGAAGACGTCTCCGGGGCCTGGAGGAGACAGGGGGGTGCTGGGCTCCGAAAGCAGATGCCGCCCAGACTCAGAAGGCTGCCGCTGGGCCACATAGGACAGGGGGTGCCTGACTTTGGCCTCGGGTATCCCCTGGGCAGGTGGTGAGGCTTCAAAGCCGGGGTTTTCAATCCCTTGAATGTTGCTGCCACAGAACCAGAATGGAAGGTCATCTGTGCTGTCCGGAGCGTGAACTCTGCCCTCCCTGCCCCCAGTTTTTCTCTCCTCCCTTTCTCTCACCTACATCCCCATCCCCAAGCCTCAGCAGCATCTCCAAGCAAGAAGGCAGGAGCCAGGCCCACAGAGCAAAGGCCATGGGCTGCACCTGCCCACCTGTCCTGAGCTGAGGGCATCAGGGCCCACCAGAACAGACCCCAACTCCTCCCTGTGGTCTGACCATCAACCCCGGGCACAGCCAGGAAGCCAAAAATCACAGACACTTCTAGAACTTCAGCCTCAGGAATTTGGGGACAAGTTTCTCTTTGGTCAATAGAGTTGATGGCATTAGGATCGAACATCCCCAAAGCCTGTCTTGAGCTGAGGGGAGGGGTTCTCTTCTCTTCCCAGTTGGGAGTGGGATAACTTCTGAAGACCCCTGCAACTCTTAGATTCTAGGTGAGTTGCAAGCAGGACTTCCTTCAACCTGTCTTGAAGATCATCCCTTTCAAACACCTAGAGGAGCTTTGTGTTTGGTGTTGCAGGTACCGGGGCAGGAACTTGGGTTCCCTGAACACACCCTCCAGGCCAGGCTGCATGGCAGCTTCCTGCCCAGAGCACACCAATACACAGTCCCCATCCCCTCTGCCCCTAGACCCAGCCCACTGCACCACTCTGGGACCCCTCAGCCTCTGCCCTTGTGGCCTGCAGCGGCCTAACAGCTTTCTCCTTGGAATTCTCTGTGGGCAGGAGGCACAGCTCAAGGGCTGTGGCTGGGGCTGGGCCCGCTGGCCTCCTTTGCATGTCTCACTGTCTGCCCCAGACAGTGCTTCCTCCTGTCCCCATCCTGGCCCAGGCTGACCACTGAGACCCGAAGGTGGGTGCATGACACATCCGAGCAGAATCAGAGCTCAGCCTGGTGAGTGGGGGTGGCAGGAGAACAGCCAATCTGCACAGATGTGCAGGCTTCAGCAGCAGATGGCAGAGGCTCTTCTGACCAGCTGCTCTAGGCAGCTAAACAGGGCCCCTACTGCACAGAAGTATCTCTTCCTGGATAGCCGGCCCAGGAAGTTTTCTCAAGAAGGTCTCCATGGGCCTTACCTGTCCATCCGCACCAGCTCCTGGGCACCTAGGGACAGACAGACAGAGAAGCTTGTCATGGAAGGGAAGGCTTCCCCATACAACATCCCTGCCCCTGCTGGCAGATGCCCTGCAGGGAACAGGAGCGAGCCCAGGAGGGCCCTGCACAGCTCCGGACTCCATTTCTTTTCACATGGGTGCTGTCCAGCAGCGATCTGCGTGTCTGTCCAGCAGATGGGGCCTCCATGAGGGGCCCATTTTGATGACTGATAAATGAAACTCTATCTGCATTTTCCAAGAGTGTAAGAACGCTATCTGCCATCAGGAGACCAAAGGCAGCCAGCTCTTTCTCCTATGGCTTGACTTACACAGCGTCAGACCTTCAGGATTTAAGTATCGAGCAAAGGTCAACTCTTGAATTTGCTAACTAATGTCTCTTGTTTGAACATTTGCCAGGTTCTGGTCTTTAGCCACGACTTACTGGGTGGGAGTGTTTAAGGTCAGTTCCTAATTAGAGGGCTCCTGGTCCTCTCTGTCCCATCCCCTACATTGCCTAATAGGGTGGCATTCTAGGGGACATCTCTCAGGGAAACCTTACAAGGTGCAAGTCCCCGATCACTTCCCAGCCACTTCACTCACTTTCTGCTTCTCATCCAAGTTGCTGCCGCTTGCCTCAGCCTTGGGACACCCCACCCCCCAAACTGGCCACCAATTAGATGCAGTGACCCCAACTTCCCTCTTTCATGCAGCACCCCATGTCCTCCCACAGATGCTTCTCGTTTTAAGGAGCTTTACTGCTGATTACGATGGGGAAACAGATGGTGGGGGAGGGGCACAACAACAGAACAAACACAGGGAAGTTACCCAAAAGTTCCTGAAATCTATTCAAACCATGGCTATTGCTTACAGCCAACTCATGGGTCAGGCTTCGTGCAGGTGCACACGGGTATTCCCTCATCTCATCCTCTGTGCCACCCTTTGGGGTGAGGGTTGTTGGTCCCATTTTAGAGCTGGGGAAACTGAGGCTCAGTCCAAAGCAGGATGGAAATCCACACCTGTTGGCCTCTCCAGCAAACTGCTGTCCTCAAGGCTCCCAGCCCTTTCCTTTTCTTTTTTTCCTGAGGGTGCCTCATTCCTGAGCAGGCTCTCTGGGCCAGCCTTCCACCAGGGAGGGCACAGCAATACCTGCTCCCCCTGCCCTGCTGCCCAGCGTTGCTCTTCTGTTCCAAGCCCTTTACCTGCCCCCACCCACCCCCAGCCATGGGTATTCCTGCAGGTAGGTTGTGGTGTGTTCTAGGAGAGGAATAGGGGAGTTCTGAAAGCAAGGGTGAGGTGGCCACAGCCCCCAAGTGACCCACTATGGGGCTTCATGTGGGGGCCCCCGGGAATGAGGGGAGGGAGGGATGACAAGTTGTTAAGGGCCGGCCGCAGGAAATAAGTTGCGAGCCAAAAGCCACCTGGCACCAGAGCAATCCTTTCTCAGTTACCTCTGTAGCCAGGCAGAGGGGAAGAGGCCAGGGAGGGGAGGCAAGGGTAAAAAACTCCCTAGCCCCTTCTTGGAGGACTCAGACTAACCAAGACTCAAGGGCAGGGTCAGGAACTAGGCAAGGGGCACTGTCACCTGGCCAGGGTGGGAGGTGAAAGATGTTTGTGCCCATGACTTAAAGCCCAGCCCCACCACTTATTTGCTGTGTGGTTCCTTAGGCAAGTTACTTAACTCCTCTGTGCCTCCGTTTGCCCATCAGTAAAATGGGGACAATGGTAGGACCAAATTCTTGGACTTGCAATGAGGAGTAAGTGAGAGCATTTTTATTATATGGTGGACTTCTATTCCCTGGAAAGAGCATGCGTTGAAAGCTCTGAGATTGAGTCCTAGCTCTGCCACTTACTAAGTTACGTAACATTCAGTCAGTTATGTAACCCCACTGATCTTAGCCTTCTCATCTGGAAAAAGAAAGGGTTGAGCTAAGTTATCTGTAAGACCCCTTCCACTTCTGATATTCCAAAGATCATTTTTTGTCCCAACAATTGCTACTAATTACAAAACAAGCACGCCCATACCTTAAACAGGTCCCCCAAGGATCTCTGAGTGGCAGCATTTTTATAAAGCAACTGGAGCTACTCCATATGATCATTCATTCAGAAGACATGTATTGAGTGCCGAGCCAGCACTGCCTGGGAGCCAAAGGGGCTGGTGGGCACTTGGCCCCCGGAAATGGCATGCCTCCTTTCTCTCGGCCATTTCGCCCAGCTCCTGGCGGGAAGTGCAGCTGCTCCCAACTCTCAAATGAAAAGGAATTGTGCCTGCATCGTGCCTTTGCTAATCCCAGGGGCCGAACTGGGGGCTGGAGCAGGTCACTCGCACTGTCCACCCACCCCAGGCAGGTAGGAATACTCACGGCGGTTGGAGGCTGCCTGCCTTTGCTTGTAGACCAGGAGCAGGATGAGGGGGAGGCAGAGGATTCCTACGATGCAGGCACCCGTAGCCAGGGCTGCAGCCGTGATGTCTGAAAGGGCAGAGAGGTAGCCAAGGTGAAGCCCCATTCCCATTGCTCCTCCTGAGCATAAACTGAGGCCCAGATAGGGAAGGCCAGGAAGCAGGAGACCCGCCTTTCCCCAGAGTCCCACAGCTAGACCCCCAGCAACCTACAGAGGCATGGAAGATAAGGCGGTTCTCCTTTCAAAGAGAGCCCTGTGCCTGCCGCCGTATGCATCTGGAGCACACAGAAACAAGACCTGTCACCTACAGCTCAGGCAGCTCCAGGCAAGAGAGGGAACAGAGTCCTCATCCCAGCCCACAAGGTACAGCTGGAACACCCTTGGCTACAGGTTGTTCTCTGAAAAGGGAGAGCAGGGCCTTCGCAGACCCCATGCCACAGAGCTCAAGGTCAAAAGAAGCCTAAGTGATGAAAGTTTTGAAAATAGACAGTGGTGACGCTTGCACATTGTGAATGTAATTAATGCCACCGAACTGTAGGCTTAAAATGGTTGAAATGGCAAATTTTACATTATATATGTTTTATCATAATAGATAAAAAGCCCCAACTCATCCCAGAGACTCCTTAGCTCTGGGATGGGGCCTCTGGAACCCCTTGATCTCGCCACACAAGTCACAGGAGAAACACCTGGGGTGAGAACTAGAAAAACGTGAATCCTTGGACAATGTTTTTCAATTTTAAACTTATTAAACTACCAAAAAAAGTACAAGTTTAAAAAATATTCAAATCTCCTCCTCCCCTTGTACCAAGACCCCCTCTGAAGAGATCATCCCTGTGTGCCGGTTTTTGTGTTGTGGTCCTAGTTATATTCCCTGCAAATACAACAGACGCAGCATCATATGACAATGCTTTTCCCACTGAGCACAGCTTGGACGTCTCTCTGTCTCACCTACCTCATTCCGCTTAGAGTTTTATCACATGGCTCCCACTAAATTTATTGAAGCAGTCCCCTGTTGGTAGACATGTTGTTTCCATTTTCAGCATAACTAATAATGTAGCAATGAACTTGTGCACGCAGCCTGGCTCACTCAGCAAGGAAATCTGTAGTAAATTCCTAGCGGTCAAAGTGCTGAGCCAAAGAGTATGTGCATTTTCTTTTAGGCTATTGCTAAATTGCCCTCCAAAAAGGTGGTACCACGAAGCTTCGCTGTCCCAACAGCATGAGGAGGTTTGATTTATTTCAGGGCATCTGCTGACTGCAGGAGTTTAGCTGGGAACAGACGTGCCCTCAGAACCACAACCAACATAAACGCATTTCCTTCCCAATTTTAGCCTTTCCCAGGGCCAAAAGATGGGCTGGGATACCTTGTCACAGTGTCAACTTCGCCCCAAAGAGCTCTGAGAGGTAAATGGCTGTGGTCTAAATGTTGCCTTTCCGCTATTTGTTTGGGAATAAAGGCTGTTTTTGTTTTGCTCTACAATCCGACAGCGTAAACAAGCTTTCAGGAGGTTTGTTCATACTGCAAATGAGAACAAACTGTTTTCAGTCACTTTAGAAGTACCCACTGGTACAGGAACAGTTGCTATGCTAATTACAAAGCAAGTTCCGCTCCACATTACAGCAGGTTCCCTGCAGATCTTAGCAAGGCTGCATTTTGACGTGGAATATTGAAAGTAAAGACATTCTATAACCCAGACACCTCAGTATTTCAAAACCCCCATCAAAGGACCTTATTGTGGGCAATATTTGAGAAGCCAGTTGCAAAGCACTCTCTGCTAGTGATCAAAGCAGGTCTCCTCTGGACGGCTAGTAAGCAACATTTTGTGAGCTTTGCCAGGTGCTCATTGATACCTGTTCCCTATCTGCCTTTGGAGGGTGAGCTTGGCCAGATATCCCTGCCTAACTTCTATCCCCAGGTAGAGATTTCCCCTATGTGGACCCTCTATCAGATCAGGACTTAATTTCACTTTGAGAGCCTGAGGCTTCCTTACGATCTGGGCTGAGTTGAGGCTGGGGCAGAGGGGCGCAGAGGTTTGGGGACAAGTCTGTGGATCCAGCTGCTTTCTGAAGCCGTAGGCATCTCTGCAGAGCTCAGCCTCGCCACAGTTCCCCACCCCTTCCCCCAAGCGTGGCCAGTGCCTGGGCTGGCACTCACAGGGGAGGGCAGGCATGCTCACTCACCATCCCGAGCCAGGCTTATCCTGGGAAGGTGATCAGGCGCTGGCAGAGGTAGCTGCCGACACCGCACTAAGGAGCGTGCCAGGCCCTGACACAGCAGAGTGGGATGGGAGGGGCCTGGCCTGCTCAGGCAGCCTTTGTCCAGGGCCTGCCTGGTAGCCCACGGGAATATATGGAGGAGGGAGTTCGGCTGCTGAGGGTTGGGCTGCCTGGTTTCCCAGGGAGGAAGCTGGGTGAAAGCAGACAGCACATTCTGCTGCGCTGGGGGGTGGGAAGAAGTTCAAAGGGAGATGAGCTGCCTAGACCCCTTCTCTGAGCTCACTGAGAAACCACAGCCCCTCAGCAATGCAGGAGCTCCTTGGGCACCAACTTCTCTAGTCTCATTCCCCTACCTCAGGCCAACTTGTACTTTCATGTTATTTCATAGTCAAGCTACACTCTTACTTCCCAAGGATAACATTAAGAGGCTGGCACTGGGGCTGGGCATAGTGGCTCAATCCTGTAATCCCAGCACTTTGGGGAGCCAAGGCGAGTAGATCACTTGAGCCCAGGAGTTCGAGACCAGCCTGACCAACATGGCTCTGACCAAAATGCATGTTCTAATTTTGCTCTTGGCCTGTTTGTTGGTTTGAAAAAAGGGTAGCTGAGTAAAAAGTCACTGTAGCCTTTGAGTTGGGTTTGGTTGGGGCCGTGGTTTAGCTGATCCCCATTCCGGCTTAGGTCCTCGTGCATGTCCTCCTGGATGCCTTTGTATCTCCAGGGCCTAGCAGGGGCTGGTCCCCACTGGATGTCTGACACATACAGGGTATAGAGGGGTGTGGAAGCCAAGACCTCTTCTCAGAAGAGGGAGGTGCCCTTGCGTTTTGTCTCCAAGCTGCTGGGTATTCTCACCCAACCTCTCAGCGCCAGGCACCCTTAGGGCAGTGCCCCCTTACCCTGTAGGGCACCTCTCCGGCAAGCACCGGGGGGCTAACTGCTACCCACTGCACTGCCCCAAGCTGGGAAGAAGGTGAGTATGCAGAGCTAAGCAGGCCTGCAGCCAGATCCCAGCTATGCTGCCCTGGGCTATGTGAGCTTGGGCAAGTTAGCATACATCTCTAGGCCTCTCTTTCCATGGATACAGAGAAGATGGTGATGCCTACTTCATAGAGTTCTTATAAGAATTCCCTGAGGCTAGGCGTGGTGGCTCACACCTGTAATCCCAGCACTTTGGAGGTCAAGGTGGGAAGATCAATTGAGCCCAGGAGTTCAAGACCAGCCTGGGCAACATAGCGAGAGTGCATCTCTACCAAAAGTGATTTTTTTGTTTTTTTGGGACAGAGTCTCGCTCTGTCACCCAGGCTGGAGTGCAGTGGTGTGATCTCGGCTCACTGCAACTTCTGCCTCCCAGGTTCAAGCAGCTCTCATGTCTCAGCCTCCCGAGTGGCTGGGATTACAGATGCCTGCCACCATGCCAGGCAAATTCTGGGTTGTTTTTTTTTTTTGAGATGGAGTCTTGCTCTATCAGCAGGCTGGAGTGCAGTGGCGCGATCTCGGCTCACTGTAACCTCTGACTCCCGGGTTCAAGCGATTCTCTTGCCTCAGCCTCTTGAGTAGCTGGGACTACAGGCGTGCACCACCATGCCTGGCTAATTTTTGTGTCTTTAGTAGAGATGGGGTTTCACCCTGTTGGCCAGGCTGGTCTCGAACTCCTGGCCTCAAGCGATCTGCCTGCCTTGACCTCCTAAAGTGCTGGGATTACAGGCGTGAGCCACCGCACCTAACCCCAAAAATAATTTTTAAAAATTCACCAGGCATGGTGATGCATGCCTGTAGTCCCAGCTACTTGGGAGAATGAAGCAGGAAGATCACTTGCATCTGGAAGTTTGAGGCTTCAGTGAGCTGTGATTGCACCACTGCATTCCAGCCTGAGTGACAGAGCGAGAGTCTTTCTCAAAAAAAAAAAAAATTCCTGAGGCCAGGCGTGGTGACTCACACCTGTAATCCCAGCACTTTGGGAGGCCGAGGCAGTTAGATCATTTGTCAGTAGTTTGAGACCAGCCTGGCCAACATGGTGAAACCCCAGCTCCACTAAAAATACAAAAATTAGCCAGGCATTGTGGTGCATGCCTGTAATCTCATCCTAGCTACTCGGGAGGCTGAGGCAGAAGAATCACTTGAATCTGGGAGGCGGAGGTTGCAGTGAGCCCAGATCGCGCCACTGCACTCCAGCCTGGGTGACAGAGTGAAACCGTGTTTCAGAAAATATATATATATACACACACACACACATATATATATATATACACACACACACACCCATATATATATACATATATATGTGTGTATATATGTATATACATATATATGTATGTATATATGTGTATATATATGTATATACACACACACACACACATATATATATATATATATATATATCCCTGAGATAATAATACTTAAAAAGACTTAGTCCAGTGCCCAGCACACAGTGGGAACTCAGGAAAGGTAGTTCTGTTCCCCTTCCTGAACCTCTTCCTCCTCCCTCCCCTGCAACAGAGAACATCTGAAGAACATAGAAACACAGAACACAGAAATCTGAAGTAGTTTAATTCTAGGCCAAGAGGACCCCCAGCCTTCCCAAGCCATAGGGGGCTGGTGGGCAGGGCGGCACTTAGCTGCCTGGGGCACCCAGTACCTGTCATGAGGCACTTGCCCTGGCCAAAGGTCACTGCCAAGGCACAGCCACTCCAGAGAGTCAAGAGGAGCAGAGACTCCAGAGCAGATGGAAGGAGAGTGGGCTTCTGGGGATTGCACCAAGGAGGAAGCAGAAGGGATGTGCAGCAGTAGAAAAGGAGGAGGACTGGGGGGTTCTGAGGGCTTGGGGTGATGAGGCCAGAGTTCCAAACAGGGTCTGGGTGCAGGATGAGGACAGAAGAAAACAGAGAACCCAAAAGGGGCAAGAGGATGGTCCCTTACTTTCACTCTCCTGGGAGGAGGATGGGTACACCACACAGTTGGATGGTGCATCTTTGCCTGTGGGAACAAACAGAAGGGCCATTAGGTGGGTGTCAGGCCCAGGAGGCCAGGGAGGCTTGTCCAGGCCAGTGTCCCCCTCCTGCCCCAGGTTCTCACGCTAGTGCCTACTCGGCAGTGTTGGCCCAGTGGCAGCCTGCACACGTGTGCACCCACACACACCCTGGCATGCTCTCACCCTGCCCATTTTCATGCCACTCCCAGGGGCATGTGGATACCCGCTCGTGCCCACACCTCTATCCGAACCATGGGCCCTTGCACTCTCACCTGAACAGACAGACACACACACGCATATATTCTCCAACAGCCATTCAGCCATCCACTGAGTCATGCCCCAGGGCACCAATCAGTCCCACTGATGCCTATACCCACAGCAGCCATGATGTCATCATGAGCAGTCACACTCCTAGCCCAGGTACCTACAGCCTCACACATTAAAAAGTCTCACTGTCACAAATGGAGCCAGGTACACCCTCCCTCTCCATCACTCCAGCTAACTACAAACCCACATTCCACACACCCTTGACCACCCCATCTCACCCACACACTCCCTGGAGTGGCAGTGTTACCCATGCAGCCTCACACTCTGCCCAGCACAGTGTCATGAATGGTCACACCATCAGACAGGCAGCCCTCCACACACGCCAGGCTGTCACGTGCAGGATGCCCTCACCTGTCTGCACCTGCAGCTCCATGGCACCGTGGACCCTGTGCTCCGAGTGGTGGTGCCTGATCTCCACCACCAGGCAGCAGTAGAGGCCGCTATCCAGCAGGGTCAGGTTGCGCATGGTGATGGAGAAGTTGCCATGGTGGTCGGAGGCCGACTCCAGCCCGTGGCGCTGAGCCAGGTCGTGGCTAGTGTTGGCAGCCTGGTGGCCTCCATGGTGCAGGTGAAGGTCCTGGAACGTGAGGTTGCGGATGGGCCGGCGCTCTGAGCAGGTCTGCACCTCACCCCTCGAGCTGCGGTACCACGTCTTGTAGAAGGTCACATCGTGCCCTTTGTCCACAGGGCCCAAGAGCCTGCAGGTGAGTGTGACGTTCTGCCCCTCGGGACAGACGTACAGGGAATACGGCGTGGCGACCTTGAAGGCTGCCACCGGACCTGCTCAGAGAGAGGAGAGCCCTGTCACCTGACTGATCCAGCGCTACTCCTGGCAACCCCAGAGCGGGGAAGAACCTTAGCCTCTGCTACTTCCCAGCCACAGGCCCGGGGCATGTCAGCTGACCTCCCTAAGACTGCCTTCTGCATTTGTTCACAAACCCCACTCCATCCTAGGCTGTTGTGGGGGGATTCACAGAAGCTTCCCCAACTAGGGGTGCTCCTGGATGCTGGACAGGGCAGGGAGAGACTTGGAGGGCAGTGATGCAGTCGGGTGTGTCCCTCTTCCCAGTAGAGTATATGCAAAACCTGTTGGGTGGGAGGCAGGTTGGGGAGCAGGAAGGCTGTTCGAACAGCAGCTCCTTGTCCTTGGCTGCTCTGTAGGGGCCATCAACACCTCTGCCCCTTCCTACTCCTAGGACTGAACATGCCTTCCCATCCTTGCCAGGGAGCACTAAGAGAGCACCTGCGTGTGCAAGGCCTGGGCCAGGTGCTGCATCTCACCTGCATGCTGAATGCATGGCCTCCCCTTGAGCAGACAAGGCCTGCATTCCCGACAGCAGAACCCCATGGCAAAGGCAATCCAATGCCAGCCCTCAGGGCACTTGGAGGAGGGAGGAAACAGCCTTCTGGG
The DNA here is from genome assembly GCF_028858775.2 of Pan troglodytes. Lineage (NCBI taxonomy): Eukaryota > Metazoa > Chordata > Mammalia > Primates > Hominidae > Pan > Pan troglodytes. The sequence goes on from NC_072406.2 coordinate 83,979,762, forward strand.
GACAGTCAGGGACTTCCTGAAGGAGGGAGAGTCTTTGGACTTGGTGCATAGATAGGATTTCAGCCAGTAGAAAGGGTGTCCTAGGCAAGATAGTGTGAAAATGGGAAAACCCAGTGTCTGAGGGACCGGGACAGAGAGTATATGAAAGGTCATCTCATCCATGCATGTCCTTCCAGCCAACCTTAGAAAACTGTCTAGTTCTGTTTGGTTTTTTCACCAAGCAAATGAAGCAATTCCCTGGTCCACTTTGCCTAATCCCAATCCTCCAGCATTTAATTGGGTTGACCCTCAAAACCATGAGCTTTTGAAAACAGAATATTGGATAGAGGCCGCGTTTCTATCTAACTGTATGAGCCTCAGTTTCCTCCTCTGTGCAGTGAGAAAACTATTGGCTACAATGCAGGGTTGCAAAAGGACTAGATGAAGGAAAGATGAGAACACAAGATGTGAGCTCTAATGCCCTCTGCAGACATCTGAGGGATAGCTATAATTATTATGCGTTGGTGTTATTTTTATTTATTTATTTGTTTTTGAGACGGAGTCTCCCTCTGTTGCCCAGGCTGACCTTGAACTCCTGGCTTCAAGCAATTCTCCTGCCTTGGCCTCTCAAAGTCTTGGGATTACAAGTGTGACCCACTACGCCCGGCCAGTGGTATTTTTATTTTAAATGGTATGTCAGGCTGTTGTGGGTCTAGCAGAGAGGGAAGGAGGGTTAGAACTATGTACAGAATCCAAACTGATACATCCTTTTCATTGCCCCAGCCAGGGGCATTGCCCAGAACCAATATAACGCCACATCCTCCTTCAGATGCCCCTTCCCTGCCCTTAGAGCCCAGGACCCTCGGCGGCAGGCTGGGACCCACTGGAAGAGCTGAAAGCCTTGCCCAGCCAGGAGGGAGGCAGCCTGGTGGGGCTTCTGGAGCTGGCCAGCCTGCACTGGACCAGTAGCTGTGAGCCACTTAGATGCTGAGCCTCGACTCCTCACTCACAGATGTTTTTCCCAGAAATGAAAACATCTCCCTGGCAGAGTTGAGGCAATGGTTAGTAATAATTCACATGAAGTGTTCTGTAAGTGCCATGCAAGTAGTCGGCGCTTGGTACTTGGGAGCTAGACAGGTCTCTAATTCATTCAGCAAGTCAAGAAGTGCCTCCAAGGAGTGAGAAGCACAGTGGGATGGAGAAGCCAGCTTTAAAGTCTTTCCTGCTAAGGTGTGAATGACTGATAACAACTTGTGATCCGATCCTGGGGCGCTTGTGTTTAAAGGAGAGTCTCCAAAGGCACCAAAGCCCCAAACGGCATGTCTGCAAGAGTGGGGTTTTAGGCAGAGAGCCAAGTCTGGGAGCCCCAGATTTTTGGAGTCATTGTCAGGGTGAGCAGAGATTTCAGAACTTCTTTGGCAAGATACAGGTCTCCTTTTCAGGCAGAAACACAGAGACCCAGAAAGGGAAAGTGGTTGGACTGAAGTTCCAAAGTTCCAGAGGGTATGATCTCAAAGCCTGGAGCATGGGGGACTTCAGGTAACGCAGGATCTAGGCAGAACCGTAATAAGAAGACACAGCATGTGTTGTGCACTATGCTAAGGGTTTCATGGGCATATCTAACAATGCCATAAGGTGTTGTTTTTATTCCCATTTCACTGATGAAGAAACTAAGGCACAGAGAAGTTACATAACTCACTGATGATCACACAGCAAGCAAGTGCTAGAGCTAGAATTAAACTCAGGTACGTAGACACTATACTGATGAAAAAAAAGGCCAGAAACTGGAAGCCCACAGGCCACATCCAGCCTTCACACATATTTCATTGGATCCTCAAAATCTTTTTAATTTTCTTGAGATGGCAACATTTAAAAACCAGGAATTTGACATGAAAATTCTGACTTCCAGCTCTCCGTAGAAAATCAGAAGATAATGCTAAACCAGCTTTCCCACAGGGCAACTGTCAGCTGGGGCTCAGTAGCAGCTTTTGGGGGGCAACAGCACTCCAGTTCGCCAGAGTCCGTCCGTACTACTCCCTAATAATTCCACCTGGCCTGCTTCACTCTCTCACCGTGGTTTCTTGGTCCTATGGACATTTGAGTTTGTGATGAATGAGTGTGGCTTCTTGGGCTAGCTGGCATGGGACTCTACTGCCCAAACCCATTATGCTACAAATCTGACCCACAGACTCAAGAGAGGAGATGATCCACCCAGGGTCCCCAGGGGAAGCCTGGCAGTGCAGGGACTAGCCAACTCTCCTCTGACTGCTAACCCACTGCCCTTACCCCTGCAGCAGGCTCAGTGGAAAAGGAGCCCCAGGAAGCTTGGCTGTGCCCCTGGTTTTGTCCGTGCTGGCCTGGACTTCCCCTTCACACCTGAGTGGGGTGGGTGTAGCTGCAAAACTATGGCTCTGCCGGGAAACAGAAGTGAGGAGGACCTAGGGAAAGGGCTCTCCCACGTACTCCCAGGAAGAAACAAAACCTGCCCCAAGGGGGCCCTGTGCTGCCCCCTTCCCCAGCAGGCCATGTGGCAGGTCCCACCAGCACCTCTCCCAGCTTCTGCCCCTTTCTCCCTTTGCCTGACATCACCTCCTATCCCAGAGCCACCCCAGGGCTGGGAGCTGAATTCAGCTCCAGCTTCAGCTACGGTAGTATTTACCACCAGCACACATACCTTGGGGGCTGGCCAAAGGGCTGGCTCAGCAGACGCGGGGCTGCAGGCCAGAGGAGGGTATGGCAGGGCAGGCAGAGTAGAGCTGGCAGCCAAAGCAAGATGCCCAAAGCTGAGCTGGGTGGGGTTGGGGGCCCTCAAGTGGACAGAGGTGTGGACAAGTGGGGCTAGCGTGGTTGTTGGCCTGAGTGTCCCTGTGAACAAGGTGGGGCAGGGCACCAGGCTGGGAGCCCTCAGGGTCTAAGCAATGGGGTTAATGACCCCAGGATTGTACCCATAGCACCCGCAGCAGTAGGGAAGGGATGTTCTCCCCTGGAGGCAACTTCCTTGAGATGCATGGGGGGTGGGTGCATCAGAGAGAAAGCAGAGTTCAGGGAGTACGGGAGAGGGGGCATTGCTCAATCCCCCACACCTCCCCACCCCTCACACACTGGCCACCCATCCCACAGGTCCCAAAGGAGTTGTTCCCCTTTTAGAAAAAAGCTGTCTTAGGATTCAAGTTTGGGGAGCAGGGGAGGATGTTCAGTTTTCAAGCAAGAGGGCCAGACAGGAGAGGGTCCAGGACAAGCCAGAGGGACAGGACAAACCAAGGGTCCACAGGGGTTTGTCCTGGGGAGGGAGGGAAGGCCAGAAAACACCCCATTTACTGTGTCTGAGACTCCAGCTGGGACAAGGCCCACAGCAGCCTGTCCTTAGGAGGACACTCGAAGGCATGGCATGGGGGAGAGGGGCAGCGCACAGCACGCAGAGGGGCCTGCACGTGCCCCGCGGACTCCACATCTGTGCACATGCCTGTGTGTTGTCAGGGAAGCTGTGCAGCCCGGCTAAAATTACAATTCTTTGGCGAGAGGATGTTGCTTATTGTCAGGAGCAGATCCTTTTGGACACCTGGGTCATTGTCGGAGACCGGGAAAAGTGGGTGGGGAGGAAAGCCCCTGGCTCCAGGGTGGCCAAAAGCATGTGGGACAGGAAAATGACCCGGGGCCTGGGCCTGGGCCTGAGCATGTGCCAGGCGGGAACCGTCCAGTTGCCGTGCTGCTGTCAAGACCCAGGCCCCCCGCCTGCCACCCGCCACCTGCCACTAGGTAAGGAGGCAGGGCCACCTAGAGGAAGAGTGCCGTGAACCTGGGAAAGCCTGAGTCTCAAGAGTAAAACTCTCGCTTGGATTGCAACGTCCTGGGGCCTCAGTGTCCACTTAGTTGTGCCCTCATTGTGTGCCCTTGGGCAGATCCCACCCTTCTCTGAGCCTCCGTTTCTTCATCTTAACCTGAGGGCTGCCAGCTCTAAAATCCTGTGGGCAGGAGGGAAGAGCTGTCTTATGACCATGTATTATGTGCTAGGCTCTTGCTGAGCATCTTATACCTGTCACATTTAGTTCTCATAACACCCCCAACATGGGTGGTATCATCCCCATTTTAAAGACGAGGAAACAGACTCAGAGAAGTGACTTGCCCAAGGCCACACAGCGCTGTGTGACTGAGCTGAGATTCACACCTTGGACAGGCCAGCACTGCAGACAGGAAGAGCCACCCACCTCTCCAGAACCCTCCAGTGGGCAGGCGGGGCTGATGCCTCATCCTTCAGCTATTTAGAAAAAATGAACTGACCGTGCATTGACCTCCACGCCCTCTGTGCAACATTCCTGCTCTGCCTCAGACCCAAGCTGAAAACATCATTCTTTCATTCCACAAATATTTACCAAGGTCCTAACATGGGCCAGGCCCAGGCAGGGAGGCTGTGGGGATGCAGAGTTCCATCAGGGGCATCTGCTCAGAACTTGGGCCTGGACCTGTGCCTGAGATTTCTAGCTGTGGCACCCTCAGATGTTTCTGTCCCAGTACAAGGGAAAGGAGCTCTTATTGGCATCTTCTCAGAATGCCAGTTTTTGTGACCTTCACCTCTCTCCACCCAGCAGGCCCCGGGTGACCCCTGTGAGTGTGCACGGGATGCGTGTGTGTGGGTGTGGACAGGCCTGTGTATTTTTCATGACGGGGCGTGAGCTTAGCCCACAGTCGCCAAGGCAACGCCCTAGCCTTTGGAGGTGGGACCCAAGCTTGGTTAGTCGGGCCTAGGAAGCCCCACCCAAACAGCTGAACTCTGACCAGCTGCTAGAGGTTGTCAAGTAAACAGTTATTAATTGCCTGCTGTGGCTGGCCCTGCACTAGATGCAAAAGGTCCCGTCCTTGGTCTCACAGGACATCCCAAAGAGAATGGGACCTGGTTCCAGCTCCCCGCCAGGCCCCATCCCCCAGGATGGTCCACAGGCTGGGGCTGGGGCTGTAGGAAAAGACTATGTTCTGTCTTTATCAAGATGCAGAGGGAAACAGAGGCATGGATCAATCAGGACTGGGTCTGCCAAGGCTAAGAAAGGAAGCGTCACAAGGCAAAGGCTCAGGGCCTGAAGCCAGCAAGTCTGCCCTGGGGCTTTCTGGCCAGTGAGGACAAAGGGCATCTCAGATGTGTTTATTGATACCTGCCCCCGCAGGAAGTGTCCATTCACATCAGACCAAGGGGGCTGGGAAGGGGAAGCCAGGCTCTATTGAAGGAAGCAGCACTTCCAGCACCTTGGGAAAGCCTCCGTGCATCCGGGGCTGGAGCTGGAGGCTAGCATGCCTCCCCGGGGAGGGCCTAGGCAGCTGGCCAGAGGTCCCGGCCCGTGGATGCTTCTGTGGGTGAACCCCTCCCAGACTCCCCAGGCCCTTTTGGAGGAGGACTGTGTGCAGCTCAGGCTCCCGGCTCCAGCCAGCCACCCTCACGCTTCTATGCTGTGAAGACGTCCTCAGGGTCCAGCTCAAGTCTTTTTGCCCCCTAGTACTCTGTGCCAGGCATCATTCTAAGTGCTTGTTTGTTTGGTTGGCTTTGTTGCTGTTGTTGTTGTTGTTGTTGTTGTTTGAGATGGAGTCTCGCTCTGTTGCCCAGGCTGGAGTTCAGTGGTGCAATGTCAGCTCACTGCAACCTCCGCCTCCCAGGTTGAAGCAACTCTCCTGCCTCAGCCTCCCGAGTAGCTGGGACTACAGGCACCCGCCACCACGCCTGGCTAATTTTTGTATTTTTAGTAGAGACGGGGTTTCACCACGTTGGCCAGGCTGGTCTTGAACTCCTGACCTCATGTGATCCACCCGCCTTGTCCTCCCCAAGTGCTGGGATTACAGGAGTGAGCCACTGTGCCTGGCCGTTTGGTTGGTTTTCTTTAGTGAGCTAGGGTCTTGCTCTTCACTCAGGCTGGAATGCAGTGACAATGAGATCATAGCCCACTGTAACCTCGAACTCATGGGCTCAAGTTATCCTCCCACCACTGCCTCCCAAGTAGCTAGGACTACAGACACATGCCACTATGCCCAGCTAATTTTTAAATTTTTCGTAGCGATGGGGTCTCGTTATGTTGTCCAGGCTGGTCCCCTGGCTTGAAACTCCTGGCTTCAAGAGATCCTCCCACCTCAGCCTCCCAAAGTGCTGGGATTACAGGCATGAGCCACTGGGCTCGGCCTCATTCTAAACACTTTTACATAGATTAGTTTATGTAATCCTTCCACCCTATGAGGTAGGTACTAGTATCATCTCCATTTTACAGATGAGAAAACGGAAGCACAGAGAGATTAGTATCTTGCCCACAGCCTCACAACTAATAAGTGATTGTGTCAGGATCTGAACCCAGGTAGTCAGCCTCTGGAGGTCTGGTGCCATCTGACTACTCTCTAGAGAATAGAGGTAGCTGGGGACTGACTGGAGGCCCCACCTCCTTCCTGAAGACGGACAAATGTCATGACCAATGAAAGCCCAGCTTGCCTGGCCTCGTCTACCACATAGTTTTACTTTTGGTTTTACATTAAATAACATTGAATCATATATAGAAGAGGTTATTCCCTTTACAATTATTTCAGTCCTGATTACATCAAAGAGAAAGTCTCAGTTTGATGCTAATATGTCTCTAAAACATCTTTCTCTCACTTGCTAATCTCCTTTTCTTTTTAAATTTTATTTTATTTTAATTTTTTGCAAGGGAAAGCAGCAGTTTTCAGACTCCGAGCCTTCCCAGGCTAAAGTTTCCAACTAGAATTCAATACCCTTATATGGTTTTCCTGTTACGTTCTTTTATGGTTTTGTTCTATTTATGACAAGTGATACTGGCTTTCCACTAATGACAGCGATAAAAAGTTTCCTTTTAAAGATCTACATACTCAAATAAAAGAATGAGTAGGTTTAAAGAAAAAAATAAGTAAATATTATGAAAGGCAGACACTGCAGAGATCACAAAGGTGATAAGCAAATGACTGAAGCTAGGGAAACACCGTCGTGGAATTACCCTTCAGAGGAGGGTGGTCAGCCTCACTGAGACCACGTCACCCAACCTGTCCATTGCACAGACAAAGGGGAAGTGTGTGTTTGTGTTCCCATGATGAGTGAACAGCAGAGGCAGGGTTTGACCCCAGGTCCCCATGGGAAATAAGATCCTACGCAGAAAGGCTAAAGGAATGGGCTTGCTTGGCTTGGTAAGTAGCAGAGCAACCTCATTATTGGATTACTGATGAGAAAGATGGTGGCCACTGTCTTTGTCTTTGGTGATGGCCAGCCAAAGTGAATGGACCGAATGTAAAAAGATCAGATGTAAGAAAGATCCACCAAGATAAGCAAACCCAGGGCCAGGCTTGCCTTCAAGTTGCAGTGTCCCCATCTCCTGACAACTTTAAGAAGAGAACCTGCAGGCACCTCCATGGGCATTTCAGACTGTGAGGGCCTACAGGGGCTCACAGGTAGCTGGACGCAGCCCATGCACCCTTCATACTCCAGGCTTTGGAGAATCTAGTCCCAGTGAAGCTCACCAATGCCTTCCCAGGCCCTGGGCACTCCATTAGGCCCTGTAGAGAGCAAGCAGCTTAGATAGAAAGCCAATGGCATGTGGCCTGCAGAAGCCAAGAAATACCATAATATTACACAGTATTCACGAGGAGCCGGGTGCTGTGTTAAGTGTTCGTTCATTGGCTCTTCACAGTTGCCCTCCAAGGGAGGTGGTATCATCTTCCCACTTTAGAGGGAGGGGAACTTGCTCAGGGATACTGAATAACTTGTCCAATATTACAGAGCAGTAAATGGCCATCTTGGGATTTAAGCCTAGGTCTGAGTGACTCACAAAGCCCAAGAGTTAAGCAAGGGGCTGTACGGAAGCCCTGGCATGCATGTCCCTGGCTTTGCCTTATACAGGCATGCTGGGACTGCAGCTAAGGGCATCTGTGGGGCCACTGGAAGCCACAGTGCTGATCCCTGGCCCACCCTCCCCTGGGAGACCAGACTGACCCTGGGTCATTGGTTGGCTAAAGCCTGGGGCCTCAAGTTTGGCATGTGGGGCTCGCTCACTGCCAATGGGTTCTCCTTGAGGATCCCTTTCTTCCTTTCATCTGCTCAGGCCTAACACCCCATACACTGTGTGCGGATAGGGAGGTGACCCCTTTAGCGTCTCAGCAGCACACTCCTGCCTGGACCACCCTCTCCCAGGAAGGTCAGACCCCAGCGGAACCTTTGCCCTGCTTGGGTGGAAGCATGAACAACTAGTACAGCTCAGCAAGGGACTCCCAGTATTGCTGGCCCTTGGGTGTCCCTGGCATTGGGTAGATGACCCCTCATGCCAGGGACTGGCCTCAAGGCTGTTCCTCTCTACTCCAGAGCCTCTGGGCAGTGGGTTGTGGATTTCCTAAGAGCTGACCATTGCTGCGTCAGAGGCTTGCAGCACTGGGTTACTCAACAAGGCCCTGCAGCCTGGTTTGCTATGAAGGAGAAGATGGGGTCTCTCGTCCCAAGCCCCAGCGCACTTAAATGCGCTAGTCCCAGAGGTTGGGAGTCCTGAGTCAGCCTGTGAGGACAGGGCAAGGACAGTAACTGCCTCAGGTCCTGGGAATGTCTGTGGGGAAAAAGAGGCTCTGCTACCCTTGAGATCTGCTGGGTCCTGGTCCCTAAGTATACCTCTCCACCCATCTCACCCTGAGTCAGGCCCAGGAAAGGGGTATCTTTGGTGTTTCCTGGGCTTCTGAACACCACATTCATCACTACCATTCTCCTCAGTGCTGGCCCAACCCCAAGAGCTGGAGAACAGGCTGGCCCTGGCCACTCTATCTCACCTTCCCTGGCATAAAGGCTTTGACCTTGGGCAACATACCCAGGGCAACCCAGCACCTCGGCAGGCTGGTGATCAATCTTCTCAACTTACAGATCCTGCTGACCATGCCTGCAACCAGGCCTCCCATCTGCTATCTCCCTCAGTGCACACTGTCCTAGGGAGTTGGGTGAATATCTATTATAGTGTGTCCATGTCACAGTTCAGAATCCTGTGGTCCCAGAGCAATTCAAATGCTTCTGGCTCCTTTCAGTGGAAAGCTGCAGCCAGCCTAAATCATCTCCCTGTGCTGGGCCCAGGAAGAGATGACCCTTTAGTGTACCATGTTGTTTGAGTAGCCAAGACCTCTGGGAGTAAAGGCCTCTGGCCATATAAGCAATATAGGGGAAGGCGTCCTGAGCTCCTCTTAGGGCCTCTCTGCTACTGGGTGCTCTGCAAGCTGGGTCCCTGTGCCCTGGATCTCTAGAAATGTTTCTCAAATTGGGGCTGCTGAACAGAGGGCAGCCCAGCCAAGTGAGGGCAGGAAGTGGGCAAGAAAGCAGGAAGGGTCTCACAGGGCCACCAGGGAGGGCAGTGCAGGGCAGGTGGCCCATGACAGGTGGGATGCTGGCTTGCCTGCCTGCCACCATCCTCTGTTCCTTCTGGAAGCCATGCCCTGCCATGAGCCATGGCCTTGGTGCTGAGACTGTCCATTCCACCTCCCATTCTCCTCCTCCCTCTGACTGTCACCTTGAGAAGCATCCACCCTGGGGCTTAGGGCAGCTGTGTCTGTGACATGTGGAGCCCTCCTCCTCCTCAGAGGCCCAGGCCAGCCTCCAAGTGCTGAGATAGCCAGCTGCCTGTGGGCACCCAGGTTGCTAAGGTATCTTCCAGGTTCAGCCTCCTCCTCTCCCTCTTATCCTATCACCCTCTCCTTCTATTCCATCCTGCCCATTGGGTCCCTGTGCCAAGCCCTCCACCTCCCTCCTGCCTCCCTCCGAGTCCCTGCATGACTCATACTTTCCCTGGGCCCTCCCTATAAAGTTTGGTTCCACAGGCTCTTTGAAGAGATCCAGCCTCTTCAGCTCTGGGCAGGCAAGAACTAGGCAACCAGGCCATGGGTACCAGGGCCTCTGCCCCCAGCCCGGGAGCCCCTGTGTTGGGGCCAGGATACTATCTGAACATGCTGACAGTCTGGACTTTGGAAGGGGAAAATGGTGCTTCCCTGTGTGGGCTTCTGTGTTTGAGCTGAGGAAACTGAGGCCAGAGAGATGCCGTAATTTATCCAGGGACCCAGAAGGGGCTCATAGCTGAGCTGAAGAGTGTCCCACATCCTCCCCAGTACTCCACACTGGTCCCTGAGTGGCAGCCTTGCTAGGATGGCAGGAATCAGCTGACCACTTATTCCTGGGCCATCAGACCCTTAGAATAGGGACCAGGTGGGCAGTGCTGCCTCTGTGTCTGAAAGTGGACCCACCATGACCAGTGCCCAGTGCCCACCAAGGCTCAGCCAGGGGTTTCACCAGGGCATGGGGCACTGGCTGAGCATACCATGCCCTCTGTGTCCTCTGCAACACTAGAGCCCTAAGACTAGAGGGGCAGAAAGATGCCAGCTGTCAAAAGCCAGTGATATCCACCAGAACACACTGACCGCCCCCACCCTGTGCCTCTCCTTCTTTGCAGAAGCTACCTGTGCCCTGGGTTCTCTGGGCAGGGAAGGGCTGGACAGGCAGCCCTCAGGGGACAGCCCTGCCTGCCACTTGGGCAGCTGTCAGAGCATGCAGATGTGCCCGATGCCTAGCTGGGGCACTTGGCACAGTTGCCACTGCACCCTGCCCAGGGGTCCCAGCAGCCTCTGGGCGGTGGGTGGAGTGGGGTGCACGGTCACACAGGCTGAGAGGGCCCCCAGGACGCCCCCATCCCACAGTTCCCACTCCAGTCTGCTGTCTTCTCCCAGCTCTTCCCCAGCGCCCCGCCTCCCCCGACCTTACCTAGGGACGCAGCCAGGAAGAGAGCGAAGAGCAGGGATCCCCAGCGCCAGCTGCCGGCCTCCGGGGCCGTGGGGACGCCCATGTCGCCGTCGGACGCGCAGAGGAACTTCTGGTGCCGGGGAGCGGGCGGGACGCGGCCGGCGCGGGGAAGCCTCCCGCGACTGAGTGCGAGCGAGTGAGCGCTGCGGGCGGCCCCAGCGCCTTGCTCCAGGCACCCGCCCCCTTCGCGCAGCGCCCCCGGGGGGCCGTGTGGGGGAACTGCCTCTCCGAGGGCCGCGTGGGAGGGGCTTCCCGGAGGCCGGCCCCGTGGGTGGGGAGCCAGCGTGCGTCCCAGCGAGTCAGCTCCACTTGATCGGCAGTTTAAAGCCCGTTCTACCGTCCCCCAGTCCTTCTGGAGAGAAATTATTATTGCTGCGCAGCCTAAGAAGTAGATCTACCTCTAACAGAGTGATAGACGTTACCATGGCTTGCATCTGCCCTCAGCCACCAGCCTTTGAGTGATCTGGGGACAGAGACTTGTACCCTACATCCTCCAGCCAGACCAGGGCTTGGTATGTGGTAGGCACTCCCAGCTGTGGAATGAGTGAGTAAATGAGTGAATGAATGAAATCTGACATTGTGAAGAGCTAGGCAAGCTGGAGCCAGTTTAACTGTAGATTCAGAGCCTGAGGCACCCTGAGTGCATGCGCGCGCACACACACACACACACACACACACACACACACACAGAACAGGTGCAGGACTACACGCAAAGATCAGCACATCCCTACCCCGGGACACACACAGATATGCAGGCAACACCTGTTGGCGTGCCCCACAGCACATCCTGCAAGCTCCCCTCCGGCAGAGGCCTCAGCTGTCCGCCTGGCTGTGCACCCGCCCTCCCTCCCTGGTGCCTGGATATCTGCAGGACACTCTGATGCACCCTAACTTCTAGTGCCTCTGCTCTTGCACCCACACCCAGCACTGCTGGCACCACTGGAATGTCTCTCCCCTCCTAATTCTTCTCATCCCTCAGGGCTCAGCTCAAGTCCTCCCACTTCACGAAATGTCCTGACCCTTCCTTTTTCCTGGCAAATCCTTACTGTCCACACCCCCTTCAGCTACCACCTCCAGCCTGAGATAACCAAGCAGTTGGTTCTTCTTCCGGCTGTTCTGCCCTCCAGAGCAAAACTACAAACCTCTCCCTGATGTTTCTGAGACCCTAGCACAAAGCTGGGCGTGGAGAAGGTTTTACTGCACTTTTATCTGAATGGACAAACCAATGAGTGAGTGAGTGATTGTGTGATGGAGGAGCAGAGGTGATCGTGGCCAGGACCAGGGATCACAGGAGTGGAAGAGCACAGCCATTTTACTCAGTTTACCCCAGTCTAGCTGAAGCTTCCAGGGGTTTTTCTGGCACTTTAGGGATCTTGGGTTAATAGGTGACTCCTAGGCTGAGGGGCAGAGGACACCCAGAGTCTGACTGGGTCAGGAACCAGGGTATCAGGACTCAATGGGAGCCAGGAGTTCTGGGGGCCTTGTGGGTGGCCTGATCCAAGTCATGGGCTCTCTGGAGGCCCTTAGCCCTTGCTCTAAGGGCAGGGAAGGCTACAACAGAGGAAGGCTGAGGCATCATGTTATTACTAAGTGAACTTGTGCAGGCCCAGTCCCCCTGGAGCCAGTGAACTCCCCAGGATGGGAGCCCCAGAGGCTGGCAGGACATAACCCAGGTCTTTGGGCATGCTCCTGGCCTTGTGACCCCACCTTGGAAGGCAGCCCAGGGCCCTTCCTGCTGGCATAGCATGAGCTCCCTTCCACCAGGGGAGGTACAAAGCCAACTGAGATAAGGTGGACACTGGGCCCTTCTCACCCTGACATCCTCTGGCAAGTGAGGGGGGTCCCTTAAGGGCAAGATCCTAGAGCACCACCCCATCTCAACCCTTCCTGGACTGGCTTTGCTCAGGACACCCTTGAAACCAGACTCCCTCTGCCCCAGGGCCTAGCAGCCGGGGAGGGCCTGGAATTAGAGAAAGGGGAGCAATTGCCCTGCCAACCCCTTCCCCAGGGGGCTAGAGCCTCTGAGCTGGGCCCAGTTCCCTCCCCCCTTTTCACTTCCTTTCTCCCTACCACACTGCCCACCACTGAGCCTCCTGGGGTTGCATCAGGGTGAGACACAGGCATTGCCCAAGGACCATGGTCCAGAAACCTCAAGCACTGTTTCCTCAAAACCAGGGCAGGACAGGAAGGGCTCAGCTGAGAGGGCCTTTGGAGCACTGACTTTCTCCTCCCTCCAGAGACCAGAGGAAGTCAAACCCACCTTCCCTCCCCAAGCCCAGACCTGGTCTCAGAGCAGGAGGGGCTCCAAGGCCCAACTCTGTTCAAACTCTCCACTCCCAGCCCCTGCAGCCTGCACACTCCATCATGTGTTTGTGCTTGTTTTCATTAAAAATAGTGGTGAAGGCCCCAAATATTCGAATAAAGATGACTGTCAAGGAAAGCCACCATGTCCATCTTGTGGCTCTGCAGGGCCTGGAGGCAGCTGTGAGTACTCTCTACTGGTGAGGGGCCCAGCCTTGAGCCCTCCTGAGTCCCCTTACTTGCTGGCAAGAATACAAGAGCACCACATTGCAGGAAAGGGGCTGAATTCCAGCCTCCCTGTTGGGGAGGGGATGCTGACATTTCCCACATTCCCAAACTCACCTCCCAAACTCCCTGAGCTAGAAACAACTTTAGAAATCAAGCCAGGTCCTTTATTAAACAGACAGAAAAGGTCCAGAGAGGGGATGTGACCTGCCCAAGGCCACGCAGCTCCTTTTCAAGGCTGCCAACCCTACCTGCTTTGGAAACCGTTTCAGCAAACACCCAATGCCCTCCACCCCCAAGATCCAGAGCTGCATATCAGAGGAATCATTGCCTCCTCAGAGGCAGTGACAGCCTTCTTGGGTCCAGATCCCCTGCCCATCTGTCCATCCTTCCATTGGTAGCTCCAGAGCCAGCCAGTCCCAAGGAAAAAACCATATGCAAATTGCCTACATTGAGTTGTCTGTACCACCTGCTTTCTGTTCTCTGGCCTGGCAATGGCCTAGTCACGTTCTCTCTACCCAGACATCTTTGCAGTGATTAACGCCTTATTATTTTATATTAGTCACTCATTATGATTTGTAATAGTTAGGGTCCTGGCAGGAAACAGATGGCACACTCAGAAAGGGTTCAACTGAAGAGAGTTTAATACAGGGACTGTTTAGAAGGCTGATAAAGCACCCAGAGACTAGCACCAACCACAGGAAGCCACTACCACTCACATGTCCAAAGGGAAAGAAGAGGAAGTGATGTTCTGGAGCCCAGTGAAAGCTGGTGCTATGAAAGGGGGACCCCTGTCCCCAAGCAGGAGAAACACAGCCATGGGCAGAACCGCAGTGAGGAATGGAGGGAGTGTGGAAGAAACACCCCCGCCTCTTTCTCCCCACTGCTTTCATCTTCAGTCAGGGCCTCCCATTGGCCACGCCCAGCAGGAAGCTGGATAGCAAGGGAGCCAGGGTAAGGCAGTTAGTCCACAGGGGACATCTTCCCAGGTGGAGAAAGGCAGGAAGCGGGAGCAAGAACCATTTCTAGTTGATTCTTGAGTGCTGATTGCCGAGTTCTGATTAGCTGAATATTACTTGTGGTCCAATTGACTCAAGCATTGGCAGAGATTTCCGATCACAGGATAGTATGTTGTAGAAGCTGTTCTTGGAATGAAGTTATGTTCTGTGAGTCCTATTTTTCACAGGTCAACAAGTTCTGCCCACGAAATTGCCACAAACCCAATGTCCTCCTTCTGAAAATGCTGAAAATATGTATTTCTTTCATTTACATGAAAAATAGATGAAGGTTAAATATGGCATTGGGCCGAGTGCCTCACATTCTTGCCTCTTGTAGTCTGGCAGGACACATAGGCTCAATAAGACACAGGCCCTGGTAAAGCTCTGAGCTGGGGTGACTACCAGGGTTCATCCCATATGCCAGTCTTAATCACTAGACCACTGTGCTAACAAGGATCCCAAGTTTGCATCTGGCCTCAGCAGTTCTGTGATTGATTAGTGATGTCTGCTGGGGTCGCAGACATAGGAGTGGTGGTGCCAGTGCCATCTTGGACAGAGCAGTTACCTTACTTGGCTTTTGATGGAGTTTTTGAGCTTTCTCTCTCTACCAGCCTGTGACCTACCCCCTGCTTTCTTCTCCTTGCCCTTTCTGTTTGAGTCACATGGAGTGAGTTCAGCCCAGGAGAACAGCCATCTGGATCCACCTTGGTCCCTCTGGCCACCTGACCAAGGACATGACCCACTCTTTTCCACAGGCCACCACGCACGTGTACGTGACCATTGTGGATGAGAATGATAACGCGCCCATGTTCCAGCAGCCCCACTATGAGGTGCTGCTGGATGAGGGCCCAGACACGCTCAACACCAGCCTCATCACCATCCAGGCACTGGACCTGGATGAGGGTCCCAACGGCACAGTCACCTATGCCATCGTCGCAGGCAACATCATCAACACCTTCCGCATTGACAGACACATGGTCAGCAGCTGATGGCAGGATCAAGACAAGGGGCGAAACCTATCCAGGGATTGGCAAGGAGTTCAGTGACACTGGAGGGGGATGGAGCAAAGATGCAGTCTAGGGGAAACTGTGGGGGCACTCAGTGTGGGAGGACGAAAAGTTTGGTGGAGTGGAGCCTGGGCTAGGGGGTAGCAGTGGTTCCCCATCACAGCTCCAATGTCAAGGCCTACTTCCCAAATTGGTCAGAGGGTGCTGCAGACCTACCACCCCTAGATCCATCCTTGTCCCTTCCATGTGTCCCCCAGGGTGTCATCACTGCTGCCAAAGAGCTGGACTACGAGATCAGCCACGGCCGCTACACCCTGATCGTCACTGCCACAGACCAGTGCCCCATCTTATCCCACCGCCTCACCTCTACCACCACGGTGGGTGCATGGGACACAGCCCCAACTTGGGCTTGGAGGTTGGGGAAGGATGGGACCCAGAAAGCTCCAATGCGGGAAGGGGTTAGGGGAAGATTGTCCAAGGGAAATGCCTAAATCCAAGACCCCTGTCCTAATCTCAGCAACTCACTCAAACTTGCTGTGTGACTTTAACGAGGTCACTGAACTTCCCTGTGTGGCTACATCTGTCAGACAAGTGACAATACCTGCCCTCCTCTCCTTCATGGGAAAACCATGAACTCTGGGTTTCAAGTCCTTGCTCTTCCACTTCCTAGCTGTGTGACCCTGAGAAAGTTGCTTAACCTCCCTGCTTCCATTTCCTCATCTGTGAAAGGAGGACAATACAAACTATGTTTTAAGGAGTGAGAGGAGCAAATGAAACCACGTAAGATAACCACAGTGCAGCAACAAATAGAAGTTTATGGCAGTACTATTATTATTTTTTTGAGACAAGTTTTCACTCTGTCATCCAGGCTGGAGTGTAGTGGCTTGATCACAGCTCACTGCAGACTCGACCTCCTGGACTCAAGAGCAATCCTCCCACCTCAGCCTCCCAAGTAGCTGGGACTACAGGCATGCACCACCATGCCCAGCTAATGTACTACTCTTTTATTTTTTGTAGAGGTGGGGTCTTGCTATATTGCCCAGGCTGGCTCTGCCTCAGCCTCCCAAAGTGCTGAGATTACAAGTGTGAACCACTGTGTCTGGCCAATAGCATTTTTATTAATATGATGATTGTGCCCATAAAAGGCTTTGGCAATAATGATAACTCATCCACATGCATAGCTTAAAAGCCCCACCCATATCCGACATCCCATATGATTCCTGCATGGGCCTCATGAGGCAGAATTATCAGGTCCATTTCACAGAGGAAGGAACTGAGGCCCAGCAAGTGGTGGGCCCAGCACAAAGCTGGCTGGGGTGAGGCCTTGGCTAAGCTTTTCCACCATCTCAGGTGCTTGTGAATGTGAATGACATCAACGACAATGTGCCTACCTTCCCCCGGGACTATGAGGGACCATTTGAAGTCACTGAGGGCCAGCCGGGGCCCAGAGTGTGGACATTCCTGGCCCATGACCGAGACTCAGGACCCAACGGGCAGGTGGAGTACAGCATCATGGACGGAGACCCTCTGGGTGAGTGGGGCTTGGGGCATGCCACCCACAGGGTCTCACCTGCACACCCGCTCGGGAGGATAAGAAGGGAGGTCTCAAGGCATTTGGCCTCACCATTGTGTGATTTTGTCCTCTCTGGGCCTCAGTTTCCCCATCTATGACAATGATGGAAATAATCTTCTCCCACCTCTTATTCCCAGAGATGTGGCGAGAACACCCTATAATCTGGGAACAAGGGCTAGTGGCCTGGGAGGGACACAGACTCCTTTAAGAACATGATTTAAAAATGCCCTGTTGCATACCCAGAGGAACGGCCCCAGGGCAGACGAGGGAAGCACATCCTTACAGTGCGTGCAGAACACAGCCCCCGCCCTCAGGACCACAAACCCACACACCAAGGGAGCGCCTGGCTTGCTCTGCACATCTCATAGTCACCCATTCACAGCCCTCTCCTTGGATGAAGAGCAGAGTTTGCCTTGGCCTTGAGGGCAACTTCTCAAGTCCATTTTCACTCATTACTATAGAGTGGGAATCCCAGACCCAAAGGCACCAGCTAGGGTCAGGCAAGGAGCCTTCGTGGGAGATGGTGTAGGAAAGAATCAGGAGCAGTGGGGACTGCGCAGCCACAACTCAGCTCCTGCCAGTAGTAGCTGTGTCCAGATCCCAGCCTGGGAGTACCTGGGCCCATTTTGAAAAGAAAAGCAGAAATCCAAATCTTTGTGAAACATCCTGATTTTTTAATTGATCGTGCAGGAAATATTTCTTGAGTACCTCCAGTGTGCCGGCCGTGTTCCAAGAGCTGGGGATACCAAACAGATGCAAATCCCTGCCCCATAGAACATACATTCCAGTTGGAGGACACGGGCAATGAACCAACTGACTAAGTAGATGACTTAGTATACTGGGAGGTGCTAAGGGCTATGGAGAAAAATAAAACCAAGCCGGAGGATGGGGAATGCCAGGGTGAAGGCAGCAATTGTAGGTTGGCAAACACCTGAAGGAGGGCAAAGGTGAGTCAAGTGACATCTGGGGAAGAGCATTCCAGGCAGAGGAAACAGCAAGTGGAAAGGCCCTGAGGTTGGAGCATGCCTGGGATGTTCACAGAGAAGCAAAAAGGCCTGCAGCTGGGGGAAAGTTGAGCAAAGGGAAGCATAGGAAGAAATGAGACCAGAGAGGTAATGGGGCCAGATGTTGTTGGGCCTTGAGGGGCATCATGAGGGCATGGCTTTTGCTCTGAGGTGGGCACCCTAAGAGGGCTTTAAGCAGAGGAGAGACATTATTTGACTTAGGTTTCAGCAGGACCACTCTGGTTCCTGTGATCAGAACAGACTGTAGGGGTGAAGGAACAGGAGCAGGGAGGTCGGGTGGGAGCCTGCTGCAATCACTCAGGCTAGAATGAGGTAGCCGGGACAGGGTGGTGGCATCACCACCAAAGGGAAAGAGGTGGCCACCTCTGGTGTAATTCAGAGGTGGAGCCAGTAGGATGTGCTAACTGATTGGCTGTGGGATGTGAGAGAAAGTCAAGGTTTTGGCGTGAGCAACCCCAAAGATGATGGCGTTGCCATTGACAGATGGAGGGCTGCAGCAGGAGGTTGTGGAGGGAAAGGAGGGTCGGTTCGAGATGTCAGGTAGGGGTTGCGTATACAAGCCAAGAGTTCAGGAGAGAGGTCTGGGCTGGAGACGGGTATTTGGGAGTTGTCAGCATAGAGGTATTTAAATCTAGGAAACAAAGAGCGGTGCGAAGATTCAACAGTGAACCCAAGGCTCGCTTGCAATTAAGAGGCTGGAGGAAAAAACAACAACCTATTTATGGAGGGCCCAAGTGACAGAATGAGAGCCCCTGCTGCCCAGAGCTTATGAGGGGTCACTCTGTTCGGACATGCTACCCTTTCGGATCCCAAAGTCTCCTCTCTGGCCAAGCACTAGGCCTTCCTCTTTGGAAACCAGCAGAGCAAGGGCCTTTCTCTTCTGCTGTTTTCACAAACACAGAGATTTTGTAATTTTATGGGAGTCCCTGGAGCACAGGAGGATGCCGGCACCTGGTGGAGAGGCAGGTGCTGGGCGAGCAGCTGAAGCCCCTCCCCATGAGGGGCCCGCTCTGCACCCCAGCCTCAAGGCACAGAGCACACACCTGTGCTCCAGCACAGTGCAGACCTCCATGCCATGGCCTTTAAGCCACAAGCAAAACTTCCTGGGTTCAATCCACACATGATTGGGATGAGCCTTAAGAATTTGGGGCCTTGTGGGGGAGTCCCAGCAGACTAACAGGCAGGCTCTCAAAGGAGTGAGAGACGCCTAGGAGTTTCCTAAGGCTGACCTGGGTGGGAGGCTTCCTCCCCCAAGGAAGGAAGAGTAGACATTTAGAGCCCAAAGATAACTTTGGGGTCTCTGAGGGCCACCCGCATCTCAGAAATGATCAATGAAGGCCCAGAGAGGTGAGGAAGGCCTGATGGTGCTGCTGACATGGGTCACGACATCCATTTCCCACATCTCCTCCCACCTCGGGGTTCATGTTGGTCACTGAAGGGTTGACGGACGCTACAGCCAGCACCGCTGTCTGGAGAGAGCTGGTTTCACAGTGTACCACTGCATGGAGGGACGTGCCTG
The DNA here is from genome assembly GCF_028858775.2 of Pan troglodytes. Lineage (NCBI taxonomy): Eukaryota > Metazoa > Chordata > Mammalia > Primates > Hominidae > Pan > Pan troglodytes. Next base: position 83,999,175 of record NC_072406.2, read on the forward strand.
GGACCCCAGCTTAAAGGTCACCTTCCCAACACTGCAGCCTGAGGCTGGAAGGCTGCTTTCTATAGGGAGACAGATGCCAGATTTCTGAGCACTTACCAGCCCCACTGAGCCCTTAGGAGGAGCTGTGTGCTCAAAGAAGAGCTGGGAGACAGGCCACATGCACTTGAGCCTCTCCCGCCAGCGCCTGCCTTCTCAGCTGCCCTTTCTGGTCACGCCCATTCCTTGGACCCCTTTCCTACATCCTCACCCTCCCTGAAAGCTCCCCGTTCCTTCAGAGGCCTGCCTGGGCTCCCTTTCGGGATCAGCACACACAAGGTGGGCCAGGGTTTGTCCAGTACCAGCACAACCCCACGGTGGCATCTCTCTATTAGCCCATTTTTCAGATGAGAACATCAAGGCAAGGCTCCTTAACATGCCCAAGGGCACACAGGCATGAAGTCCAGATGCAGACCTAGATATGATTGGACGAAAGCCTAGGCTTTTAACCTCCTGTCTCCAGGAGTTGTGGAGGGATGGGGAAGTCTGGCCCCAGAGCAAGCTGCCAAGGAGGAGAATTTGCACAGGGGAACTAGGCTGGCCCAGCCCCCAGCCCCTCAGGCCTGCCTCCCTGAGCCTTCAAGGGAGTGGTGCTGGTGTCTCCTCCTGGCTTTGGAAGGAGAGCATGAGGCCCTCTGCCTGCATATGGCCAGGGCTTGAGACAGGGCTGGGAAACACCTAGAAAGGGAATCCCCAGTTCTTTGGAGACCTTGGGGTGTCAGGCTCAGGAAATCCTGCTTTAAGCAGCTTCCACCCCCCAGGCAGGGTGAAGCCCAGGGGACGGGAAGAGCCTGGGAGCGGAAGGGCTGGTGGGAAATCCCGGCTGCAGGTGGGACTGAGAGGGGCTGTTTTTGTACATCAGAGTGTTAGGAGCTGGGGACAGGGAATTGTGAGGTAGGATGTGAAGAGACAGGCAGAGAAAACTGTGGGGGCGCCTGGGCCCCTGTCCTTGCCATGCCCTGTGAGCTGTGTGCTTCCTGCTGTCTGTCCCAGAGCAAGTCAGTGCCCCACTCTGGGCCCTTCCCCCTAAGTATTCAAAGGGAAAGTGAAGGAGGTAACTAACCTCTCCATTCCATTTCCTGGGGGAATGCGGAGAGGTGGCCTCTCTTCTGCAGGCTCTCCCAGTTCCCTAGCTCACGTCCCCTCAACTTTCTTCCTGCCAGAGCCACAGCCCCCACCATTCTTGCCTCTCCAGCTGGGCTCGCGCTTGCTTACTGGTTTCCTTCCCCCTGTCTCTTCTCTCCACCCTCCGTGTTCTCACCCCGCCCCGGTCAGCTCTGAGTGGTGCTGTCTGGAAAGAACACAAGTCCTGTGAGAGGCAATGGGTTAAGACCCAGAGTGCTGGTTTGAATCCTGGTCTGTCATTCACTTGCTGCAGGAGTGCAGACAAGTGGTAACCCTCCCCTGGTCTCCCAGTTCATTCTCCAAAGGACACAAGGGACTGGACGGTCTCTGGGCTGCCTTCCAGGTCAGCATCTGAGAATCTGAGGTTCTTGCTCTGGACGGTCAGACATCGGGCCCTGCAGCCCAGCCAAGAAAAGGATTCTGGGGCCACAGGGCCAGCGGGGCTCTTCAGAAACGTCAAGGAAAGGAAATCAGGGTCACCACAGGTGTAGGGAACCCACTCTGCTTTCCAACTATAGCTCAATATGGGGACTAAATAGAGGGCATTGGGGGCTTCCCTGCCCCTCATCCGTCCCCTTCTGCCTGCCCGGTGCCTGCGCATTCACCATTAGCAAAGCATTGCTTTGTGGTCAGCTCTGCCCTTCCCAATATCCTTTTTTACAAGCCATGGCATGTGGGATGGATCGTACATTGCGAAGCGCCTGATGCCTTCATTGATCAAGAGTGCTTAGACAGTGGGTGCTAGTATAGCAAGAAGCCCCCACATTTTCAACATAGCCATCTTACCCAGGTCAATCTCTGGCCTGCCTGTGGCCCAGGGAAGGAGGCTGCTTGGTCTGGCACATGAGGGCACGAGTGGCCCATGTCTGCCTGCACCCGTGGTGGTGATCCGCTACCACCCACCTGCACATCCCAGCCCTTGCAGGTCCCATGAGGATCTGAAGCTGGGGTCACTGGAGGACCCAGGCCCCAGCTGTCCCCCACCTCTGACGAGTGAGGCTTGCTAGAGGAAGCAGAAGGAGTCCTGGGGTCTCCGCAGTTCCTGCCAATGCCCGACTAACTTGGGCCTCTCCTGGGTGACACCCAGGGGAGTTTGTGATCTCTCCTGTGGAGGGGGTGCTAAGGGTCCGGAAGGACGTGGAGCTGGACCGGGAGACCATCGCCTTCTACAACCTGACCATCTGTGCCCGTGACCGGGGGATGCCCCCACTCAGCTCCACAGTGAGTCTGGGGGCCCCACCCGCTGGCTTCACCTCGCTGCCCCTGTACTTGCCACAGAGATTCTTGTAAACATTGTTACCCTTGTGCCAAGAGAGGCCACAGGCTACCCTGGAGCCAGGCCAGGCCTGCCCCTGGGGCCCTTAATAGACCTCTCGCCACATCCAGCAACTCTCTGGAGAGGCTGCCTTTCAGCGCCCCTCTGCACCCAACCACTGCCCCATCACTCCCTTCTCCATCACTGCCCCTCCTCTGCCTCTGCCTTTCCTGCTTCCCTCATCATCCTCTTTTCATCTTCTTTCCTTTTTAATGTTCTTTTTCTTCTTTCTTCCTCTCCCCATTTCTCTTTCTTCCCCATGACCAACTGCACCCTCTCTCCCTCCATGCCGCCCTTGGCGAACCTCCTCCTCGGTTGCCATGCGCAACATCCATCGCTCTTCCTCCCCTCCCTCCTCCTTCTCTGACTGGCCCAGATGCTGGTGGGGATCCGGGTGCTGGACATCAACGACAACGACCCTGTGCTGCTGAACCTGCCCATGAACATCACCATCAGCGAGAACAGCCCTGTCTCCAGCTTTGTCGCCCATGTCCTGGCCAGTGACGCTGACAGTGGCTGCAATGCACACCTCACCTTCAACATCACTGCGGGCAACCGCGAGCGGGCCTTCTTCATCAATGCCACGGTAGGGCTTAGACTGACCCCAGGGAGCTTCCCAGGGTTTCCAGTGAAAAAGAGGACCCTGCCCTAGAGGCTTTTCTGCTGCCACCATCTGGGCTCCACCGGGCTCCCGTTCCTGCACTGGGATGAGGACACCTCTGTGGGAAGCATGGAATCTTGGATTCACCAGTGAACCATCTCTGGAGTCCACCTAGAGCCAGCCCTGAAGCTTGTCATGTGCAGAGATGGGGCCAGAGCCTGTGGGACCACTTGGTTTAATCAAGACGCACCAAAGTTCTCACTTAGCCTCTTGAGGTGTCTGTAGATGGCCAACAACACCATGGGGTCCTCCGAGGGCCATCTCTCAGAAGCAGCAAGGCCTGGGTATGAGTGGGTCACTCTCGCCCCGGCGAGACCCTGCCGACCCACATTTTTGGCCTTCTAGATCATCTCTTAGGCAATTTAGGGAGGCCAAGCAGAGCAGTTGGCATGTGTGGGCCAAAGTAGAAAGCAGGGAAAAGGTCTCCATGCAGCTCACCACCCTCCACATCCCAGACAGGGATCGTCACTGTGAACCGGCCCCTGGACCGCGAGCGGATCCCAGAGTACAAGCTGACCATTTCTGTGAAGGACAACCCGGAGAACCCACGCATAGCCAGGAGGGTGAGACTGGAGGGCACTGGTGGGAGTGGGCTGGGAGCTAGAGGTGCATGGAGAGAGAACACATCACCCCTCCTGCAGGCAGCATAGCCAGGCTTACATGCACAGGCTTTGGAGTGAGCACGTGCTGGCTTCAAATCCCAGTTCTCTCCTTCAGTAGGTGCGTGGCTTTGGCTAGTTAACTCCTCTTGGCCTCCATTTCTCTTCTGCAAAATGAAGATCACACCTACCCCAAAGTTGTAGAAAGGATGAAGGAGCCAATATATGTGAAAGCCTCAGCACAGTGCCTGGAGTGTGACAAACACTCAGTGAACATCAACTATCATTGTTTCCTCCCCAAACCACTGATACCTGGACACACACTGCATTTGTGCATGGGGCACATGGGCCTGCATTCACCCACAAGCATGCTCTGAGGTCCTGGAAGGGCTGCGTTTTCCAGGTGGCTCTCCCCTCAGAAGCCAAAGAAATGAGCTCTTGACTAAAGGGAGGTGGATGTTGCAAAGCAAACAGTCCCTTTGGGTTGGGGGTCAGCTCTGTCCTTCCAGCCCATGAATCTGTGGTAGATCCCTAGCCAGAAGCCTTCAGGCCCAGTTCATCTCAGCTCTGCCCCTGACTAGCTGTGTGGCTCAGCCAAGGCACCACTCTTTCTGGGCCTCAGTTTCCCTATCGGTCTAGCCAGAGGAGACGTCAGGCTGGAGAAACTCATAAGCTACATGCCCCTCCCATGTGGTGCTCCTCTGCTTCCTACTCTTTTTTTTTTTTTTTTTTGAGACAGAGTCTCACTCTGTCACCCAAGCTGGTGTGCAGTGGTGCAATCGCGATCTCAGCTCACTGCAACCTCCACCTCCCAGGTTCAAGCGATTCTTGTGCCTCAGCCTCCCGAGTAGCTAGGATTACATGCACACGCCACCTTGCCCGGCTAATTTTTGTATTTTTAGCAGAGATAGGATTTCACCATGTTGGCGAGGCTTATCTCAAACTCCTGACCTCAAGCAATCCATCTGCCTCAGCCTCCCAAAGTGCTGGGATTACAGGTGTGAGCCACCATGCCCAGCTTCTACTCCCTCATTTTTGCCCCCACTTTTTCTCTTTTCTGCTCTCATTTTTCCTCTCCCTTGCCTGGCTTCAGGAGGGCCCCGGGTAAAAGCAGCATTGAGTGGCAGGACTCGGTGGGCTTAGGGGCTAAGCCCCACTCTGCTGCTAACTCACCACTTGGCTCTGAATGGGCACTCCCCATCTCTGCACCTTGGTTCCCTTGTCTCTGAGGTGGTGACAGTGCACAGGGGTACTGGAGGTTCTGAGGTTTGGCGAGTGTGAAGTGAGGCACTGGCAGAGTTTGAATGAACTCCAACCAGGGCAACAGGAAGGCCTTGAAGGTCGAGAAACAGGACTCATCTTCCCACCTGAAGTGAGATGGAACAGGATTCAATCCCATTTGCCACACCTCCATGAAGGAGTTAAATCCCTATTTGCCAGACTAGAAAACTGAGACCCAGACAGGGGAAATGAGGCACCCAAGATCACCCAGAATAGGGTCTTCAACCCAGGTCTTTGAACCCTGGTGTGGGCGCCTTTCAGATTTTTTTTTTTTTTTTTTTTTTAGATTCAGGGAGTACAAGCACAGGTTTCTTAACATGTCCATATTGTGTAGTGGTAAAGACTGGGCTTTTAGTGTACCCATCAGGTGTACCCAAAACTACCTATTATGTCCAATGTTCACTGAACTGTGAACTCACTGCCACTCACTGAACAGTGAACATTGTACCTAATAAATAATTTTTCAACCCTCACCCTCTTCCCATCCTCCCACCCTTCTGAGTCTCCAATGACTCTTATTCCATTCTGTATATCCATGGTTACACATTATTTAGCTCCCACCTATAATATGCAATATTTGACTTTCTATTTCTGAGTCATTTCACTTAGGACAATGGCCTTCAGTTCCATCCATGTTGCTGCAAAAGACACGACTTCACTCTTTCTTACGGTTGAGTAGTATTCCATGGTCTATATACCACATTTTCTTTAGTCAGTCCTCTGTGGATGGACACTTACATTGATTCCATATCTTTGCTATTGTGAATAGTGTGGCGATAAACATGTGAGTGCAAGTATCTTTTTGATATAACGATGTATTTCCCTTTGGGCAGGTACCCAGTAGAGGGGTATTGTGGGACTGAAGGGTAATTCTTTCTTTAGTTCTTTGAGAAATCTCCATATTGCTTGCCACAGTGGCTGAAGGAATTTACATTCCCACCAGCAGTGTATGAGCATTCCCTTTTCTCTGCATCCTCACCAGTGTCTGTTGTTTTTTTCTTGAGATGGTGTCTTGCTCTCTTGCCCAGGCTGGAGTGCAGTGGCACAGTCTCGGCTCACTGCTACCTCTGCCTCCTGGGTTCAAGCGATCCTCCTGTCTCAACTTCCCAAGTAGCTGGGATTACAGGTGTGAGCCATCACGCCCAGCTAATTTTTTTGTATTTTAAGTAGAGACAGGGTTTCACCATACTGGCCAGGCTGGCCTCGAACTCCTGACCTTAAGTGATCCGCCCACCTCAGACTCCCAAAGTGCTGGGATTACAGGCGTGAGCCACCGTGCCCAGCATGTTGTTTTTTGACTTTTTAATAATAGCCATTCTGACTGGTGTGAGAGGGTATCTCACTGTGGCTTATTGCATTTCTCTGATAATTAGCAACACTGAGCATTTTTTCTTTTTTTTTTCTTTTTTTTTTTTTTGAGATGGAGTCTTGCTCTGTCATCTGGGCTGGAGTGCAGTGGCATGATATCCGCTCGCTGCAAGCTCCGCCTCCTGGGTTCATGCCATTCCCCTGCCTCAGCCTCCCAAGTAGCTGGGACTACAGGTGCGTGCCACCACGCCCAGCTAATTTTTTGTACTTTTAGTAGAGACGGGGTTTCACCATGTTAGCCAGGATGGTCTCAATCTCCTGACCTCGTGATCTGCCCGTCTTGGCCTCCCAAAGTGCTGGGATTACAGGCATGAGCCACTGCACCCGGCCACATTTTTTCATGTTTGTTGCCCTCTTGTATGTCTTCTTTTGAAAAATGTGAGTTCATGTTGGTGTGGGCTTTTCTGATCATCCACCTCTGTGCCCCGATCCCCAACCTCCCAACCCTCCTCCCACCTAGGTGGGGGCACTTTGCTGAGCATGGCCTACAACGTGCCCCATTCTGCCCCTTGCAGGATTATGATTTGCTTCTGATCTTCCTTTCTGATGAGAATGACAACCACCCCCTCTTCACTAAAAGCACCTACCAGGCAGAGGTGATGGAAAACTCTCCCGCTGGTAGGTGCTGGGCCCACCCGGGAGCTCCTGCTGTTGCCAGGCACCACTGGGGCCTGGGATGCCTGAGGACCTCCCTTATGCCTAACGGCATAGCTGAACGTAGACCCCGGTGGGTGCGGGAGGGGAAGGATGGGCGCAGCTCCGGGAGATGATGGGCTGGGGCTCCCGGGCCTCCTATGAGCACAAAGAAGCCACAGGTCTGGTTGGAAGAGACAGTCGTGGTCATTGTTCCCCAGGGTGGTCTGAGAGCTGCCCCACCATCCCTCAAGAAGGGCATGTAAGGTGTGAGGACTACCCAGGAGGGGAGTGGGTCCACCCCTCACTGCTCCCTCCACCCTAGGAGTGCAGGGCATCCCAGGGCCTTCTGGAAGTCCTGGGGAGCATCTATAACTAGAAGTGGGAGGTCAGGGGGTCCTGGGTAGGCCAGTGTAGCCCTCTCCCCACACACGTGCACTGACCAGCCTCACCTCCCTCCGGAGGGACAGAATCTCCTCTGTGATGTCCCCTGAGGTGGCACCTGCACTCCTCCAGTCTCCCCAGCCCCTGTTCCTCATCTCTGGCTGGGCATCCCCCCTAGGCGAATTTCATTCTTAAACCTGTCTGTGTGTATGCTCACACATGTGCCCGTGTGTGTCCATACCAAGGCATGTGCGTGGGGTTACACATGTGCACAGACACATATAGGCACATGGGTGCCCACTGATGCGCTCGTGTGCAGACATTCCCACCTGCAGAGGCACACGAGTGCACAACCAGGGAATCCCAGGCCTGTGCGTGCTCCTGGGCAAGTGCCTGTGGCCACGTGAACACAGAACTTGATGCACACATGTGTGGATTTTTCTAGTCATGTATGGCCAGACCCCCAAAGGCAGAGCATTGTGTGCACACATGTGTTGACAGGCGAGACCCACACACGGGGAGGGGATTTCAGGGAGCCCCAGACCCTCCCGAGGAGCGGCCAGCCTCAAAGGCTGCTGGGAAGGCAGATGTGGCTCTGGGCAGCAGGGGCCTTGCTCACCACTCTCATGTTTTCTCCCCAGCAGGGCTTTGAGGCCGCTCCCCAGGCATCTGCGTTCAGTCTGCCAAGGCTGCCGCAGGCCCGCCCCCAGGGCCTCCCCACCCTGTCCACCTCACCTCCCTCCCCTCTCATCCATCGTCAGCCATGGCTCACCGGGACAGGGCAGGGGAGGTGGGAGGGCAGGGGGCTGGGTTGGTCTTGTGGTGACCCCTCTCCTTCTGGCCCAGGGACCCCTCTCACGGTGCTCAATGGGCCCATCCTGGCCCTGGATGCAGACCAAGACATCTACGCCGTGGTGACCTACCAGCTGCTGGGTGCCCAGAGTGGCCTCTTTGACATCAACAGCAGCACCGGTGAGGCCTCTGTGCCACCCAGCACTCCCAGCCTGATTCTGGGGTGGGGATGGCCACACTGCTGGATTGAGGGCCTCCCTTCTCAGTGCTGGACCCAGGCTGTCCGTGGAGACCCCATTTTTCACAGCCCAGAGTCCCCATCTTGCAGCTGGGTTATATCACCCAGTGGCCTGGCAGGGGGACGTGGGAAGAGGCTTGGAGACGATACACAGGACCTCTGTTGGTGCACGAACTCTCAGCCTGGGCCGGGAGCCCCCCAGCCCACTCCCGTCGTCTCCCCATGCACAGGCCAGAGGCTCAGGCCCCTAGTCCAGCAGAAGTAGCCAGAGCGACTTTCCTGTCCTCCAACCAGACCATGCCACATCCGTCTGGTCCTGGACAGGAGGCCGCTTTGGTGACAGGTGCCGACAGGAAAGCACATCTGTCAACAGAGATGGTCAACCCTGTGCCCTGGGTCACTCTTCCCAGGCAAGAGTCTTGAAGACAGCAGAGGGCACCTGCAGAGGGGACAACCACAGGAAACGCATGGGGCCCTCCCTAAGCACGGGTGGTTGAGCCTGTGGGGAAGAAAGTCATTTTGTTACTGCCTCTGCTCCTCTTTCATCTCTGTCCCATGGTGCCCCTGTCTTTCTCTGCTCTCTCCCTGTTGGTTCTTGCCCTGTCTTCCCACCGCACCCCTTTTCTGTGTGTTTCCCTGGCTGGCGGCACCGGGTGCCAGGTGTGGTGACCGTGAGGTCAGGTGTCATCATTGACCGGGAGGCATTCTCACCACCCATCCTGGAGCTGCTGCTGCTGGCTGAGGACATCGGGCTGCTCAACAGCACGGCCCACCTGCTCATCACCATCCTGGATGACAATGACAACCGGCCCACCTTTAGCCCTGCCACCCTCACTGTCCATCTGCTAGAGAACTGCCCGCCTGGTAAGCAGGGGACAGGCCCCAGCACCCCACAACCAGGGGCCGGTTGGTGGTCACAGGGGACTGGAGCCTCAGGTTGGACACGGAGTTTGCCTCCAGTGGGGAGAAAGATGGGCAGCAGGGTGAGTGTAGAACACACTGGAGAGGGAGTCAGGAGACCTGGGCCCCCGCTTCCCTCCTCTGAGCTTCTGTATCTTGCCTGCAAAACAAGATTCTTTTTTCCTTTCTTTCTTTTTCTTTTCTTTTCTTTTCTTTTTTTTTTTTTAAGATGGAGTTTCGCTCTTGTTGCCCAGGCTGGAGTGCAATGGCACAATCTCGGCTCACTGCAACCTCAGCCTCCCAGGTTCAAGTGATTCTCCTGCCTCAGCCTCCCGAGTAGCTGGGATTACAGGCGCCCACCACCACACCCAGCTAATTTTTGTATTTTTAGTAGAGACGGGGTTTCACCCTGTTGGCCAGGCTGGTCGCAAACTCCTGACCTCAGGTGATCCACTCGCCTCGGCCTCCCAAAGTGCTGGGATTACAGGTGTGAGCCACCACGCCTGGCCTACAAGATTCTTAAGTATTCTCCATTTGAACTCCCAGATGGAAAGACTGACTATTTTAAAGTCAAAATAGGATCAACATGATTCCCATCAAAATCAAATATAACTTCTGGAAGAATAAGAAAATTTTGAAAAACATAAGTATAATAAGCCAGATTTGGCTTACCAGATTTTATAACATATTATAAAGCTACAGTATTTAAGGCCATGCAATATGGGCACAAGACTCCAGGACAAAGTAGCCCAGAAACGGATACTGGTAAATTAAAGAATAAAATATGATGTGATAAAGGAAGCAATGAAGCCAATGGGGAAGCTACTTATTCAGTGTGCAAAAAACCTATTTAATCTAATCAATTACATCCAATTATTATAATCTGTATGTAATCTAATATAATAATATAATATTTAGTGTAGATTCTCCCCCATGTCAGATACCAAAATAAAAACCAAAAGAAAATATTAAAAAGTAGAAAACACTAAACAATAAATGAAGAAAACTTAGGTGAATAACTCATTTCTGGGTAAGAAGGTTCTAAGCATAAAAGAAAAGAACTTAAGAGGAAAAATATTAAATTTCTATGCATGCTAATTTAAACCTTGTTACATCAAATAATTATAGCCAATATTGAAAGGCAAACAACAAACCGAAAAGTATATTTGTCTTGGTCCAGGCGAGGTGGCTCACGCCTGTAATCCCAGCAATTTGGGAGGCTGAGGCAAGTGGATCACTTGAGGTCTGGAGTTCCAGACCAGCCTGACCAACATGGAGAAACCCTTTCTCTACTAAAAATACAAAAAATTAGCCAGGCATGGTAGTGGGTGCCTGTAATCCCAGCTACTCAGGAGTCTGCTGCATAAGAATCACTTGAACCTGGGAGGCAGAGGTTGCAGTAAGCCGAGATCACACCACTGCACTCCAGCCTAGGTGACAGTGTAAGACTCCATCTAAAAAAAAAAAAATATATATATATATATATATATGTCTCAAGTTGTCATAATTATGTGACTTGTATAATTGACAGAAAAATGGGCAAAAGACAAAAGCAGACCATTTGCAGAAGATACAACTAATTATTACATTATAAAATATTGTTTAATCAAAGAATATAAAATAAAATAACATGCCATTTTCCTATAAAATTGCAAGTATGAAAAAGGTATAAAAGAAAATGCTGTCAAGGCTGTCATGAGAAGGGGACTTGAGAAGATCACCAACAAATGTGTCTTGGTAGATCTTTCTGGAAGAGGCCACTGTGCGCAGCTACTCCCTTTTCCCTCTCCAACAGGATTCTCAGTCCTTCAAGTCACAGCCACAGATGAGGACAGTGGCCTCAATGGGGAGCTGGTCTACCGAATAGAAGCTGGGGCTCAGGACCGCTTCCTCATTCATCTGGTCACCGGGGTCATCCGTGTTGGTAATGCCACCATCGACAGAGAGGAGCAGGAGTCCTACAGGCTAACGGTGGTGGCCACCGACCGGGGCACCGTTCCTCTCTCGGGCACAGCCATTGTCACCATTCTGATCGATGACATCAATGACTCCCGCCCCGAGTTCCTCAACCCCATCCAGACAGTGAGCGTGCTGGAGTCGGCTGAGCCAGGCACTGTCATTGCCAATATCACGGCCATTGACCACGACCTCAACCCAAAGCTAGAGTACCACATTGTCGGCATTGTGGCCAAGGACGACACTGATCGCCTGGTGCCCGACCAGGAGGACGCCTTTGCTGTGAATATCAACACAGGTACAAGGGCCTGCACCCCTCCCACCTCCCTCCCAGCTCCCAGTCCTGTCTCCTCGCTCCCTGCTTCCCCCTTCTTTCTGCTTTCTCTTTCTTTGCTGTTCTCTTGCTACTCTCTTCTCTCCCCCTCCTCTGGAGGGAAACCAGAACCGTCCTTCTCTTTTCCATCTCTCCCCTTGCTTTCTTTCTCTGCTTCCTCATCCTCCCTTGAGCAGCTCCTCTGGCCTTCCTGATTCCCTCGCCCTACCAGTGTATGAGAGCACCTATCTCACCACATCATGCCAGCATTAAATATGATAACATTTTCATGTTGGCAATTTTAGAGGAAAGTAATACCTTGTTTGTTCTTTTGTTTTTTGTTTTTGTTTTGGCTTTTTTTTTGAGATGGAATTTCACTCTTGTCACCTAGGCTGGAGTGCAATGGTGCAATCTCGGCTCACTGCAACCCCTGCCTCCTGGGTTCAAGTGATTCTCCTGCCTCAGCCTCCTGAGTAGCTGAGATTACAGACATGTGCCACCACACCCAGCTAATTTTTGTATTTTTAATAGAGACATGGTTTCACCATGTTGGCCAGGCTGGTCTTGATCATCCTGACCTCAGCTGATCCACCTGCCTCGGCCTCCCAAGTGCTGGGATTACAGGCGTGAGTCACCGCACCCAGCCGTGATACCTTGTTTAATATGCATTTCTTTACTAACTAGGTGGCTGAACACTTTCTTCATATGTATGCTGGCCATTTAAATCCTCTGCAAGTTGCATGCGATCAATGATTTTCTTACACTATCACGAAACCAAGAGAACCATGGCTTATCTTTCACAATGTATGTAGCTTATTGTAATGCTGATGGTTTTATCATTTTCCCAAAAGTTCAGTGTTTTTCTCCTTTGAGGAGTTAGGAAAGGGACATGGAGCTGATACGTGTACTTCTTGGAAGGCCCAGAGGAATGATAGAAAAATCAACATGGCTGTGACAAAGCACTAAAACAGCAGTAAGATATCAGTTTTTCACACGTGATTAGTGGACATTAGGATGCTGGACAATGTTGATATTGGTGACCGTGTGGGGACATGGAAACCCTCATGCACTGCTGTAGGAGTTGTGACTGATTCCACTGTCTGGATAGCAATCCAGCATAAGGGACACTTGTACCACCATTACCCAGTATATGTTCCAGAGAAAGTCTCAGGGCATTAATGAAACTGTCTGAGGATGCTCACTGCAGTGTTATTGGTGATGGTGGAGTTGGGGCCATGCAGGTATCCATTTCTGGGAGACTGAAGAGTAAAATATCATGGGTGTGCATCATGGGGGCACCAGCCAGCAGTGCCAGCGGTGAGAAGCAATAAATTAGACACACACAGAGCAATGTAGATGGATCCTAATAATAAGTATTTACTGAAAAGGATAATAAATGGGATGAGATATATGCCACAGCACCATTTCCATAAATGTAAAATACATACAAAATAATACATGATTTTCAGAAATACTTTTATTAACAAAAAATATACTTCAATACATTACAATGACTGCCTGAGGGGAGAAGGGAAGGAGAGATGAGTATGGGAATGAAAGGGAGTAGTCGCACACATAAAACAAGAGAGGTGCCAGTGGTCATAGTGTGCAGCGAGCCAAAGAACATGATAAACTCAATCTGCATTTGAGGCCCAAAGGGAAACAGAAGAAGGAAAAACCATGAGCACTAGTAGAAGTTAGATAGAACCAGCTACATCCCAGGTTAGCAAAATTCCTGGCTGCATGGGTTGGTCAGGACCATGGAGAGCTGCTCCACGTCCCTACTCAACTTGAGGCTCTGCTCAATCCCCTACTGCTTTTCTCTTTCCTGTTCCCCCTTCCTCCAACTGACTCTCTTCTCTATTTTTCTTTCCAGTGTCTTCTCTGCCCCCTCCTCCTCAGCCCTCCACTCCTCCCTTGCCCACTTTGCTACCTTTTCTTCTTGCCAGAGCCTCAGCCCCTGAGCTCTCCACTCCAAATGGGCTTCCACTTGCTCCCCTGGTTTCCTTCCCAGTGCCTCTTCTCCTCCCCACTCCCTGTTTCCACCCCTCCCTCCCTCCTCCCACCCCGTCAGCTCTGAGTCCCCACCATCCTCCCTGCCCTGCTCTGCTCCATCCCTGCTGCACCCTGAACTAACTGATGTTAACCCTCTTCTCTCTTCCTCATGGCTGGCAGGCCCACAGGTTTGAGCTCTGTTTCTCTGTCACTTCCCACCTCATCTCTTCTCTGCCTCACCCCATTGCCTTCCTCCATGCCCACCACATCCCCACCACCCTTCCTGTCCTGTGGGGCCTGGGCCAAGGCCGTGGCCCAGCCTTTGCAGACTGAATGCAGCCGCCCTCTCCCCATCCTCGCTCCCCAGCCTGGGGGACAGGGAGCGAGAGTAGGAAGAGGAGGAGGAGGAGGAGGAGGAGGCGGCCCAGGGTAAGTGACTACCCCATGGCTGGGGACCCACGGAAGACAGAAGCCCAGCAGGGGGATCTGCCAAGGGGGAAGGGAATCTGAGATACCCCCGTACCTGAGAGGGAGAGGAGGTCTCACTCTGGGATGAAGCCAATGGGAGGAGAAGCCACCAGGCCCTCTAACAGGCAGGAACAAGAAAGGTCCCAAGAAACGCAGCACTGAGGTCAGCCAAACTAGGTCTGTCCAGTCCCCGCCCATGCTTCTGGGGGGTTCCTCTCTGATTTGGGGAGCAGGCAGGGACTCTGGGAGGCAGTGGGTAGAACAGAAGGAAACCCCTTGCTAGGACTGCCATGGAACCAATGCTCCTGTCCCACAATCAGCCCATGTCACTCCCTATTTAATCAAGACAAAGGGATGGGCCTGAAGTATCCAGACGGTCCCACCACTGTCCCCTCCAGGGAACCCCTCAGGGCTTTTCAGCTGCCATGACTTTCCTTTAAACTTGATCTCCCTAGAATCTAAGCATTTTTTAAATGGTGATAAAATACACATAACGAAATTTACCATTTTAGCCACTTTTTAATTGTAGAGTCCAGTAGTGTTAAGTACATTTGCATTGTTAAGGAATACAGCAGTTTTTAAACAAGCAGTTACATAGCTTCTGTGTGCCAGGCACTGTTCTAAGTACTTTACAAATGGAAACTCATTTTGTTTTTCTAATCCTCAAAATAGTAGGGGATTGAGAAAAGGATGGGTTGACAGTCGGTAGTGTAATTATCTAGTTTTACAAATGCGGACACAGAGGTGCAGAGAGGTGACATAACTTCCCCAACATCACCTGCTTAGTAAGCATCATGGGAGGGGCAGAGCCACGTGCCCCAAGCTTATGAGGAGGCTGTGGGCCCACCCCAGCCACAAGTCCCAGAATCTACTGGGGACCGTCATCCTTTGTGGGGATTGGGAGGGTTTGGCCAGGAGCACCCCTGGGAAGGGCAGATTTTAGGGGGTTCTTCTCAGGCTGAACCTCGCCTGGTCTGGTCCACAGGATCTGTAATGGTGAAGTCCCCCATGAACCGGGAGCTGGTTGCCACCTATGAGGTCACTCTCTCAGTGATTGACAATGCCAGTGACCTACCAGAGCACTCTGTCAGTGTGCCAAATGGTAAGGTTCCCTGCAGACATCTCTCATTGGTCACTCAGAGCCAATCAGGGCAGGGGGCAGGTGGGGAACAGGCACTGGTCTGTCCCCAGGGAGGGAGTAACAAGACCCAGTTGCTCTGGGGGCCAGGAGTCAGGCAACACAAGAGGCATGAAAGGTGGCAGCCACCGTGAGGCCCAGGGTGGTGATGGCTACATAGAGCTCAGCAGTGGAGGATCCAGAAGCTCAGAATTGTGTGTGATCTGAACCCCCAGGCTGAGAGTAGGAAGGAGGCTTGGTAGAGCCTGGAACAGATTGAGAAAAAATGGTTAGACAGAGGCTTAGGTTCAGCCAGCAGAACTGGTAACCAGGGTGTGGGTAGGATGTGAGATGGGAACCCTATGATCTTATAGGAAGCCACAGGGTTAGCACAAAGGAAGCAAAGAATGAGGGGAGGTAACCTGAGGCCACAGACACTGCTTTGGGGGTGCAGGCACTTACGGTGGAGAACGGAGGGGCCCAGTGTTACCTTCTGCCAATCGGGCCCAGGCCATCCTGCCTGCAGCCTGAGGCGTGGGCTGGGAGGGGGCTGCCAGAGGGGTGGATTTTGTGTGGGCAGAGCGAGAGTTGAGTGGGGGAAGTGGGGATGGGGTGGCCTCAAGTTGCCTCGGCCATGAGGTACAGACAGCTGCTATAGGGGAAGCCAGGCCTGGCAGATGATGACTGCTTATCTTCACAGCCCAGAAGCCCACATTTTCCGGAAGGAAGGGCAGACTTGGTCATCTCTTCCATGTCAGAGGCTCAGATGGTTAAGGGCCCAGGCCGGTTACATAGAGGGGATACATACAGCTCAGACAGGATCTAGGGTCTTAAAGATTATCTTGCCCTTTCTCATTGAGCAATTTAGGAAACCGGGGCACAGGAAGGGCCGAGGGCTCCACCAGGGTCACCTAGCCCTTCCTCTTATGGAACAGCAAGTGAGCACACCACTGGAAAGCCTCCTGTGCTGCAGCCTGAGGGTCAGGTCAATCCTCAGGCAGCCTCTAGGGGGCTGTGGGATGCTGCCATGCTCACCCGGCTTGGCTGAGGCTAAGGAAGGCCTGGCCCAGCCACACTGGTGTCCTTCCCCTCTCCCTCACTCCCTGCCTCCACCACAGCCAAGCTGACTGTCAACGTCCTGGACGTCAATGACAATACGCCCCAGTTCAAGCCCTTTGGGATCACCTACTACATGGAGCGGATCCTGGAGGGGGCCACCCCTGGGACCACACTCATTGCTGTGGCAGCCGTGGACCCTGACAAGGGCCTTAATGGGCTGGTCACCTACACCCTGCTGGACCTGGTGCCCCCAGGGTATGTCCAGCTGGAGGACTCCTCGGCAGGTAGGTTAGAAATCTGTCAGAGGAGGGCTGGGGGACATATATCTCTGCTTGCTTAGTCCCCAAGAGAGACCACAGCCCCTCTGTGGCCCCTCAGTGGACTGGGCCAGATCCAAGATGGCCAGCATTCCATGCCAGATTCCAGATGCCCAAACCAGGGGAAGGGACAGAGTGCTTACTCCTGGGTTGGGATGGAAGCCTCTTGATGTCTGCCGGAAACCTGGGATACCCCACCACCCAAGCTCCTACTATTAGTACCACCGAGGGAGCAGGAAGGCCAAGAAGGAGGTGTCTCAGGTCCTGGGCTAGTTGATGCTCATTCCTGTGACTGGGAGAAGCTTTTTCACCCTCCATAAGAAAAACTGGACACCAGTCCCTCCCTGCCGTGTGCCCTGCAACTGGGTGGTGCTGCCCGACCACCCTCCTTCAAGTGACCACAGCTGCCCCTCGGAGTCCAGGTCTTTCTCCTCATACTTTGGAGAGCTGCCATGAATGAGGAGTGGCCAAAATGGCAGTGGGGGCCTCTGTGTCTTAGGGAAGGTCATTGCCAACCGGACAGTGGACTATGAGGAGGTGCACTGGCTCAACTTTACTGTGAGGGCCTCAGACAACGGGTCCCCGCCCCGGGCAGCTGAGATCCCTGTCTACCTGGAAATCGTGGACATCAATGACAACAACCCCATCTTTGACCAGCCCTCCTACCAGGTGGGTGGCCAGGCCACAGGCTGGGTCCAGGACCTGTGCCCATTCCTTGGGGTCTTTGGGCATCTTCCTCTCCCACCCTGCCAGCCTCTAAGCCCCCTGGGAGTGCCCAGCCCACGAGCAGCTTGATGCCTGCATCAGTGAGTTCTAGGGCTGTGCTCGGGCTCTGGGACTGACCTTGGCCTACTCTCTCTCCCTGCCCCCTGGGCTCCAGGAGGCTGTCTTTGAGGATGTGCCTGTGGGCACAATCATCCTGACAGTCACTGCCACTGATGCTGACTCAGGCAACTTTGCACTCATTGAGTACAGCCTTGGAGATGGAGAGAGCAAGTTTGCCATCAACCCCACCACGGTGAGCAGTGATGGAGGGCCTGGAATTTGGAAGTGGGAAGGACCCAGGGTTAGAGACTGAGCAGCCACCAAAAGTATTGTAGTAATCCCTCTGGGTCTTGTCACCTGGACATCTGCAGCCCCAGAGGTTCTTTAGCCAAGTCAGCAAACCCTGTTCTCAGAGTCCCAGACATTTGGTAGACTGTGGCCTTTCTGTCTCAACAGATGTTGAAGGAAGTGGCCAAGTCTTTTGGAATGAGCCCTTTGTGGGACAACATCTGAGATGTGTCCTCTCCACACTAAAAAAGCATGATTGAAGTCCATGGGGCTTCTTTTTGAGATAGTCAGAAAAGAAGCAGGGGAAGCACTGCAGAAAGTGGGCACAGTGTCTGAGCACCTACTGTATACATGGCCATATACTCAGTGCTGGGGAAGGGAGGATGCCCCAAAGGGTGCCTCCCACACACTTCCTTGAATCTCAGACTTGTGGAAGACCAGAAATTCAGGAGAAAAGATGGGTGATGATTCAAATGTCTGCTAATTGGTTCAAAGCTGTTATTTTCAGTATAGAGAGAGAGCCCCGTGGCCTAGGGCTGGTTGGTCAGGCAGGGCCTTCCCCAGTTGCTGGGGCTGGAACTGGACTTTGCCTCCCACTGCCCTGCTCTGTCCACATCTTCTGGCACTCTGCCCTTTCAGCGGAGTTCACTCCTTCCTGCTTGGTATGAGCCATCAGACATGGCTCCAGGCCTGGCATTAAGACAACTGCATATTTATGGGGTACCTACTATATGCTAGTTCCTGGTCAGGCAGGTAGCTCCAGGCTGGGCTGGTCACCCCATCCCCAGGTAGGTTGGGGTAGTGAGAGCAAGAAGAGCCCCTAGAATGGGAGCTTGCTGGGGGCAGAGGTTATTGTCTCTTTTGTTCAGTGTCAAATCTCCAGAGCCCATAACAGCATCTGGCCATAGTAGGTGCTCAATAAATATCTTTTGAATGATTGAAGGACCTAAAGCCACCCTCCCCCTATTAGGGTGACATCTATGTGCTGTCTTCTCTGGACCGGGAGAAGAAGGACCACTATATCCTGACTGCCTTGGCCAAAGACAACCCTGGGGATGTAGCCAGCAACCGTCGTGAAAATTCAGTGCAGGTGAGAGGTGCCAACCTGGGCCAGGGACGACAGGGACTGGGGTTGTGGAGGCAACAAGCAAAGCCTCTAGCAAGTGGACTGCTGCAGACTGGGAGCAGAGCCCCCCGGTCCCCTTTGAGACACAGTGACAGAAAGGAGAAGGCAAGAGGGTAACTGGATGGGTTACAATGGCTGTGGCTTAGGAAGACAGGGACCCTCTGGGAGAAATCTTTGCCAAACTGCTATTTGGCAAAATATTTTGGCAAATAAGCAGCTAAACATACCTGGGTGTAACCCAAATAATGCCTGGGGCTCCACATGGCCCAGTATCACCATAGTGTCCCATTGAAAGAAACACAGTCCAGAAACCAAACATAATTATAAAGGAATCATCTTTATTTATGTCTCTCTCTCTCTTTTTTTTTTTTTTTTTTTTGAGATGGAGTTTCACTTCACTCTTGTTGCCCAGGCTGGAGTGCAATGGCGTGATCCGGCTCACCACAACCTCCACCTCCCAGGTTCAAGCGATTCTCCTGCCTCAGCCTCCCAAGTAGCTGGGATTACAGGCATGCGCTACCACACCCGGCTAATTTTGTATTTTCAGTAGAGACGGGGTTTCTCCATGTTGGTCGGGCTGGTCTCGAACTCCCGACCTCAGGTGATTCGCCCACCTCGGCCTCCCAAAGTGCTGGGATTATAGATGTGAGCCACCGAGCCCGGCCTATTTATGTCTCTTAAAGAATACTAATGAGGGCTCCAAGTCATAACCCCATTCTCATTCCAGTGTCCACACAGCTGTTCTGAGGCCAGCATCTCACCCTCTCAGCTCTCAATCCCCTTTTCTATGCAAAGTCCCAGGCCTCAAGGTTTTGCTTCCTCTTTCTCTCTCCTCCCTTCTGTCTTTGGCAGGCCTATCTTTCTGTATGCAGTACTCACTTCTCCCTCACAATAATCTCATCATCCAAAGGAAACTCTCTTGAAAGGTCGGGGGTGTGAACAGCTGAATGGGCCAAGACCACTTCTCTTTGGCAGGTAGAGAGAAAGGGCTGGGAACACATGCACATATCCAAACCTCATCCCTGTCACATATGCATGTGCTGTGTTGGGAAAAACACAGCATTTGGGGCCAGAAGACTCAAGTTCCATGAGCTGA
This sequence comes from Pan troglodytes, assembly GCF_028858775.2. Classification (NCBI taxonomy): domain Eukaryota; kingdom Metazoa; phylum Chordata; class Mammalia; order Primates; family Hominidae; genus Pan; species Pan troglodytes. The sequence goes on from NC_072406.2 coordinate 84,019,007, forward strand.
GCACACTGCCTTTGTCAGTCAACCTCTCTGAGCCTCCATTGTCAAATCTGCAAAGGAGGGTGCAGATGTGCAATTGGGGACATGAGGTGGTTTGAAAGTGCTTTGTGCACTGAAAGGGGATCTTTAAAGTCACGGCTGCTGGCCGGAGCTTGGTGGCTCATGCCTGTAATCCCAGCACTTTGGGAGGCCGAGGCGGGGGGATCACCTGAGGTTAGGAGTTCAAGACCAGCCTGGCCAACATGGTGAAAACCCATCTCTACTAGAAATACAAAAATTAGCCAGGCGTGGTGGTGTGTGCCTGTAATCCCAGCTACTTGGGAGGCTGAGGCAGGAGAATCGTTTGAACCCAGGAGGTGGAGGTTGCAGTGAGCCAAGATTGCGCCATTGCACTCCAGCCTGGGCGACGAGCGAAACTCCATCGAAAAAAAATAATGAAGTCACTGCTGTCAAGGGCTCTGATGAGGATGCAGTTCAGGCAGCTCCCAGCAGCCAGGGAACAAAGGCCCCATGGTTTGCTGTGTCTGTAAGACCTGCCCTGGGCTGGGGGGTCAGCCAGGGAAGCCAAGTCTCAGGCCAGACACAAATCGCAGTCAAGAGAAACTTGGGGAATGGAGGAATGCCACCAATCCAGCACTAAGGGATAGAGATTAGAGCCAGATTTATAGGGCCACTGTGGGGAGCAGCAAGGAATAAAGTAGGAGGTGTGAGGGGATAAGGGGTTTCTGCTTCAGGGCCCAGGTGCAGATTACCTGTTAACCACTGTTCTAGTTGTTGAGTGTTTACTTGAGCCACGCACTGTGCCAAGGATCTAGGATTGTGCAACCAAGGAAACTGAGGCTCAGGGGGTTAAATAAGTTGCTTCAAGTCAGACTCCAACACATTAGAAGACATTACCTCCCTCCCAGGCTGGTGCCTGTCCTTCCTCTATCCAGGCTTACTCCTGCATGACCAGGTCCGCTGAGGCTACCCCATCCTGCTCCTTACCTTTGGCCTTGACCTCCATCCACCCAGGTGGTGATCCAAGTGCTGGATGTCAATGACTGCCGGCCACAGTTCTCCAAGCCCCAGTTCAGCACAAGCGTGTATGAGAATGAGCCGGCGGGCACCTCGGTCATCACCATGATGGCCACTGACCAGGATGAAGGTCCCAATGGAGAGTTGACCTACTCACTTGAGGGCCCTGGCGTGGGTATGTGGCCTTCCTTGGACACCCATGATGCCTTGGGGGGTGGGAGGGGCAGGCCTGCCAGCCCAGGCCAGGAGTAGAGGGAAGCGTGGGAAGGATGTCTCAACCAGAGCTACTCTCCTGCTCCCACTGCCAGAGGCCTTCCATGTGGACATGGACTCGGGCCTGGTGACCACACAGCGGCCACTGCAGTCCTACGAGAGGTTCAATCTGACCGTGGTGGCCACAGATGGTGGAGAGCCCCCACTCTGGGGCACCACCATGCTCCTGGTGGAGGTCATCGACGTCAATGACAACCGCCCTGTCTTTGTGCGCCCACCCAACGGCACCATCCTCCACATCAGAGAGGTACTCCTGCCCCCAGGGCCTCCTGCCCACCAGTATTTCCTTCTTCCAGCTGTGGCCTAGAAGAGTGGAAGCACCCTACTCTAAAGGTGGGGAAACTTGGCTTCAGGAAAGTAGCTCCAGGAAAAAAAAAAAAACTTTTTTAATTAAATAAAAGTTTGTAAAGGTGGGAAAACTGAGGCCGGAGAAGGAAGCAGACCTACCCAGTGCCACACAGGGCAGTATTGAACAGTGGTTACTATATGGGCTGTGCTAGCAAAAGATCTTTGGTTTGGCCAGGTGCAGTGGCTCACGCCTATAATCCCAGCACTTTGGGAGGCCAAGGCAGGTGGAACATTTGAGGTCAGGAGTTCGAGACCAGCCTGGCCAACATAGTGAAACCCGATCTCTACTAAAAAGGCAAAAAAAAAAAAAGGCTGGGCATGGTGGTGCATGCCTGTAATCCCAGCTACTCGGGAGGCTGAGGCAGGAGAATCGCTTGAACCCGGGAGACAGAGGTTGCAGTGAGCCAAGATCACACCACTACACTCCAGCCCGGGCAACAGAATGAGACTCTGTCAAAAAAAAAAAAAATCTTTAGTTGAAGTCTAACTCTATCGCTTATCAGCCCAATGACTTTGAGCAAGTGACTTCTGTAAGTCTGTTTTCTGTAAGTCTATTTTTTCCTGTGCAAAACAGGACTAATAAGTAAATACTCCATCTCTTGCTCCTAGATGTCTACCAAAAAGGACAGACTCCTCCACAACCCACTTCCCCCATACTTGTCTCAGAATAAACACACACGCCCCTTCCGTCTGTCTGTTGTTCCTGCTGATACAGTGTGGAGACAGCCTAGGAGCTGAAGATGAGCATCAAAATAAGAAATGAGGGGAAGTGGCAAGGTTCTGGAATCTTTCCAGGTCTTCCACTTCTCGGTCTAAATTGCCATATAAAGATAGGGGAAGTATTCCTTTGTCTTCTGCTCTCCCCCTTTCTTCTAAGCACACAGGCCCAAAGTGCTCTGTAGTGGCACCATCAGAATGTCTCCCACTTGTTCTTTGTCCCCCAAACTCCACCCAGGCTCCACATCTCAGAATGTCCGTGCTAAGTCCATCATGTCACTCTGTCTCCTCTTTGAGGTCCTGCGGGAGAAAACTCTCCCAAGGCTAAGCTCAAAGAAGCATTGTGCCTTTACCAGGTGCTTTGCTTTTTTACCTTGTGTCTAGTGTCTCATCGGCAGTGATTGAGCAGTCGGTCCTCTTTGCTCTGCTTTGCTCTTTCAGAGTGGTCAGGCCATCTCGAGTGACCCTGCAGGGACAGGGCTTACACCTTGCTTCCCACCCCTCAGCTTTCATCTTCCTGACCAATTTTTTTCTTTACTCTAGTTTTTTAACTTGATCAATCCTGTTATAATTTATGTATTCTTGTCCCCTGCATTAAATCTCTTTTGTGGAATGAGGCAGGGTACAAATTAATAATAATCTAGTCCTTTTTCACACCAAAAGCCCCATTTATGAACACTTTCCCTTCAAGGGCTTTGCATTTGGAAAGATTTATGTCTCCTGAACAATCAGCATGTATTAATTATATGTCATCCTACTTGTTATTAATTAGACGTAACTGCCATTTAGAACTTTCAGTTGTCATGATCCATGAGATAAACAATGAAACCATGCTGAGCTGATCATTTTTCAACTAAAAGCAAAGAAACGTGCCCTTTCTTTTTCCCTGGGCAGCCTTGTCATGGGTCAATGTATGATTTCAATGAGGTTTCGAGATCTTGGACTTAGCTCAACAGCGTTCAGGAGACTGAGGCTCAGGGAAGTGAGGTGGCAAGTCCAGGTTCCAGGCAGGTTAGTAACAGACTGGACCCTGATGGCCAACCCCTATCCTATCCACCATGTCACCCTGCCTGTGTCCCCCCCATTTTCAGGTACCCCATTGGATGGATGGTGTTGTTTGGGGACACCCAGAATTCCTGTGTTTGGGGTAGCAGAGAGAGCAAGACTGATACAGGACAAAGGGTGGCTGTGGCCTCAGCACTTAGATCCCCTCTGTCCCCAAAACCTCAGCATGCAATGAATGGGACTGGAAGGGCGGAGGCAGCTCCTGGGAAGATGGTCACCCTGGGAAGGCTTGAAGCATGTGGTTCTCAGGCTGGACTGTCAGTGCAATGGCCTTAGCTTGGGTTGGGGAGGAGAGAAGAGGGACAACAGCTAGCAGAAGCCCAGAATCCAGGAGAATCCAGCCGAGCAGGCAGGCGCTCCTGGCGGGTGCTGTAAGTTGTTGAGGACATTCTGCTACCGCAGGAGAAAGAGCAAGGGCTCCCTCAGGGCCTAGGAGCTGAGATTCTTTCAGGGGTCCAGGAGCCTTCCTCCCCATGCTCCCCACAGGAGATCCCGCTGCGCTCCAACGTGTACGAGGTCTACGCCACGGACAAGGATGAGGGCCTCAACGGGGCGGTGCGCTACAGCTTCCTGAAGACAGCGGGCAACCGGGACTGGGAGTTCTTCACCATCGACCCAATCAGCGGCCTCATCCAGACTGCTCAGCGCCTGGACCGCGAGTCGCAGGCGGTGTACAGCGTAAGGGCGGGGCCCGGTGCGAGGGGCGGGGTCTGGGGCGGGGCTTTCTTCTGGGGGCGGGTCTTGCACCTTGCCTCCTGGAAAGTCTCTAGGGGAACTGGCCACCGGGAAGTCCCCAAGCCAATCCCCTCTCCCAGTCTTTTCCTCTGACTGTGCTCTTCCGCTCCTAGCTCATCTTGGTGGCCAGCGACCTGGGCCAGCCAGTGCCATACGAGACTATGCAGCCGCTGCAGGTGGCCCTGGAGGACATCGATGACAACGAACCCCTTTTCGTGAGGCCTCCAGTGAGCTTGCCCACCTCCTGCGCTGGTCACACCCACACAGGGACTCACCTGCCTGCAAGCACACACTCTCCTATATACACTGTGCCAGAATACACATTTGGCTAGACACGGAAACATGTCTGCATGCACTTCATGCAAGAACAACTATTTATTGAGCAGCTGTGTTACACTATATTGAGCTATATTGAGCGCTGGAAAAAAAAAAGGCAGACCAAAATGCCTGACTCATGGAGCTGATAGCCTTGTCTTTGCCTGCACACACACATACACACACACAAAGCATGAAAATCAGTTCTGATTTTTTTTTTTTTTTTTGAGACAGAGTCTCGCTCCATTGCCGAGGCTGGAGTGCAGTGGCATGACCTTGACTCACTGCAACCTCCACCCGGGTTCAAGTGATTCTTCTGCCTCAGCCTCCCATGTAGCTGGGATTACAGGCACCCGCCACCATGCCCAGCTAATTTTTGTATTTCTAGTAGAGACGGGTTTTTGCCATGTTGGCCAGGCTGGTCTCAAACTCCTGCCTTGGCCTCCCAAAATGCTGAGACTACAGGCATAAGCCACTACGCCCCGCCCAGCTCTGATTTATTGATATAGGGCTGACATGAAATCTGACAGCAAGGCTGAGGGCCCCTCCTGTGGACTCCAACTCTCTGACATGGTTGTTTTTTCTTCTTGTGTGCACATGGGATGTGATGTTCCTTGGCGACTGCTGAGTGTGAGTGCATACACATGCATGTGCATATAAGAGCAACGTGTGTGCTTCTCTCACTTAAGCACTCATTTGGGTTCTGGGCAACACTCCGTGAGGGCAGAGCTCAGGTCCGCGGGCCATGCTTTGCTCCCTTGAGGTTACAACGGTTCTACTCACCCCATAAGGCCTGGACAGTAAACTCCCTCAGCACCTACAAAGTCACTGCCCAGGGCCCTGAAACAGGGACTGGAAGCTCGGGTCTTCCCTTGGCCCCATGTGGTGACATCCCCCTCCCTCTGCAGAAAGGCAGCCCCCAGTACCAGCTGCTGACAGTGCCTGAGCACTCACCACGCGGCACCCTCGTGGGCAACGTGACAGGCGCAGTGGATGCAGATGAGGGCCCCAACGCGATCGTGTACTACTTCATCGCAGGTGGGGCCAGACAGAGCTAGTGCCCTGATTACCCTGGGGCTAGAGATGACCCACATATGCCCTGCTCCTGGCCCTGCCCCCTCACCCTGTGCCATGATCCCACCCTCAGCCGGCAACGAAGAGAAGAACTTCCATCTGCAGCCCGATGGGCATCTGCTGGTGCTGCGGGACCTGGACCGGGAGCGAGAAGCCATCTTCTCCTTCATCGTCAAGGCCTCCAGCAATCGCAGCTGGACACCTCCCCGTGGACCCTCCCCAACCCTCGACCTGGTTGCTGACCTCACGCTGCAGGAGGTGCGCGTTGTGCTAGAGGACATCAACGACCAGCCACCACGCTTCACCAAGGCTGAGTACACTGCAGGTGCAGGGACTGGAGCCTGGGCACGAGGTGTGGGGTGGCCCCTGCCCTGCCACTTACACCACCTGCCTCTTCCTGCAGGGGTGGCCACAGACGCCAAGGTGGGCTCAGAGTTGATCCAGGTGCTGGCCCTGGATGCAGACATTGGCAACAACAGCCTTGTCTTCTACAGCATTCTGGCCATCCACTACTTCCGGGCCCTTGCCAACGACTCTGAAGATGTGGGCCAGGTCTTCACCATGGGTAGGGCCTGGCAGCACATGAGTGGCCTCTAGCCATGACCTCTCAGTCACTGCAAGGACTGTCATCTGGGGGGAGATGGGGTCTGTGGGAGCACCACAGGATATGGGTGGCCCCCCAGCCAGCCACACCAATCCTATTCATCCACCTATTCAGCAATCCGTTCTCCAGTGTATCCACCTATCCACCTCTTCATCTACCCACCAGCCCTTTCTTTTCATTCTCTCTTCTTTTCAACTCATCTATCCATTACTTATCCGTCCATCCATGTATCCACACTTCTGGCTGTCCATCTATCCTTCCATCCATCTGTCCATCCCTTATTTTATCCTTCCATCCGTCCATCTGTCTCTTCCATCCATCCTTTCTTCCATCTGTCCATCCATCCTGCTTTCATTCATCTGTCCACCTACCCATCTTCCCACTCTCCCTCCCATAATATCTGCCTGTTTTTTCAGTTGCGCACATCGCCTTCCCCTATGTCAGGCATTGTGTTAGGACTGGGGCACCAGGATTCAAAGCTCACACTTATATCTATGGATGTGCATGTTTGCTTGTGCACTGACCTGTGTGGATGGCTGAGACCCTCTGGGTCAGGCTCTAGAAGATGCCCCTGTGGGTGTCCCATTACTTTACTCCCAGCCCCAACCCCTTCCCCCTTCTTCTCCATCTAAAGGCTCCTCCTCTGTATGCCTCGTCTGTGGCCTGGCATTCAAGGCTCACTAGATATTCCTCCTAATCCCTCTTTCTGTTCCACAGTCACCTGCTATCCTTAAGGGCCCTGTGCCCAGCCTAGCTAAGCTGCTAAGCATCCCCACGGCCTGCTCTCTCCCATTCTCCCCTGGCCTTTGACCCCTCTGCCTTCATTGCCTGGAATGCCATTTTGACCCCTTCTTTGCCTTCGGATATCCCTCCCCCACCCTTCAAGGTCTAGTTCATGTGCCACCTCATCCAGTTACACAAGCAGACACCATCCCTTTGTCCTCTGAGCTCTCACTGCTCTTATTTTAATAAATCAAGGCACATAGAGGCTCAGTAGCTTGCTTGAGGTCACGCAGCTAGAAAGTGACAAATTTTGAGCCCAATCTATTGTCTTTTAGGAGAAGACTATGCTGTACCACCTGACCATCTCTCTTCTATGGGTTTTGATGTTGTTTTCTTTTTCCTTTTTTTTTTTTTTTTTGGTGATAGACTCTCACTCTGTTTGTTGCCCAGGCTGGAATGCAGTGGTGCAATCTCAGCTCACTGCAGCCTCTGCCTCCTGGATTCAAGTGATTCTCCTGCCTCAGCCTGCCAAGTAGCTGGGATTAGGTGCATGCACCACCATGCCTGGCTAGATTTTGTATTTTTAGTACAGATGGGGTTTCATCATGTTGGCCAGGCTAGTCTCAAACTCCTGGCCTCAAGTGATCTGCCCGCCTCAGCCTCCCAAAGTGTTGAGATTCAGGCGTGAGCCACCACACCCGGGCTTATTTGTGGAATTCTGAGGTACATGTGTTTGAAAGAGAGAGGAGAAACAGACACTCAGGGGGCTCAGAAATGGTCCTTTGCACCCTAGCATGGGACAACAGAGTCACAAACTTGTCATCCGCACTCCCCTGTGATGATAACCGGCTGAGACCCGAGCCATTTCCACTTCAGATGGGCATCGTTCCCACTTGCGTGTCACCTTTGCTCCCTGCTGTGCCCTGTGGGCATTTGTGCCGCCTCCCCTAGATGTGCCCACCTACCCCAGGGCTCATGCCCCTTCCCGGGGATTCGGGGCACTGAGTCTCTGAGCCGTACCCCGCCTTCGGGCTTCCTGCAGGGAGCATGGACGGCATTCTGCGCACCTTCGACCTCTTCATGGCCTACAGCCCCGGCTACTTCGTGGTGGACATTGTGGCCCAAGACCTGGCAGGCCACAACGACACAGCCATCGTCGGCATCTACATCCTGAGGGACGACCAGCGCGTCAAGATCGTCATTAACGAGATCCCCGACCGTGTGCGCGGCTTCGAGGAGGAGTTCATCCACCTGCTCTCCAACATCACTGGGGCCATTGTCAATACTGACGACGTGCAGGTGCCTCATGGGCCCACCCGGCGCCGGGGCAGTGGAGGGAGAAGGAAGGGGAGGCCAGGCCACAAGGAGAGACAGGGCATTGTGCAAAGGCCAGGGCGTGAAAGGCAGTATAGTCCCTACTTAGTCATTTCCTATCAGTGCAGCTTTGATAAAGTTCTCCCAGGTCTCTGGGCCTCAGTTTCCTCCTCCATAAAATGGGGTCAATAATAAATAGTACCTGGCCAAGTGTGGATGAAGTGATTGGCACCGTGCCTGGTCCTCAGCAAACATTCAAACATTCAGTAGTGAAGGGTCTATTTGCAGGGAAGGGCAGAAGGGGTTCCTAAAAGAGGCCTGCCCATCCCTGTGGCCCCCTGCTGTGGTGGCCACACCCTACAATACCCCTTCTCATCTAGTTCCATGTGGACAAGAAGGGCCGGGTGAACTTTGCGCAGACAGAACTGCTTATCCACGTGGTGAACCGCGATACCAACCGCATCCTGGACGTGGACCGGTGAGTCGGGGCCTGTGTTTGGACTGTCAGCCTGTCTGTCTGCCTGCCTCCCTGCCCTGGCGTAGGGGAGGGGACACACCGAAGGAGACACAGACCACACCATCAGGCCCACTGTGTGGGGCCATCTCCCAGACTGGGGCAGGGCTAGGAGACAGAGCAGAGTTTGGGGGTATGAGCAACTCTGTCCCTCTGAGCCTCCCTCTCCCCATCTGTAACATGGGAGTATTCAGGCCATGCGCAGTGGCTCACACCTGTAATCCCAGCACTTTGGGAGGCCAAGCCAGGTGGATCACCTGAGGTCAGGAGCTCGAGACCAGCCTGACCAACATGGAGAAACCTCGTCTCTACTAAAAATACAAATATTAGTCGGCATGGTGGCACACACCTGTAATCCCAGCTACTCAGGAGGCTGAGGCAGGAGAATCGCTTAAACCTGGCAGGTGGAGTTTGCAGTGAGCTGAGATCATGCCACACTGCACTCCAGCCTGGGCAACAGAGCAAGACTCCATCTCAAAAAGAAAAAAAAAAAGGGAGTACTCCATCCACTGTAAGGATGGAACAGGATCCTACATGAAGGTTCGAGGAACCTTGTAAAACACAAAGCTGTCCCAGCCGGTGGACCTCAATCTTGCAAGGCTTGGGGTTGTTGAACTTTGGGGGCTTGAGGCAGGAGCAGAGCAGACTGTCGGTGGTGGGGGAATGGCTGAGGAGGAGAGCTGAGACCCCTGCCCCTCGCCCAGGGTGATCCAGATGATCGATGAGAACAAGGAGCAGCTACGGAATCTTTTCCGGAACTACAACGTCCTGGACGTGCAGCCTGCCATCTCTGTCCGGCTGCCGGATGACATGTCTGCCCTGCAGGTACCTGGCGACCCTGCCCCACAGCCCTAGCCGCCCTCCCCACTGCCTGGGCTCACCCTGGTCCTGCTCCCGCAGATGGCGATCATCGTCCTGGCTATCCTCCTGTTCCTGGCCGCCATGCTCTTTGTCCTCATGAACTGGTACTACAGGACTGTGTGAGTGTCCCCTACCCCTGCCATCAGGGGGCCGACCACCTGCTCCCGGATGGCCACGAGGCAGGCAGGGCCTGAGACGTCAGCTTGGCCCCCCTCACCAGCCCCTCTCTGCTTCTCTCCAGACACAAGAGGAAGCTCAAGGCCATTGTGGCTGGCTCAGCTGGTAAGTGAGGGCCATAGTGGGGACACAGTTGAGAAGGCAGTGGGCTAGGGGCCTGGAGTGCCCACCGGAGCCTCACAAGCCTGGCTCAGGCCCTTCACTGGGCCCAGGACCATGCCCCGCACCCCATCCTCCCTCACCCCCCAACACCACCCCTACCCCTGGCTATGCCCCTCCCCTCCATGCCCCAACCCTTCTCCCTGCAGGGAATCGTGGCTTCATTGACATCATGGACATGCCTAACACCAACAAGTACTCCTTTGATGGGTGAGTGGGGTACTGGCCCTGCGCATTCCCCGGTGGGGAGTCCTGCCAGGACCCAGATGGGGAGAGCTGCAGTCTCCCAGCGCTGGGGCTGCCGAAACCCAGGCTGTGGGCGCTCCCTGGTGGGCGGGCCACCCTCCCTTCACCCTCCCTCCACCCTCAGAAACCACGTGGCTGACAGGGGCTCTCCACCCCAGTGGGCCTCAAGTTCCAGGGGATGCAGGCTTTGGGCAGTGGGTGCAGGGTGAAGCCTCTGCACCAAAGGCAATCCAGACTGACATGCAGTCCTGGTTCCAGCAGGATCCTATGGTGGGAGCATGCACCACAGGCACCAGGGCCTCACACCCCAAGTCAGTGAAAGGCACTATATGGCCAGGGAAATGGGCAGGATGTGGGGTGAGGCTGGAAGGGCACCTGTCTACTCGAGCCTTCCCTCCCTCCCCACCCTTTTCCCTCCCCAACTGCAGAGCCAACCCTGTGTGGCTGGATCCCTTCTGTCGGAACCTGGAGCTGGCCGCCCAGGCGGAGCATGAGGATGACCTACCGGAGAACCTGAGTGAGATCGCTGACCTGTGGAACAGCCCCACGCGCACCCACGTGAGCCAGAGGCGGTCAGGCATCACAAGGGGCAGGGGTGGAGGGGCTGGGTCTTTGCAACCTCTGGCCAAGAAGCTGGGTTCTTTAAGGGGTGGCCCCCTCCCTTGTACATTTGTGTGGGGTCTGCCTCTGCTCCAGCTAACATCCCCTCTCCCCAGGGAACTTTTGGGCGTGAGCCAGCAGCTGTCAAGCCTGATGACGACCGATACCTGCGGGCTGCCATCCAGGAGTATGACAACATTGCCAAGCTGGGCCAGATCATTCGTGAGGGGCCAATCAAGGTGAGCCTTCCCTGCAGGCTCTGCACCCAGTCCCTTGGCTGAGGTTGGACCCCACTCCAGAGAACACAGGGTGGTAGAGACCTCCAGGCTCAGCTAGACCCACCCTCCACTGGGGCGAGAACACCAGGGCTGATGGGGGGCTACTCCAGCCTGTGGTGGCCTTAAGGGCAGGGCTCAGGAGTGAGTCCACCTGTGTCCAGGCTGGCCACTGTCTCCAGGCTCTGCCGCTGATCCTCTGCCCTAGGATCACCAGGATCAGATGTCCGTGTACCCCTTACTCCCAGAGGGAGTGGGTGAGGGGCGGGGCAGGCAGGGGAGGGCCTTGGTGGGGGTTAACCCTTTCCCTCCCCCAGGGCTCGCTGCTGAAGGTGGTCCTGGAGGATTACCTGCGGCTCAAAAAGCTCTTTGCACAGCGGATGGTGCAAAAAGCCTCCTCCTGCCACTCCTCCATCTCTGAGGTAGCCGGCTGGGTGGCCGGGAGCTGTGTGCTGTGCCCCAGCCTGGGGATGCTCTCTGTCTCTTGCTGTCCTGCTGTCCTTCTCTATGTCTCTGGAGCTCTGCAGCCAGGACCAAAGACAGCAATGGGTGGGGGCCAGGAAGTCAGACAGCAGGATCTGCTTTCTGGGCTCTTGGGGGCTTTCACAGGAATTGGGTAGTCTCTAAGGCAGTCTTTCTCCGATTAGAGGAAGACCTCAAGAACATACCTTTGGGGGTGATGTCACTTTAAGAAACCCAGCTGGGTGCGGTGGTTCACACCTGTAATCCCAGCACTTTGGGAGGCTGAAGTGGGAGGATCAATTGAGGCCAGGAGTTCGAGACCAGTCTGGCCAACGTGGCGAAACCCCATCTGTACTAAAAATACAAAAAATTAGCCGGGCCTGGTGGCGGACGCCTATAATCCCAGCTACTCAGGGGGCTGAGGCAGGAGAATTGCTGGAACCCACGAGGCGGAGGTTGAAGTGAACCAAGACCATGCCACTGCACTCCATTGGGTGACAGAGTGAGACTCTGTCTCAAAAAAAAAAAGGAAAGAAAAGAAACTGGCCGTCAGGGTCAAATAGGCCTACATATGTTTGCCTGTAATGATTATGTCAACACTTACAAAAGTCAGGCTTTACCTAAAAACGAATTTCCAGCTGGGCCCATATTCTCAACAGGAATAAGCTAGTCGAATAGCCTCATACAGGAGGACAACAGTGCCAGTTTCAAGTCTCCACCCCACCTATTTATCCTCTGCAGCTTGTCCTGTTGACACTTTCTGCCTGGACACAATTAGAGGTGATCTGCTTGAGGCCAATTTGGCAACAAACCCAGATACCACAGTTGCATCCCAGGATGTTTATAGAGCACCAAAGTTAATACATAAAATTAAAGATTCTCAGCCAGGTGTGGTGGCACACGCCCGTAGTCCCAGCTACTCAGGAAACTGAAATGGGAGGATCCCTTGAGCCCAGGAGTCCGAGGCTGCACTGAGCTTTGATTACGTTGCTGCATTCCAGCCTGGGCAACAGAGAGAAACCCTGTCTCTAAATAAATAAAGGCCAGGTGCGGTGGCTCACAGTTGTAATCCCAGCACTTTGGGAGGCCGAGGCTGGTGGATCATCTGAGGTCAGGAGTTCCAGACCAGCCTGGCCAACATGGCGTGCCTGTAATCCCACCTATGTGGGAGGCTGAGGCAGGAGAATCACTTGAAGTCAGGAGGTGGAGATTGCAGTGAGCCAAAATCGCGCCACTGCGAGACTCTGTCTACACACACACACGCACACACAATTTTCACAAGAAGCCGATACACACACACACACACACACACAGATTTTTCACAAGAAGCCAATCCTCCCAAGAACCCATCTGCAGCAACTTAAGCATTCATGATTCCCCTTTGCAGGCAGTTTGAGAAACAGAGTCTGACAGGCCTGCTGCGGTAGGAGCCCAAGGTTCAGCCACATAGCCAGTGGGTCTCTGGGGCCATCCACCTGCTCACCCCTTGGGCATGGCCCTGAGCATGTGGGGGTCCCGGCCTCTTGCAGCTGATCCAGACTGAGCTGGACGAGGAGCCAGGAGACCACAGCCCAGGGCAGGGTAGCCTGCGCTTCCACCACAAGCCACCAGTGGAGCTCAAGGGGCCCGATGGGATCCATGTGGTACACGGCAGCACGGGCACGCTGCTGGCCACCGACCTCAACAGTCTGCCCGAGGAAGACCAGAAGGGCCTGGGCCGCTCGCTGGAGACGCTGACCGCTGCCGAGGCCACTGCCTTCGAGCGCAACGCCCGCACAGAATCCGCCAAATCCACACCCCTGCACAAACTTCGTGACGTGATCATGGAGACCCCCCTGGAGATCACAGAGCTGTGACTAGACAGGGAAGCCTCGTGGGTGTGAGCAGCACCCATCCACCATCCCCTCCCAGGGAGCAAGGGCAGGGACAGGGCCGGTCGGGGGGGCCCCTCCAAGGCCAGGCCTGGGGGACAACCTTGGCTTGGCCCTGGCAGCCCGCATCAGCTGCTCAGATCCCACTTTTACCAGACGCTCATTCAGCATCTGACCTCTACCTTCGTAAGATCTGTTATTTTTATAAGAAAACCAAACAAAAATGTTAAGCATCTAAGGACAAGGTAAGGAGGGTCACTGGGGCCCAAGAGTCTGGGGACCAGCTTGGCTCAGGCTGAGCTGAAAGAGGCCAAACAGGCCCTCCTCCCTCCCGGCTCCACCCCGCAAGCACCATCCCCTCCGGCTAAGCAGGCGCAAGGGAGGCCCAGTGCGGACATCCCCTGCTGGCCGGACACCCGACTCCAGTCCAAGTCCCGCTACATTTCCACCACATCCCTGCTGGACGTCCAGGTGGAGGTGGCATCCCCACGTGGACAAGAAAGTCAATGTCAATGAACAAGCATTCTCTCCATTTCACTGGCTTCCCAAATGTGCCCAGCTTATAAACAGAAGTGACTGACGTTCCCTCGGGTTTTGAATGTGGAGTGTTTGTGTGTGTTCCTTTTTTAAATTAAGTTATTCCCTCAATAGTTTCCCCTTGGTTTTGTTTAACTGGTACTCACTACAAGTTTCTGGAATGGTTTGTTTAAAAATCAAGGCAACTCTCAAGGAACTGGCAACGTGCTCTGACTCTGGCCTCTAGGGAGCAGGGACAGGGGCAGGTGAAGGGCAGAGCCGACCTTCAGGTGCGCCTGACCTACTGCTGGCCCTGAGTCTTGGGGAGGACGAGGTGGGATTTTCCTTTTTCCACTTTGCTTTCATTCTCTGGCCAAGATGGGTCATGGGAGTGCTGGGCCCCAAAGGTGTCATGGGCTCAGAGCTCATCAGAGAGGAACAAACTCTTCCAGCTGAAGGGTCACAGAAACATTAGGCCCAGATCTGGCTAACAGAATTTTATTGTTAAATCACAGAAACTTTAGTGCAAAACAAAAATCACGAAGTCCATTTAATAGCAACTGCATGTCCTGCTGGCTTTGCTTGCTGTCTCCTGGCAACCAGAAGTGGACAGAAGCGTGGGTGCCCAAGTGGGCCACAGACAGCTTCCAACCCCCACACCCCAGCATCCAATCCACACCCAGCAGACCCCTCGGCATGCCGCCCTCTACCAGGAAGCCAGAGGCCTAGGAGCTCGCCATCCATATTTATTTGAAAAGGTCAAAAGGAGCATCTATGAGACAAGGGAGGGGTGCAGGCTGAAGCAGCGCCTCAGCAGCCAGGGACACGTAGGCAACATGAGCAGGCACAGCGCGGCCACCACTGTCCACACGCTCACACAAGCCAGGCCCGCGGGGCCTTCGGAGAGCTAGCAGGTTACATTCAGACAGATGGCCTCCTTCCCACCCAAACCCACAGAACCCCAAACAAGGCATCACCAGGAAAGACACGGGAAAGCCAAATCACAGTTGAACCAGGGACAGAGAACCCTTGGCCCCACTGATGTCCCAAGCCACCAGCAGCTGCTTCCAAAATCCCTATGTTATTACAGTGGGAATTACATCATTTAAAAAGCCTGATTATTCCAGGCTTCTAATCTTTCATATAAAACTGCCTTTGTTTTGCTGCTTTGTTCAGCTGAGAGGCCCAGGAAAGGGGGGAAGGTCCCTGATCAGGGCAGGAGGCCACCTCAGAAGCCCAGGCCCACCAGTGCCCAAGCACATGTCAGGGCTCAGTACAAGCCCTCAACCAAGAGGGTTGATGGCCTCCAGTCAAGAAGCTGTGGCTCATGCCAGCAGAGCTCTCTCCTCCTCCAGCAGGCGCCATGCGAGGGCAGGCTAAAAGACCTCCAGTGCATCAACATCCATCTAGCAGAGAGAAAAGGGGCACTGAAGCAGCTATGTCTGCCAGGGGCTAGGGGCTCCCTTGCAGACAGCAATGCTACAATAAAGGACACAGAAATGGGGGAGGTGGGGGAGCCCTATTTTTATAACAAAGTCAAATAGATCTGTGCGTTCATTTCCCCAGACACACAAGTAGAAAAAAACCAATGCTGTGGTTTCTGCCAAGACGGAATCTTCCTCCTCCTAGTTCCACACATGGCGTTTGCAATGCTCGACAGCCTGGTAGGAGAGAGGAAGCTGAGTTTAGTCTTCGGATGAAAAACTCCGTTCCCAGCCCATCAATGTATCAGATATCACCCCAAAACAGGACCTGTTCTCTTGTCCTAGGTCAGCTGGATGGCACCAGATGCTGAAGACCCAGGACAGGATCTCACTTAAAAACAGGGAACACGTGGCCATCAGAGTTTTGGGAACTTCTAAGGCACGAGTCCAGAGCAGCAGATGCCTGCAGCAGTTTGCAGATGAGTACCCATGCAGGCAGGGCTCAGGACCCTTCATCTACCTGCACCCGGCACCCAGCATCCTGCTAGCAGCCTGCACACTAACTCCCAGGCAGAACCTCCTTGCCTGAGTTAGGCTACACACCAGCTCGGGCCTTGAGAAGCGGGCCCACATTTCCCCAGGACAGCAGCAGAACCAGCTGTGGGGTGGGGCTGGCGGTGGAGATGGGCTGGAGCCTAGCTGGAGGAAAGAGCTGGACATGGCCAGAATGGGGGCCCCCTGCCCCTCCCTGCAGTGGTCCGAAATGACACAACCGCCACTGACATGGTCACAGGGAAGCCCGGTGAGGAAGGAAAAGTTGCACAAAGCAACATTAAGTAACAGGGACCGAACCAAACATCCCCACCCAGGGAAGCAGCACAAGTCACCCAACTGGTGGCTGCCAGGCCAGGCCAGGGCCACAGTGCCCTAGGGCTGCTGGGCAGGGGCCAGTTCTCAGGGCCTTGAGTGAGGGCTCGGGCCCGGCTTCAGCAAGGGCAAACATGTTCCCGGGGGACAGGACCTGGGCAAAGCTCTGGGCAATGAATCCCACAGACCTTGTACAATCCCTGGAGTGACCTTGTACAACTCTGACACTGTCACAAGGGAAATGAAGACAAAAGCAACAAAGCAGAAGCAAAAAAATACTAAAAAAAAAAAAAAATCCACCCCACCCTTCACTACAAGAGTGTAGTTCACCCTGTCTTTTCTAGGGGACCATGAGTAAGCCTAACCACCTCTCTGGGCCTCAGCTTTCTGATAACATAAGAGCAGGGTGGAGAGTTGATCACTGGGTTCCCATTAAAGCAGGATTCTCACACAGGCTACCCCAGGGCAAGACAGGCTGGTGACACTGTCTGCTGAGCTACTCACATTGCACTGGGCTGCTGTCTCTGTGTTCTGGCACCAGTAGCTTGGGCCCCATACACACTTCTCAGTTCCCAACAAGGGCTTATGGGCCGAGGGGCAGGCTCCAATTTTCTATATGGTGAGAAAAGGAAAAAAGAAAGGGGGAGAATGAGAGCTGCCCGATGTATCGCTTTCAAAACTAAGAAAACAGTTTCCAGAAGGAGCTAGGATCACAGCTCCACCACGCTCTTTCAGAACATCAGGGTTGCTGAGGAAAGCGATGGGCTTGCGGGGCTGGCTCCCTACCTTCTTGGCTCTCCCACAACAGAACCCAGAGACTCCACCCCACGGCCAAGTCTCAGAGCAACCCTTCCGGGTCTCTGCAGCCCCCCAGGTTACAGCTGCCCGAGAGGACCCACACCACCCAGTGAGGCTCACCAAGCACACGAAGGAAGGATCCATCACCTCCACCAGGATCTCGATCAGCACGGGCTCGTACTCTGCCACAAACTGATCACACTATAAAGGAAAGCGGGGACACAGGTCCAGCTCTGGGGGTGTCCGAGCACAGTGGGGCACAAAAGGCCAGGCAGGCCCTGGATACACCGTTCCCTGAGAGCTCCTGGCATTCCCAGCCCACTGGGTCCTGGGGCCTCCCTTTCCAGACACCCTATCTACATTTGGCCTCTCTACTTCAGGTTGCTTCCCCCAGTGGCTCATCTTAAGCCAACAAATCACCTCCAAGTAAAACTTCATTGGACTCCATGCCCAGAGGCAGAAACAGCTGGTTTTCCATCAAAATGTACCCCAGCCTTGGCATACTTCATCAGGTTCTGCCATGCTGGCCTACCGCAGCCCAGCCCGGAGCGTACCTGCTTCTGGTAAGGGTCTGGCAGGAAGCTGCAGCCTTTCTCAAGAGCAGCCAGGATCTCCTGCTTGGTGCTGTTTTTCTCCAGGTTGCGATCCAAATAACCCACCAGCTTCTTGCACACTTCGCAGAAGCCACCGTCCTTTGGCTGAGTCACGTGAACTACATAAGAGGGCAGCGGGCTCAACGCTGGCAGGGCCCTCCCAGACCCAAGAGGGGCACCATCCCCTCCCGCACCACACCCAGCGCTCACCGGTCAGTGCAGGCAGCCGCGTGCCAGAGCAGAGGTGCAGCATGCTGCACACCAGCTCAGGGCTGACCTCCTCCAGCAGGATGGACAGGATGGAGCTGCCGTACGTGTCCACCACCTCCTGGCACTCTTCCGACAGGGACTTCGGCAGCTTCGAGCACATTTTGTCAAAAGCGTCGAGTATTTCTTTCTGAAACACACGAGAGGACCGTGTGAGAAGACGGGACGCTGGACAAGGGTTGGGGGAGATTCTGAAAATACTAACATGGCCAGGAAATGAGTCAATGGTGGGTGCCGTTTCCACCCCCAGAAAACTACCAAACTACAAAGCAGGGCAATGGTGTCCACCTCCCCCGACCCCCGCCAGCCTAGAGGTCCCACTGGTGAGGATTGCCTTCCACGAGATGGGGAAATGGCTGTACACATGTCAAGGCTGGGCCAAGCCCTCTCTCCTGTGGGACTTTCCCACTGGGACATTCAGGCTCGGGGGGCAGGAGAGGCCCTCCCTCTGCCAGGAGGACAGCATACCTCAGTCTTGTTGTTGTCAATCAGCTTGGTCACCTCCTTCACCAGGAATTCACACACCTCACAGTAAACATCAGACTTTGCTGGGACCTCGTGCTTCTGTGGAAAGAGTAGAAGGAGAGTACTTTCAATGCTGGGACTCACAGCCCTTGGTCTTGCTCCCCTAAAGGAAAGGGGATACAGAGACCAGGGTGGGTTAGCCCATCAAGGGCCACTGCCTCCTGAATTCCAAATGACGTGTGGCTTCTAATATCCACGTTAATTCCCTATTTTTATATTCACCCCCTTCCCCAATCCTCTACCACCACCACCTCCCCCTAACCCCACCAAAACAAAACCCAGGAATTCACAGTTCAGGAGATAGAAAGTCCCTTCCCCACCCCAAAGAGCTGCCCTAATGATGTGTTCCGTTACAATCATTTCATCATTCAGGGTTCATTTTGGGGAGGAGGATGAAGGACCAAAAGCAAAGTGAGGGGCTCACTATCGGTCCACTATCTAGAAGACAGAATGTTGAACACACTTCAGGTCTGCTCGTGTGTCTCCCATGTCTCATTAGCACTTGAGAATGCTCTTCTGGAACCCACCTTTAATAAGGCAATACTGTTACAGAGGATGTTCTGTGGCAATGGAAATGTTCTCTATCTCTGCTGTCCACTATAAGCTCCAGCTCCCTGTGCACTGAGCACCTGCAATGTGGCTGGTGTAGCCAAGGGGCTGAATTTTTAATTTTGCTCCATGGTATTTCATTAAAATTTAAGTAGTCACATGTGGTTGGAGTGCGAGCTATAACTCTTCACTTTCTCTGGCCATCACTTTGGTCAGCAGGCTGGAGCTGAGGAGAGAGGAAGGCAAGAAGCAGTGCTTCCTGGATTCCAGCTGACACTTCAGCCTGGCCCCTGGGTCACACACTCTGCACATGCAGAGAGGAGACAGCAGAGAGAGACCAACAGCTGGCAGTCAAGTGCCGTGGAATGGTCTAGAACAAGAAGCGTGTACATGTGCCACGTGTTAAGGCATCACACAGCCCGGGCCTTGAAGAACTAGAATGTAAGCCCCACGGGCACAATGACATCATCTGTTCACCACAGCCCCTAACATGCTGCCTGACCCATAATAAATGCCAAATACAAATTTATTATAGGATGAAGTAGTCTAATCTTCACCAAGTGAGGTGTTTTAGTTAAATAAAATAGACACCCACATGTACTTAGTATACAGGCTGCAGGCCCAGTGAGGCTTCCGTACACTCTGAGGGGTGTGCTGGGAACATCCAGTCTGTCAGGGCCACAGGATGGGGAAGGACCCAGACAGTGCATGTGAGAAGGTGAGGCTGGAGCCAGGCACTGCAAAGTCACCTTTGAATGGCATGCTGAAAATACACAGGCTAATGATCCCACGACCATTAGGGTTTACAACCAAGGAAATAAAATGTTTTCAAAAGAACTCAGGGTCGGGGGCTACATTAGTATAGGGGATAGGATAAACCAGTGATCACAAACTCAAAGACCTTTACGAGCCAGGCAGGGAACCGAAAGAAACAAGTGACTCGTAAGATGTGATGTGACACAGCAGGGAGTAGTGTGGCATTGCACAGCCCTGACCAGGACACAAAGTGACACCAGGTACCTTAATGGGCTCCACCAGTTCCAGGGCAGGGATGACATTCTTGGAGGCCACTTTGGCGGGGACCAGAGTCTGCATGGGCATCTCTTTCACCTCATCACAGAACCCAACCAGCGCACAGATCTCCTTGGGTTGCTGAAGAGAGCACAGAACAACCAGTCAGCAGCAAGCCTACGCCCACTGCTCCTCAGTCCCAATCCAGCCAGAGGACAGGGAGCTGGACAGCACCCTGGGCCCAGGTCAAGGCTGCCTCCCTCTCCCCCTCCCACAACGGGGCAGATTCCAGTTTCCATGTTAAAGGGCTCGTGTCTGAAGCAGTGCATATGTGCCAGTTACATCTCGGGGAGGAGACCACGCAAAGCTCCTAAGGGACATCGAACAGTCTCTCCATCCAGGGCCACCACGAGGGAGACTCCCCAGCACCTTCCACATCTCCAAGGACACCTGGTCTGCTCTAGAATGTGTCTTTTCAGGTCACTCTAGGTAGGAACTAAGCTATGTTTTTTTCTAAAGGGGGAACTACCATGCCCATAAACTAACAGAAAGCCAAATGTGTTAGAAATAAAACCACACCAGATTTTTCAGCGGCAGGACCATTTAAAATGATGCATTAAGGGGAAATGCTGGCTTTTTAAAAAACCACATTCTATGTTCAAGCTGCACAGAGTGCACATGAAAACCCAACCCGCCAAATGGATGAATCATTTTAAGCCACAAGGTCTCCAGATTGATCCCTTTTCACCATTTAGACACCAAACACAGAGCACTAGATAGTCTAGACATCCTGACCATGACACTCTGATGGCCAAGAGTGAGACAAGTGTACAGACTCTGTATATCATGGAAATAAATGCAACCAGCAACTAGCTCTGAGCCTGAGTGCATTTGCCTTCCAGCACCAAACCCTAAAGCAGCAGGAACAAAAGTGCTAAAAACGGGACCTGTTAAGGGAAAAGAGCTAGACCATGACTATGGCTCATCTTGTTTTAATATCAAGAAGGCTCGAGAATTCATAAGACCGGGGGAGTCTGAAAAGCATATCCCAAATACCCTGTCTCTGCCACACCTTAAGAATGAAAAATAAATAAATAAATAAATAAATAATAAGAACGCAGCTGAAGATACAGCAAGCTTTTTAGAAAAAAAAAAAGACGCCAATATTCAGGAGGTATAGGGCTGCTTCTGCCTTGATCAGCTTTGTTCCAACTCCTTGAGGAGGCCTAGGTAAAAATTCAGGTATTTCAACCAAAGTCCTCTCCCATTAGACTTCAAAATACCTTCAAAAAAAGCTCCAATGCTAATCCTAGCAGATGGATGCCAACGCTCAGAGGTGGCAGTGTTCAGGACGGCCCCGAAGGACACTGGCTCAGAGCAAGTATGGACTGGGCATTTGGTTCTTGTAGCATGCCATCTGATGTGGCTCTAGATCCCAAAGGACCCTGTTACCCAGAGGGGCAGAAGCCACAATCAAGAGATTGTTTCCAATTCTCTGGATCCAACAGCCAGGAACAGTCTGCTGGCTGTCTGCAAATGTTTGCTCATGCAGCAGAAGCATTTCTGTGTTTATGAAAAACAGCACTAAAGACATGCAATGCCTACTTGCGTTGTGACAGACACAAGGTGCCCTGGGGAAGCCAGACCTACACTGGACTTCCTAACTGGCCTACGTTGAAGGAGGCTGAGGCACCTCCTGGGCCACCCATGGTTCCCCATTGTCACACTGGTGGCCTGCATGTACGTATGCTGTATGTGGACTGTGACCAGAGCACAAGGCTCTGCTGGCTTCATTTTTCTGGACCCCGAAGGGGAGATGAGACCCCCAAAACCTCAAGGGCTGAATTACAGGGGAGAGATGCAGAAGCCCTCCCCAGCCTATTAACAGAGAGGGACCCTGCCTCTCGTAACCATTCCTTGTATCTGTCAGAGCTAATCATGCCATACCCAAAAAAAAAAAAAAAAGCGAAGTAACTAGAAGAAGCAGCAGACCACTACTGCAAGCAGATTCCCCGACACATACCTGATCCTGCTGTTGAACAAAAAAACAGGAAATCGGAGGTGAAAATAAGAGAAAGGAAAGGACACAACAGTTAAGAAAAATTAAAACAACAATCAAGCAGTTAATCAGGTGTAAGGATGTCCCAAGAGGTTCAGGGGAAATGCTCTTGCAGTCAGATCTTAGCAACCTACCTTGTTCCTGCTATCTTGCGGACAAGTGGGCCCTGAAAGCTTTCCTGGCCCTGCAGGGATAGACCATTTGCGGGCTGTCCTGCTCTGTGTGCACCATCTCCAGGTCTTACACACTAAATCACACTCAAAACACTGTGTAGCAAGAGCCCCAGAAAATGCTTGATGAAGGGTCTCCATACTCAGGAGCCCACACTGGCCCTGGGCCCACAAGGCTTTCCCACAGGTTAGTGATCAGCAGCACCACGGAACAAGACACAGGGCTGCCCAAGTAAGGGGGGTAAGGGATCCTAGGGCAATCTACTGCAAGTGGCCAAATGGCAGCCTGGAAGGCCAATTTAACAATGTATCCAAAGCCTCATGCTTCCATTCAGCAGTTCCAGCTTTAGTTCTCTATTATAAGGGGAAAGGCAGGGATATGCATATATGTATGCATTTGGCTATAAGGATATTCATCTTCCCAAAGGCAAACCTGAAAACAACCTAGATACATCCGGCCACCGGGGACCGATTAGGTAAATTCTCTTCTATGTACACAGGTGATTATTCTGCAAGCATTTAGTCATTTGTACAAGAATATTCAATGGCCAACATATTTTTAAGCAAAAAATGCAAACTACAAAGTACAAGGTAGTATATATGACCCCGTTGATATATTCTGAAACTCCAAATGATTTTTGTGTGGGAAGTATTGTCCATATTTTCAACACATTTCTACACAGTATAACTTTTATAATGAGAAAAATATTTTAAGTTAGCTATAAGGAAGTACTTCACGATCCCGTCAATGCTTATCTTTACCTACTTCAGGTGCATGTCTCTGTAAGCTGCCTTTTAACTGTTTTTAGAACATGGTAGGGTGTGAGTAATAATCCCAAATAAACTACTCCTCCTCGGCTTGCTTGAGTGGTTACAGCAGGTCAGAGAGTCAATCTTTCAGGCTCCTTGGCCATAAGATCTGGCTGCAACTACTCAACTGTGCTGCTGTAGCACAAAACAGGCGTCGCTGTGTTCCAAAAAAATACCCTTTAAGTACAAAACATGATGGGCCAGTTTGCTGACCCCTGGATCAGAGAACAAACTCAAACGCTGGTATGTCAATCTCAAGTAGTCAGAAAGCATGACAGACAGGGAAAAGGTGCCCCCCACCCACTCAGCCCTGCCAATCAGATCTAAGGAGGCAGTGCCTGTTCCCAATGTGAGCAGGCCGCCCTGCTCTGCGTGGACTAGCGAGCTCATTTCCTGAATGGGTATTCTTGATTCTAATGAAGGAATGCCCCCTGCCACCTGAATGCATCCAAAGCCAGCTCAGGAGTTACCAGCTCAAGCAGCAGCTTCAGCGGACACTGCTGCCATGCACGGGACAAACTCTGGGAGGCAGTATTCCCCCGACTCAGGTGGCAACACAGCCATTCTCAGGCCTGGCTTAGTTAGAGAGCACTTGACTTCTACAGATCCCAGGGTTAAAGCCAGACCTAGAAACCTGATGGCCGGCCTGAACGGGCAGAGGCAAACAAATTGCCAGGAAGCCGCCAGGGCAGTCCTGGGATCAAGATGCTTCAGCCTCTCCCGTAACAGGGGAGGTACTGAGATTGCAAGTGGAGAGTCTCCTAGCCAGAGGGGTCGATTTAGCCCAATTCAGCACTCTAAGGTAAAAAAGGGAAACTAAACCATATAATTTTCAAAATTCCTAGAAATGACGAAACCTGAAAAACAAAGAAAAATGCTAACAAGGGGCCTCCGTGCCACCTACCATGTGCATCATCATCTGGATAGCAATTTCAGAATACTGGCTGATGTAGTTCTTGCACTGAGGAGAGAGAAACAGATTGCTAAACAAATCACTGCAACAATGCACCAAAACCCAACCAACAAAAACCCCCCAGCATTTCCAACAGTGTCAACTGGTGACTATCAAGCAAGTTTCTAAAGTAGAATTTTATGAATGTCTGCTCTGGGCCAGCTTTAATAAGATGAAAATGACAATTTGGTTACTCTATCATTTATAAGAAATGTGTGCAAAAGACGTTTTGAAAATGTTTCTTAAGGGACCTTAAAGATTCCACCCTCCTGTCTCCTTTATCTTATAACCTCACGTGCCCCAGGATCATACAGCAACTATTCAGTGGCAATTTGGAGAGAAGGCAGCTAGGAGATACACTGCTTAGGAACTGGAGCTTACCTTTCAAAGCCATTTACACAATCTCAGATGGCATTATAAAGCTTAAATCCAGTAGAGTCAAGTTACAATGATTTTTAACTGCTTATTTTCAGACAATCTAGATACTTCCAGTAGACTCCACAGAATTGCTCCTTGTATTTGGGGAGCTTCTACAGAGAGAGGACCAAAGGTAACATGATACGGCCTCTCAGAGAGGGTTCAACTGGGAAACCTGTTTAAATGGTGTTATGCAAAGACACTTAAAATGAGGTTACAGGATTCCTAGGCTTTCAAAATGAATGAATGTTCACCTGATTAACATTCCTAATGGAAAGTCAGAGAGAAACCCTCAGCTGGGCGTGGTGGCTCACTCCTGTAATCCCAGCTACTTGGGAGGCTGAGAAGAGGACTGTTTGAGCCCAGGAGGTAAAGGCTGCAGTGAGCTATGATTGTGCCACCGCACTCCAGCCTGGGTGACAGAGCTAAACCCTGTCTCAAGAAAAAAAAAAAAAATGGAGAAGGCCTCATCTCCTAGAGCCGGCCACTCTACCCAAAAAGCCTCGCTAGATCCCAAAGGACAGAGTGATTACAACCAGCTTCTCAGCTGCCAGTCTAGCAGGTTTCTTCAGTTGTCAGGTACTAAAAATGGCATTTTGGTTTTACACATCCACCTGAGTGTGATTAATAATCTTGGAATAGGGTCCCAGAATGAAACCATCTAAGTAAGGGGCCAAGAAAATGAGTTTCTGAGCCCACAGGACTAAGGGAGGCTTCCAGGTGAACCATGGTCAGCGACCATGCTTGCTGCAGGAGCACAGCTGGAATTCTCAGTGTCACATACATTAGCCAAGCTTTCAAAAATGGGGTAAATGGCCGGGCGCGGTGGCTCACGCCTGTAATCCCAGCACTTTGGGAGGCCGAGGCAGGCGGATCATGAGATCAGGAGATCGAGACCATCCTGGCTAACACAGTGAAACCCCGTCTCCACTAAAAAATACAAAAAAAATTAGCCAGGCATGGTGGCGGGCACTTGTAGTCCCAGCTACTCAGGAGGCTGAGGCAGGAGAATGGCGTGAACCCGGGAGGCGGAGCTTGCAGTGAGCCGAGATCGCGCCACTGCATTTCAGCCTGGGCGACAGAGCGAGACTCCGTCTCAAAAAAGAAAAAAAAAAAAGAAAAGAAAAAAATGGGGTAAAGGCCGGGCGCAGAGGCTCACGCCTGTAATCCTAGCACTTTGGGAGGCTGAAGCGGGCGGATCACTTGAGATCAGGAGTTTGAGACCAGCCTGGCAAACACGGTGAAACCCCATCTCTACTAAAAATACAAAAATTAGCTGGGCGTGATTGCACACACCTGTAATCCCAGCTACTTGGGAGGCTAAGGCAGGAGAATCCCTGGAACCCATGAGGTAGAGGTTGCAGTGAGCTGAGATCACGCCACTGCACTCCAGCCTGGGCAACAGAGCAACACTCAGTCTCAAAAAAAAAAAAGAAAATGGGGGCAAAAAGTATTTCTACAGTGTTCCTAATACACAGGGTGCCTGGCAGGAAACAAAATCTTCCCAGAAACAGTCTCCTACTTTTTGTTCCCAGTTTTGTTACATATCCAGATGCCATTAACCAAAATAGATTCAAGTCTGCACTACCTATTCAAGCTGCTTTCTGGGAAAAAAGAGAAGCATGTTGTCTGAACGCCCTACTCCGGCCTCCACAGCCCAACTCCCAGGCCCAGAACATCCCCAATGCACAAGGACACAAGGCTCACTATGTCGGCCATGCCAGGGCCCAGGCGGTCACACTCCTCCTTGACATGTTCCACCAAGGCCTGGACAAAGGTGGAGTTGGTCCGTACAGCAGTCTGGATGTCAGTCACCATCTGAATGCAGTCCTGGCAAACGTCCCCATTATCCTACAGAAGAGGCAGTTAGGTTTGCAACTTAAGAGGACTCAAATTCCTAGGAAAACGTCCTTATATACTCAGGGCTGCAGCATTAGGGGGCACTTACTGACCAGTTCCTAAGATGCTTTACAGGCTCTCAAATTACTGATAGGCTTAAAATCGATTAAGTGTTCATTATAGTAACAGTATGGTATAAAAAGGGGGTTTAGTATAAATAAAAAGGTTGGCCAGGCACAGTGGCTCACACCTGTAATCCCAGCACTTTGGGAAGCCGAGGCAGGCAGATCGCTTGAACCCAGGAGTTTGAGACCAGTCTGAGCAACATGGCAAAACAAAAAATACAAAAATTAGCCAGGTGTGGTGGTGTGCATTTGTACTCCCAGCTACTTAGGAGGCTAAGGTGGGAGGATCACTTAAGCCTCAGAGGTTGAGGCTGCAGTGAACCATGATCACACCACTGCACTCCAGCTTGGGTGACAGAACAAGACCCTGTCTCAAAAATAAAAGAAGTAAATTTTTTTAAAGGGGATTAATCTTTGCATATTTTAAATATCCCATTCTTTAGAAACTTCATGGTACAACCATTTAAAGGCTAGCTCATGTGACTGCAGAGTCACGCACAGGGATAAGCCCCAGTTTAAGAACCACACGTGCCCTCTCTGTCCCTTTGGTCTCTCATCTCCAGTGCAACCAAAAATGGGTCCTCAGTGGCCAGCCCGTTGTCTTACCTTTGGCTGGGGCTTGCTGCGGGGGCCGTCCTGAGGGTAGAGGAGGAGAGGGATGTTGGCCATGAAGGGGGCCACCACCTCAGTCATGTCCAGCTCTGGGATCTTATTGGACTCCAGCTGCTTCTGGTGATTCAGCTCTGCCAGGTGCTTCTGGAGAGACTCGCAGAGGTTGAGAGCAGAGCACACCTCCCCAGGACGGCTCTGGTGGGATGGAAAGAAGTCCTGCTGAAAATCCTCTCCCCAGGGGAAAATAAGACAGGCCATCTAGTGCCTCTGAATTAGTCCCTCTCTTTAAATCCCTTAAAAGAAACACAAACCTGTTGTCTAAATTCAAACTGCTCAGCATACCAAGAATGACAAAATTACCCAATCCGAGTGCCTAACCACACAGTGGCCCCTAAGCTTCCTTGATTCTCCTATTAGGCAATGATGCAGTTTGGCTGTGTCCCCACCCAATTCTCATCTTGAACTGTAGCTCCCATAGCCCCACGTGTCATGGGAGGGACCCAGTGGGAGGTAACTGAATCACGGGGGCGGGTTTTCCCATGCTGTTTAGTGATAGTAAGTCTCATGATCTGATGGTTTTATAAAGGGCAGTTCCCCTGCACATGCTCTCTTGCCTGCTGCCATGTAAGATGTGGCTTTGCTCCTCCTTCACCTTCCACCATGATTTTGAGGCCCCCCCAGCCATGTGGAACTGTGAGTCCATTAAACCTTTTTTCTTTTTTTATAAATTACCCAGTCTCGGGTATGTCTTTATTAGTAGCATGAAAACGGACTAATACAGGCTTCCTAAATGTTACCTCTTTCCCCTCAGCTCTTCTTTAAAGGAATAGGAGGCCAGGCACAGTGGCTCACACCTGTAATCCCAGCACTTTGTGAGGCCGAGGCGGGTGGATCGCCTGAAGTCAGGAGTTCAAGACCACCCTGGCCAATGTCTAAAACCCCATCTCTACAAAAATACAAAAATTAGCCGGGCATGATGGTGGGTGCCTGTGATCCCAGCTAATTGGGAGGCTGAGATGGGAGAATCACTTGAACCCGGAAGGCAGAGGTGCTGTCAGTCAAGATCGCGCCATTGCACTCCAGGCTGGGCGACAGAGTGAGACTCAGTCTCAAATAAATAAATAAATAAATAAATAAAGGAATAGGAGCTTCTTGCTGGAGGAGAAGAGTCAACAATTCTAAGTCACTTCCCCACAAAATGAGCTAACACGATGGCTTTCAACACCTTCCATATGCTGATGGCTCCCAAGTGTTTAACTTCTGTAATCATGCCCACCCTGCAGACATCTCAAACTTACCCCTCATTCTATCCTGCCCAACTAGCTCCATTTTAGCAAATAACTCCACCTTCATCTTCTCAGAAACCAGGGAGACATTTATAGCTCTTCCTCTCATATACATCCCCCTCATGAGCAAGTCCAGTCCATTTAACCCTCCAAAAGAGAATCTGCATCTGCCATTTCCACTGTCCACATCACATCTCACTCACAAAGCAATGACCTCCTGAGGGTCCTGTCAGCTTCCCGACTTGCAGCTTCCCTCAATGGGACCTAGACCTAGACCAAACCCTTTGACAAATGCCCTTACAATCATGACACTCCAAGGCTGCACTTGCAATCCTTGAAGATGGCCTAGGAGGCTGTGTATGACACAACCCCTGCCTTCCTCACCAGAACCTTGGTCCTGTCTTGGGAAAGTCCTGCCCCACTGGCCCTCTTCAGTTACTTAAACACCTCTTCTTTGTCAAGGCCTTTCCAAATTCCACAAAGCTAGCTCCGTGTTCTTTGCTAAAAACCCAGTCTGTGACACAGGGTTTGTGTCTGTGTATAATACATACTTGATGAATGAAAGACCCCAATACATTCCCTGAATTATTCCTTAATTATAAGTTCACAGAAATAAATTCACAGAAGTGAGGTTTTGTGCCTGCTCAAAGGGGTCAGTTAAAGATTGGACATGATGTATCCAACTCACATCTCTGAAGGTTATGCCGGTTTACATTCCTTCAGCAGTCCGACCAGTCCCCAGCAGCCGCACCCTCGCTAACCCCAGGGCAAGTTACATACAGAGTGGCCTGCTGTGCCAAAGGAGCTATTCTGGATGTCAAATTGCAGCAAAATGCTGTTGAGGAATTCCAGAGCTAAGAACAGACTTTCCATTTTAATCAATCTACTCTGGGCCACTGCCTCTCCTGGGCCCCAGAAGCTCCTTCAAGGAAAAGCCTATTCCCCAGCACTTACCATTTCTCCTTTAATGATGTCCAGGATGACAGGGAGGTAGGAGTCCACTATCTCCTTGCACGAAGCAGACATGTTCGGTTTCGGAAGCCAGTCACAGGTCTTCTCCAAGTAAACAAGGATCTCCTCCTACGAGAGGACACCAGGGTCAGAATCACGATAGGCTTTCCTCCCTGGAAATAAATGGGCTGAAGGCAAGAGGCCCTCAATAGCTCCCAGAAAAACCAAGCCTGGAAAACAGCCAGCCCTCAGGGAAAAGGACTTGGCCATGTTACCTATGGCTCTATTAGGTCAATCAGGCAAAAGCAGACATGAGCATTCAAAATGAAAATCCCTGGACCTGCAGTCTCGCAGGCACAGGGAATTCTAAGCAGAGATGGCCAAAATGGACCTAGGTATTAGCGGCATGCAATATAACATCTCAATTAACTTTGGGCATTTAGTCCCGGGGTCAGCAAAGTAGGCCCTTCAGCTTATTTCTGTACAACCCAGAACTCAAAGAATGGTGTTTACATTCTTTTTACATTTTTAAAAAGAGACTGTGTGACAGGGACAGTATACGGCTCATATACCCTAAAATCTTTTCTCCTTGGTCCTTTGTGGAAGACATTTGCCACCCTCAGGCCTACACCATTCCTCTTTAGACACCCGGAATCACAGCTCTCTTAGGAACCAGTGCACGTGCCCGTGGCTCAAGCACCATCCCCACTCACCGCCGCTCACCTCAGTGGCATTGTCCTTCAGCATATCACCAGCTGCGGTGACAACGTCTTTGCATATGTCGCAGGGAAGGGATTTCTAAGAGAAAGAATACGAGAAATTTGTATTTGCAGGACACAAATTCACACCCCACACAGCTGGAACTCCCCATGGCCTTTTCGCTATTCTCTCTAACCAGGGATATGATCATGACTGCGCTCCTGTCACATCCTGGTTCTCCACCCTGCATGAGCAGCGCTGGGGCACGGCAGGGAGGGAAGAGGTGTGACTCACCAGAACACACTGTGATTTACAGGACACAAAACCTTTGCTCATACCCACACAGCACCCCACGTGGCACAGGTCAATTTCACATCAATGCTCACAACACCTCTGAGGAAACTGAGGCTCAGGTGAAATCAGAGTCACATCAGTATGGCAGAGAGGTGGGTGGGACAGAGAAACAAACGCCCCACCCACCTCTGAAGGCACACCCACACTGAACCGTTCACCTGCGCTTCCCCTGCCTCCCAGGCATGTTAACGAGGCAAGACCACACCAAAGCCAATCTTCTGATTGGCACCAAGGCCCCCACCTGGACCAGAGGCCATGGAAATTCCAATTGGTTCCTGCGGCCCTTGGGGAAGAATGCCCAGGCTCCCTTCTTGATGTCAACTGACTTTCCATCCATGGAGAAGAAACATGTCTGGGTGAGACTGAGGAACACCTATGAACTTAGCTGCATTTAGAGAAACCAACTTGAACCTAGTCAGGCTAATACAGTCATCCTTTGGTATCTGAGGGGGTATCAATTCCAGGACCCCCATGGACACCCAAACCCCAGGATGCTCAAGTTCCACAGACAGCCCTCAGCATTTGTGGAAACAGAGGGTCAAGGGTACTGTGCATGGAACCATATCAAGAGAGGGCCGGGCCGGGCGTGGTGGCTCACTTGGGAGGCCGAGGCGGGCAGATCACGAGGTCAGGAGTTCGAGACCAGCCTGACCAGCATGTTGAAAACCCCATCTCTACTAAAAATACAAAAATTAGACGGGCATGGTGGCGTACACCTATAATCCCAGCTACTTGGCAGGCTGAGGCAGAATTGCTTGAACCCGGGAGGCGGAGGTTGCAGTGAGCCGAGATCGTGCCACTGCACTCCAGCCTAGGCAACAGAGTAAGAGTCCATCTCAAAAAAAAAAAAAAAAAAAAAAAAAAACAGAAGGCTGGGCCATGACAAGACCAGCCAATCAAGTTTTAAAGTCCTTACGGGACACACATTAAACCTGGAAACAGGAAGTAGTATTAAAAACAAGATTGAAGGCAAATTAGAAACCAAATCTGAAAGTAGTTTCAGGCCAGTCGTGGTAGCCCACGCCTGTAATCACAGCACTATGGGAGGCAGGAGGATGACCTTAGCCCAGGAGTTCAAGACCAGCCTGGGCAACATGGTAAAAACCCTATCTCTACAAAAAATACAAAAATTAGCCAGGCATACTGGTCCACATCTGTGGTTCCAGTACTCAGGAGGCTGAGGTGGGAGGATCGCTTGAGCCTAGGAGGTTGAGGCTGCAGTGAGCCATGATTGTGCCACTGCACTCCAGCCTAGGTGACAGAGCCAGACCCTGCCTCCAAAAAAAAGGGCAAGTATGGCCACAGAAGGCAGTTTTCCAGTGAATAATTCACAAACTGTTTCTAAAAGAATGGTGCTAAGCTTTCTTCTCTTACTGAAGGAGCAGTAGTGGCCACTGACAAGTTTTTTAGAACCCAAAGTCCACTCAGTCAAACACAGCCCGTACCACACGATGGCCGGCACAGCCCCAAGTGAGCCCAGGGCAGCAGCTCTGTGTTGAGCTGGCACGGTCAGCAGAGCATCTCCTGAGAGGGCTTGGGACCGTGAGGAACACACCCATGGCTTGTCGCCTTAGACCATGCCCCACATTAATATGCTACATTTAGCATTATTTAGATGAAAAATCAGTGCTAGCTTCCTCAGTGTGGTTACAGCTGGAAATCAATTTTAAATGGCAACTGCACTCCAGGATCTCAATCAGCAGTTTGCCTGTTTGAGAGGAGTGAGGAGAGAACAAAATATGAAACAGGCAGAAAGTACCTGAAAAGCTCAGCATTTACTTTTTGGAGTGAGTGACCAAGGATAGAGCGGCGCCCATGTGCCCAGTGGTGGGAACGGGCACTGCCAACCCACTGGCCTCTTATCTAAGGTGAGAAGTGGGATCTGCACAGAGGCCCAGAGGCAGCATGGGGCAGGCACCTGGAGCCGCAGGCATGGGGGACCTCATCCTGTCTGCCACAAGAAACCAGGTAGCCTCAGGAGAGTGAAACCTTAACCTCTCTGAGCCTCCATCTCCTCTGCTGTAAAATGGGTACATTCACCAATAGGTCCTGCCTCCCACACAGAGTCACAGTGAGAAGTAAACAAAACAAGGCAAGAAAAAGTGCTCTGTCAATATGGCAGTGAGTTACAGCTGTTCTAAGGGGACCCAAGAGGACTGCTGGGGCTGGGACTGGAGGGCAGCGGCACTCACCACTGTTGGCTTGTTCCAAACGGTCTGCAGGCAGTGCTTCACTGCCCCGCAGTCGGACGCCGTCTTCACATTCTGGCACCACACTGCCGAGCCCCTGGTGCATTCTTTCAGTCCAAGGACCGGGCCGGCTAGAGCTAAAATGAAAACCAACGTGAGGAGGTGGCCCATTTTGTAGCAAACCAGGTCGACCTGACTTATTTCCCCAGGGCTGAGGGCGACTGTCCTTGAGCTGGACTCTGCTACTCAGCCCCTCACCAAGCTGTATGGGACACCAGCCACGCAGATACACGCTTGTCCCGGTCAAGAAGCTGGCTTGTCTGTCACAGGGCTAGAAGGGACTCATGTATCTGGTTCACGTTCATCCTCTCTAACTACTTTTAAATAGTATCAGGGAGTATCAGAACTTTAACCTTAAAATGTTTCCATAAGTAACAAGGTATCATCATAACCTTAAAATGTTTCCATAAGTAACAAAAGAAACCATAGGAGAAAAGACTAACAAATTCAAATACAGGGAAGATTTTGACTTCTGTAAAATGAGTAACAACTGTAGAATGAAGGGTTTTTTTAAAAAAGAAAAACAGGCTGGGCACGGTGGCTCACGCCTATAATCCCAGCACTTTGGGAGGCCGAGGTGGGTGGATCACGACGTCAGGAGATCAAGACCATCCTGGCTAACACGGTGAAACCCCGTCTCTACTAAAAATACAAAAAAAAACAATTAGCCAGGTGTGGTGGCGGGCGCCTGTAGTTCCAGCTACTCGGGAGGCTGAGGCAGGAGAATGGCGTGAATCCGGGAGGTGGAGCTGGCAGTGAGCCTGGGTGACAGAGCGAGACTCCGTTTCAAAAAATAAATAAATAAATAAATAAATAAATAAAATAAAAATTAAAATTAAAAAAATTCATACCCTTATAACATAAAACAATGGCCAGCTGCCGGTGGCTCATGCCTATAATCTCAGCACTTTGAGAGGCCGAGGTGGGGTCAGTTGAGTCCAGGAGTTCAAGACCAGCCTGGGCAACATGGCAAAACCTCATCTCTACAAAAAATTAGCCGGGCATGGTGGCACGCACCTGTGATCCCAGCTACTCGAGAGACTGAGGTGGGAGGATAGCTTGAGCCCAGGAGGCAGGTTGTAGTGAGCCGAGATCTCACCACTGCACTCCAGCGGTGAGCTACCATACCTAGCCCTAAAAATATTTTATAAACTGCCTTGAGAGTGCCTATGTTTCTTAAAACAGGTCCTTGATTTTAGAACCAAAAAAATGGGGAAAAAAATCCTCAGATTCACATCTCACTTCTAGCCCAATTATTCAGCTAGGAAACAAGAGATTACATCGGACTACACATAGAGGATGGTGGCATGAGGGTCAAACTCCAACAGGCATCTCAGTAGGGTTGAACAAACTTTTGCTGCAATAGATACTTGACCCAAGTCTGAGACAAAAAACAAAAACAAAAACAAAAAACCACAATCACCTGAGAAACACACTTAGAACCTCAGGAATCTTGCTGTATGCTGCTTCCCTCTGTAAGCCAATTCTACATACGTGTGTAACACACATAGGAAACACGTGTTGTATAGGTCAGTACGTGTTCTTCCTCCAGGAGAGGGTAAGGAATGAACTGCTTTCTTTCATTACTACCTCCACAAGCTACTCACACAAAGACTGAGTCCCACAAAGCTCGAGCCAGATCACCTTCACCCCTTCAGACACAAGCAAATCAATTATTCATCTGCTGCCCAGGTTATAGCCTTCCCTGTCCCCTGGGAGCAAAATCACAAACACGTCCAGTTCGCAACCTCAACCAAGCTGGCCACATTCCAGAGGCTGCTGGTTTGGACTCTAGTTTCCAGGGGAAAAGATGTGCCAGATGCAAATCAGTACCAAGCTCCCCAGATGGCTCACAAAAGCTTAGTTAGCCCGCAGTGTAGCCAAGCATGGCTGGCGCCAGCCTCAGTTATAAATCTCAGGGGAGCGGTGGAGGGGAGGCAGAATTGAGTCATGAGGGTAAGGGCTCTGGGGACTGTGCGGTCACAGAGACAGCACAAATAGGAACCCCAGACCTGATGACTCCCACCACACCCTAGCAGGCCCTGGGCCCCTAGGACTCTGAAAAGGACCCATGATGACACCATGATACACTGCCTAGCCCTACCTCCAAATCAAGATGAACAGGAGGCTACCAAATGAGTCTCTAGGCAGAGGAAGGCAGAGTGATACACAGGGAAGCCAGAAGAGGATGGGCTCAGACCTCAGGAGACCAGAGCCAAGACAGAGGAGTCACCACCAAAAGCAGGGGCAAGTGACCAGCACCCCCGATTCTTAAAAATGCTCATCCAGTGTAATGTCCACCCAGCTACTTTCTCCAGCCCTCTCAGCAGGGAACTAGCTACAGCTGACCAAAATCTAGAGTGTTTCCGGAACACAACTCACTCTCACAGGCCCATGTGAGAATACTTTGTAGGTTGCCTACTTCCTCTAGGAATGTGAAACAGTAATCGTTTTCCATGATGACTTTGTTACTTGTTTTGGTCCGGCCAACCTGGACTGAAAATAATCTTGGGCAGCCCCTTGTATCTGAAACTGGCCCAGCTAATACAAACTGACTGTCACTTCCCAATCCATGACCTACTGAATGGCAGCAGGCCTCTTCCTCAGATCTGGAGGCAAAAAGATACGCATGGTGGAGAATTCGGTACGCCTATAAAGTCAAGTTCCAGCGTAAAACAGATTTCCGTGGACACAGGAAGTAACACGTAAATTCCAACTCCTAGAAAGTGCCTTCTTAGCAAGACACCCCCTTCTACCTCCAACCACAAGCCAAACATAAAGGTGCATGTTACAAAAACAGCCTGTGGTATGCAACGGATTCCATCTCCCAGGATGAACGACATGATGACATACGTTCATAGACTGCGTGTCCTCAGGGCAGGCACCACTGGGGAGCTCCCAGCCGCCAAGAGGTGCAAAGCCCACTCCCAGAGCAGATCTCCTAAGAGGGGATCAAACAGTGGGTCAGAACCTTTTGGGGACATGGATCCCTTTCCCAGAAACTTTATTACACACAAATTTCTCCTAGCACTTGAGGAACTTCTCAGGTCCCAGCTGTGGATTAATCATAAAGCTCTACAGGCAAGGGTGGTTTTTCTCCACACAAGCAGGTAAACAACCCAGCTAAAGGCATGGCTACCAGCTCCACTGACTGCGCAGAGCCCGAGGCCCTCATGCCAAAGAACAAATGAACAATCATGACTTTCTTTACCCCAAAGAGCAGGAGGAACAGACATCTAAGTAATGGTGTGTGATCCCACGCATCGGTGGGAACGGGAGCAGCAAGGCAATGCTAACGGAGCCTTCCTCAAAACGAAATTGGAATTGGCACCTGCAAGATGGTGACAGAAAAGGCTGGCTACGTGGAGAGGGGGTGGGGAATTCCAGAACATTCCAAAGGAGTCCAGTTCTCTGTGGGGAAGGGAAGAAACTGTCCTGTCTTTTCAGGAGCGAAGCCAAGGGAAGTAGCAGCAGCCAGGCTGCAAAGGCAGACAGATCTCAGCTGCTTGGGGGAATGGTCTCACCTGCCCCACACACCCTAAGGTGAGGGCTCAACCCCGTGGGCGATACTGCAGGAAGCTTCAGGGATTTCTGGGAGGGACAGGACAGGCAAGCTCATGTGTGGGTCTCAACCACCCAGGCACAAGGTGGCAGAACTGAAGAGGAGGCGGGAGATACCAATGTCAGGCACCTAACTGGAAGGCGAATTCAAAAACGTCCACATGAGAAATGGAAGCAGCAAGAGCCAAGAGAGGCTAACACAGAGTCCAAGAGAACAAGATGGGCAAATGGCACTAACAGGGTTCCATGAGAAGTTGTGCAGACTCAAAGGGAAAGCAGAACAGCAAGGGCCAACAGCACCAGGAGAGACACGCCCATGAGCACCGTGAGCTGCTCAGCAGAGGCCAGGGAGGGGAGGGCCCAGGGACCCACCCAGAGAGTCCCCTGGAGGACTGGGGATGAGTGACGGGAGAAGGAATGTTTCAGAGACACGCATGGTCATCTCCAAGGAGGGGGAGAATCCCATACACCTTCCACCAGGATGTGGAGCTGGTATGAGTGGCTCCAGACCACAGATCTCTGAACAATGGGTGGAGGGAAGCAGACCACAGCTCCAGGTAAAGAATGCATTTAACATCCACCCAGGGGCATAAAAAGAGAACGGATTAGCTGGACGTGGTGGTGCATGCCTCAGTAGTCCCAGCTACCAGGGACGCTGAGGTGGGAGGATCGATTGAGCCCAGGAGGCAGAGGTTGCACTCCAGTGCCCCAGCACCACTGCACTCCAGCCTGGGCAATAAAGCCAGAACCTGTCTCAGAAAAAAAAGAGAGAATGAGTGGCATCATTAGGTGATGACCTCACCAACAGTGGAAGCAACCAAGCAGAAACAAAATGCATAACTTATGAGCAATTCTATATAAGAGGGATGCTTTCAGTGGTGGACTGAACTAAAAGAGCTCCGAGGAGCTCCAAGTCTTCACGCTAACAAGGCAGATAACATTTTCAGCATTTATAACTAATAAATAAACACTACCCAAAAACACTTTCTGGTGAGTTATTTCTCAAAACATGTGGCCAGCAAAGCCTTTAATCTCTATTCTCATCCTCCCACACCCTACCCGCAAATACCAGCTTCCTTCTCTGAGGCAGTATGCTGAACTCCAAAAAAGTTCTTAGAATGTTTGACCTCCTGAAGATTTCCAATTAAATGTGTCATAAAGACATGAACAGCACTCGGGGCAAATTGAGCACTTCACTTCTTAGTTCAAGGGCCTGGCGAGACAGCTTGGAACAACGGGCTCTTTTTTTTTTTCTTTTGAGACAGAGTCTTGCTCTTGTCGCCCAGGCTGGAGTGCAGTGGCACGATCTCGGCTTACTGCAGCCTCCACTTCCCGGGTTCAAGCGATTCTCCTGCCTCAGCCTCCCAACTAGCTGAGATTATAGGCGCCTGCCACCATGCCCAGCTAATTTTTGTATTTTTAGTAGAGACGGGGTTTTGCCGTGTTGGCCAGGCTGGTTTCGAACTCCTGACCTCGTGATCCGCCCACCTTGGCCTCCCAAAGTGCTAGGATTACCAGCGTGAGCCACCATGCTCGGCCCCACAATGGGACTTTTTTAAAGACATAGATTTCAGGGCCATGTGCGGTGGCTCATGCCTGTAACCCCAGTACTTTGGGAAGCTGAGGTGGGAGAATCACTTTGAGCTCACAAATCAAGACCAGCCTGGCAACATGACAAAACCCCATTTCTACAAAAAATACAAAAATTAGCTGGGTGTGGTGGCAGGTGCCTGTAATCCCAGCTACTCGGGAGGCTGAGGCAGGAGAATCGCTTGAACTCAGGAGGCAGAGGTTGTAGTGAGCTGAGATCACGCCACTGCACTCCTGCCTGGGCAACAGAGCGAGACTCCATCAAAAATAAGAAAAACAAATAAGCCATTATTATTCTATGTCTTTGTTGTTTACAGTCAAACCTAAGCCCAACTAATATACATACTTAATCAACGACCTCGCTTACAGAAAGGTCTCCCAACAAGTGTTTCCTGGCTTACCCCAGTGAGGATACCGAAAAGCCCAGTACACAACATAATCACCAAAGATTTTCTGAAGCAATCTTAAAATGACAGGACAACATTTCCTAGAATGTGATAAAACAATCAGTCTCATTATTTTAGCCATACAACATATGCTTTTCCTTTTAAATATTTTAGTAACATGCTAAGTACAATTTGAATCTAGCTACTAGAAAAAAAAAAAAAGAGGTAACAGAAAATGCATGCAGCCTCCCAGTGCTGACAATCAGAGCCTACATTCCACAGGGCAGCAGATCTGCTGCCTGGGTAAGGCGGCACCATGGCAACAGGCAGGTTGCTAGGAAACCAAGAGAGGATAACTCCAGGAGGAGCGGCTTCTACCGCAGGTCCCCCGCATTCAGGCATTTCTCAGAGGAATTCATGCACCTCCATCCCCTAAGAGCAGGAGATAATGCAATGCACTCAACACTAGCTACTCAAACAGCTATTGCCACAAATATCTTCTATGGCAAAGAGCACTTGTCTCTTCCTCATAGATAATCCTGCCTTTGGAAAACAGTCTGCAGAGCAGAATAAAAACACAGCTCACTGAATCATTCAGAATAGTATACGCTCAGAGGTAGTCTCCCTTGATTTGGAGGAGTTAAGGTACAAGAGTCCTCATATCACATAAGAAATCAGTGGCAATAAAGCTCTTAAGCTCACTAGGCTGACATCCCATCACCTCTGGCCTCAAAGTGTTAAGACAAAGGTCCTTTCTTTCCTGCTTCTCCTCTGCTGCTACATCCTCGCTTCTTAATTTTCCTTACAAGCCAGATGATTCCAGGGCAGGACATTATCTACACGGAGAAGGCAACAGAGTCCTCAGGGAAATTACCTTGTGCAGTAATGACTGAGGCTGGGGACAAGAATGCAATCTTCTCAGATTGTATGCAATGGAGGCTTAATTAATTTGGGGACAATTCCTAACTAGTTCATTCAAGGGTACTGTAGTCCAATAAAAACTCCTAACAAAGCTTTTCTTCCAAAGCATCAACATATCAGGTGATGATCAAAGAAGAACTTAGATCACCTTAGATAAGATTACATGGTAATCCATGACTGAAAAACTAGCCCTTGGCAGGACTATCCAGATTCCAGCCAAGTGAGCAAGTGGAGGCAGGGGTCAGAGGCGGGCTCTGCATGGCTCCCCATCCTCGAGAAAGCTCCACTGCAGATCCAGCATGCTGCACCGCAGTTGGCGCAGGCACCCACACAAACTGGTGCTGGCTCCCACACTGAGCATTGCTGACCAGCTGCGTGGTCTCTGCACATTTGCAGAAGATAATCATATGCTGAAAAAGGTTTCATGCAAACCTCATTAAAGAAATTCAGTATTCTGAACTTGTCTCATCTACTGTTTACTAACTTAAAAGTTCCAGATATATGTGAGTCTACTATAAATGTCACTTTTGGCTTCCTTCAGTTAGTACTTTATAGGAATACTGCCTTCATTTGAAATCTAAAATGTTCAGACCACAGCATGGGTCACGGGAGGATATCAGACTGGCCCAGAATTCCGATTCAGTTGCTTTCACCACAGAGGGCTGTTATGAGAATTAAATGAATTAATGTTCAATAAAAAGCAGAACGGGCCAGGCACAGTGGCTCCCATCTGTAATCCCAGCACCGTGGGAGGCAGAGGCAGGCAGATCACCTAAGCCCTGGAGTTCAAGACCAGCCTGGGCAACATAGTGAAACCCCATTTCTACTAAAAATACAAAAAATGGCCAGGTGCAGTGGCTCACGCCTGTAATTCCAGCACTTTGGGAGGCTGAGGCGAGTGGATTACTTGAGGTCAGGAGTTCGAGACCAGCCTGGCCAACACAGTGAAACCTGGTCTCTACTATATATATACATATTAGCCAGGCATGGTGGCACACACCTGTGGTCCCAGCTACTCAAGAGGCTGAGGCAGGAGAATCACTTGAACCTGCAAGGCAGAGGTTGCAGTGAGCCGAGATCAAGCCACTGCACTCCGACCTGGGTGACAGAGTGAGACTCCGTCTTAAAAAAAAAAAAAAGCAGAACATCTCCGCATGGGTTAGCTATTATAATTTCTGTAGTTTCTGCAAATCATCTAAACCAGTGGTTCTCAAAGTGTGGTCCAAAACGCCGAGCATCCCAGGGACTCTTTCAGGGGGTGAGGGCAAAATCCTCATGATAAAACCAAGACATCAGTTGCCATTTTGCTCATTCACAAAAGTCCAGTTGAGTTTCTGCGGAGGCATGTGACATGACATTGCAACAGACTGAATGCCCAAGCAGCTAATAATCCAGCCAGGTGTTAAAAGGATTGCAAAAATGTAAAACAGGCTGCTCACTAAATATTTGTGTTTTGGAAAATATTTTTTCATTAAAAATATAATACATACAATAAATATATATATGTTAACATGTAATGGTTTATCAATATTTCAAAGCATTAATTTTTAAACACTGACAGTTTAACTTATAAGATGTTAAATATTGATAGATACAGCCCACGTAAACAAAAGCTCTTTGGGGTCCTCAATAACTAATTAGTATATAGGGATCCTGCAACCAAAAGTTTGAGAGCCTCCAAGCTAAACATCTGGAGAACAACCAACTTCTGAAACCAAAAGTGAGAGGGATAATTTCCTCAACTTACAGCTGCTTCCCTTTTCAGATTTACCTCAAATCAGAGCCACCATGAACATCTAAATTATATTAGACTCCCCTGTACCTATCACCTACATAGAACCCTCCCCAAAAGGTGTGGGAGGGGCAGGTCCCAAACTATCATCAACTATTATAAAAGTCAACACTTCATTTGCGCCCAAAGTCACTCTTAATTTCATAACTCCTAAAAACAATTTCTTAAAATTAATTTCAGAAAAATAAAAGATAATATTCTATCTAATCATGACAAAGACTCGGCACTATGAAGCAATGAAGTTTCAGGCACACTAGCCTACACTTCCACAGCTGAAGTCTACCTGGCTACACCTCCTGGCACTCATCAATGCTAAGCACCTGTTATGTGCCAAAACTGCTGCACATGCTGCAGACACAGCAAGCGATCAAGACAACACACACATCACAACGCCAGGTAGCGGTGAGTGCTACAAATAAAGCAAGGTGGGGTGGGGCAGCTATTTCAGGCAGATCAGTGGGGAACTCTGATAAGGCAACATCAAGCAGGGACCTGAATGCACAGAGAGGAAGCCCCATGGGTTACCCAGGGAGGAAGATGTTCCAGAGAGGTGGAATTCAAAATGGAAAATCTCTGAGCACCAAGAAGGAAGGGGCCAGAAGGCTGGACAGCAGGCCAGACAGAAGAGAGGGGGAGGAGCTGAGAGGTGGCCAATCACCAGGTGACGGGCAACCTTGCCGACACACTTGAGTTTTATTCCTAGTGCTATAGGAAGCCACATGGCCCACTGGTATCAATGCCTGAAAAAGAGACTTACTCGTACAGAACAGCATCCCATCACAGCTACTGAGAGAGTCATAAGTAATGTGACAAATACTGGCCAAAAGAACTTTCTCTGCGTCTTCTTCAATCTTAGTCATGATGTTTCCGCTCATGTAAATAATTTTTCAAAAGCAGTATCTGTCCAAATGTGG
The DNA here is from genome assembly GCF_028858775.2 of Pan troglodytes. Taxonomy (NCBI): domain Eukaryota; kingdom Metazoa; phylum Chordata; class Mammalia; order Primates; family Hominidae; genus Pan; species Pan troglodytes. The sequence goes on from NC_072406.2 coordinate 84,060,591, forward strand.
CCAGAATTTACAATTTTTACATTTGCAAGTCTCATTAGAATTCACCTAGCAGTTTATTAGACGTCGATGTCCATCAATAGGGATTAAAAAGACACATCCATACAATGAAATACTCAGCTGGGAAGTGGGAAGAGATTAAGGAGACCTGACAGCCAAGGGCAATGTGGCATACTGGGTTGGACCCAGGAACCAAAAAATGAGATTAGTGGAAAAACTGGTAAAAATCCAAATAAAGTTTGCAATCTAGATACTGACAGTGTCCTGATATTAATCACTTGCTTTTGGCAAATGTACCATGGTTATACAACACATTAACAGTAGGGGAAGCTGGGTGAAGGGTATACAGGAACTCAGTATACTACCTTTGTAACTTTTCTGTAAATCTAACATTATCTCAAATTTTAAAATTTAAGTACATCTATCTGTGTTAGCATGAAATTACCTCTAGGATATATTGTTTAAGAAAACAAGAAGAAATGCAAATGAAATCACTAAGTCATTTTACTCCTATCAAATTAGCAAAATTGAAAGTTTTAACAATATCAAATGTTAACAAGGGCATGCAGTAACTGGAAACTGAATACGTTATGGAATGGCAACTGCCAAGATCATTTGAGAGCACTTCTACAATTGTTAGTTACTCCACAACTCAGCAATTCTGCTCTTAGACATATGCCCTAGATAAATGTTTTCCATGTACACAAGGAGACATGTACGAGAATTTTTACAGAAGCAGGCTGTAATAGAAAAAACTAGAAATTATCTAAATGTCTATCACTAGAATAGAAATGATACAGGCCAGGCTCAGTGGCTTATGCCTCTAATCCCAGCACTTTGGGGGTCTGAGGTGGGCAGAACACCTGAGGTCAGGAGTTTGAGACCAGCCTGGCCAACATGGTGAAACCCTGTGTGTACTAAAAAATACAAACGTTAGCCAGGCATGGTGGCGTGCACCCATAATCCCAGCTACTCGGGAGGCTGAGACAGGAGAATCACTTCAGTGAGCCAAGATCACACCACTGCACTCCAGCCTGGGCAACAGAGCAAGACTCTGTGTCAAAAAAAGAAATTATATAAATGGACTACTATATTGTAGTGAAAATGAAATAGATCTACATATTTTTGTAGGGGGCTTTCCAGTAAAAACCAGAAAGCCTTCTAGACAAATTCTAAAAGACATAACAGTAATCTATACATTTTCAACATAGAAAAACCTCCCTAGCAAAACAAAAAACTAACCTAACAATATACAGTGGTCCCTCCTTAACCATAGCTTCCTTTTCTACCGTTGCAGTTACCCACGGTCAAATGTGGTTTGAAAATGTATTCCCACAGTCAAATGTGGTCTGAAAATGTATCCTGAGAAAGACCACATTCACATAATTTTTATTATATATTGTTTTAATTGTTCTGTATTACTAGTTGTTAATCCCTTACTGTGCCTAATTTATAAACTAAACTTTATCACAGGTATGTATGCATAAGAGAAAACATACATATATAAATAAGATTTGGTCCCACCCACAGCTTCTGGCAACCCCTGAGGGTCTTGGAACATAACCCCCAAGGATAAAGAGAAAGACTATTTATTGGATACAATATTTGCAAAATGTTTAAAATATCCAAAACAATACTCTATTATACACACTGCTGAAGCTTCCAGTCACATGTATGGAAGGAAAAAGACCTAACGGGGAGGAAAAACAAGTCCAGGAAGGTGGCTCTCTACGGGGGCAGCTGGGTTATCAGGTTCCATTTCTTAACCTGGGTGTTGCGTACACATGTTTATGATAATCACTTTTCCACTTTTCAAATGTTTCACAATTTAAGGAGCAACGAACAAAACAGTCAGTAGAATATACTACTATTTGTGTTAAAAAGAAAAAAGGCAGAAGGAACTCACACATGGGATGTACCTCTGCAAGCTTCTAAGGGAGCTGCTACCAGGCTGTTTGGGGAGGGCCTGGGGACAGCAGTGGCAGGGACAAACCTTGTACTCTATACTCCATTCTACTGACTGACCTGGCTTCCCACGTCCATCTATTATCTACTCTAAACAGCTCGCCTCCATTTACGAATGGGGAAACCGAACTAGGGGGCTGGAACAGACAACCTCAGGTCCAGGGTTAGTGACAACAGATCTAGACCCAAGCATTCGGGTTACCAGGAACCAGCTCTGATCTGCTGGGCTGCTCTGATGTCAAGATCATCTAGCAGCTAAACCTAGTTTGGCTACCTAGAGTATGAACTGCCTGCCAACTCCCTCCTAACTGCTGTCTACCTACCCTGGCTTGTTTTCCTGACTCACTAATTATACCCAGCATGTATGTTTTTAATAAGTCAATTTAATTTTGTTAAAGTCACAACATCCTTTGAAATTAAAGATGCCAAAGGAAATCACAAAATCAAGGGCAGAAAATAGGCCGCTGTGCTGTTGGGGACAAAGATATTGACAATACATTACTTTTATTAGTGGTACAGCAACAAACAATACTAACTAAGCCCTTTTCTGTATTAACCTAATTTATTAAAGCTAAACAGCAACCCAGTGAAATAGATGATTAATGCCACTTTACAAATGATGAAATACGGGAGAGTTTAAGCAACTTGCCCAAGGTCGTACAGCTACTGTCAGCAATGAGATAATGTGAAACTTACACTCCACATTATCATCTTGTCCCAACATACAAAATTACAAATGCCACAAAGTTATTTTTTGGAACTTCATGTAATAAAAAATAAAGCAATTAGTACTTTTGCAACAGCCAAAATCTTCATCCCAATCACTGTATTTATCATCATTGTTTTAAAGCCTTTAAAAAAAAAAAAAAAAAAAGCCAGGTGCGGTGACTCACGCCTGTAATCCCAACACTTTGGGAGGCCAAGGTAGACAGATCACTTGAGGTCAGGAGTTTGAGACCAGCCTGGCTAACATGGCAAAACCCTTTCTCTACTAAAAATACAAAAATTAGCCAGGCATGGTGGCAGGTGCCTGTAATCCCAGCTATCAGCTACCTGGGAGGCTGAGGTATGAGAATCACTTAAACCCAGGAGGTGGAGGTTGCAGTGAGCTGAGATGGTGCCACTGCACTCCAGCCTGGGCAACAGAGTAAGACCCTGTCTCAAAAAAAAAAAAAAAAAAAAAAAAGGCAAGCAGGGCAATGTAATTCTAATTAGTACTCTCTTTCATTGATCTGAAGAATATCCAGACCCTCCTTCCTGGTGGCAGAACCAAAAAGGAGCCAGAAAGCAAGGCTTACAGCCTGGTAGCCAGTAACCTAGAATCTCTGCTAGAAGCTGCCTCCAAAGCTGCCATGCACACCTGTCTAAGTGGCTTTGGTCTTGGCCTTGAGAACTTCCTAAGCACGCCTCATTAGGTGCTGTTCCCAGCCAGCAACACCCTGCCCTACCCTTCCACTTCCCCACAGCTGCCTGGACATCCCATGGTCTCACTCACCAAGAAAATGGAAGACCAAGTTCTCCTTTCCCTCATCTACAAAATGCCACACCAATCAATCCAACACACTTCAACTCTCATAGTTTGTTCTCAAAACAACCTGTCAGGGCCGGGTGCGGTGGCTCACACCTGTAATCCCAGCACTTTGGGAGGCCGAGGCAGGCGGATTACTTGAGGTCAGGAGTTCAAGACCAGCCTGGCCAACATGGTGAAACCCCATCTCTACTAAAATACAAAAAATTACCTCCCATTTACCCGAGTGTTCAGGGAAGAGGGTCCTTTGGTCAACTAAATATTGTGGTTAACCATAAGCCCATATATACCAGAGGTGGATTTTATAGGCATGGTGGTGGGCACCTATAATCCTAGCTACTCAGGAGGCAGAGGCGGGAAAATCGCTTGAACCCGGGAGGCGGAAGTGGCAGTGAGCCGAGATCGCGCCACTGCACACCAGCCTGGGGACAGAGCAAGACTCCGTCTCAATAACAACCTGTCAGGCTTTTCCCTTTCGGATGCCTCTCTCTCACAAGAGAGAGCTGCTCTCCTTTCTCCTTTCTTCTGCCTATTAAACTTTCTGCCCCCCCCCCCAAAAAAAAAGAAACAAAACAACCTGTCAAATGTACTTCAAGGACTTGACAAATCACTGATTTGTTAAAACAAAACCTTCTTTCTTCAGGAATTATACTCTTATTTTCACAGAATAAAACTGATTTACTATTAATAAACAGGAGATTTATCCAAAATCCCTGACAGGCCAAGACCTGAAGTTCCTACTGATATTCAGCAGGCCAGGCTATAAATTCACATGTTATTGAAAGAATATATATAACACCTTCTAGCATCCCCAGAAAACATAACTGTCTTAGCGTGGTGTAGACAACATTCAGCGGGCTAGCCACCACACAGCTGACAGCTATCAGGGCATCTAAGCTTCAGGGAGCACCTGCCACATCCCAGGCACCATCCCTCATGCCTTACACCTAGCTGATGAACACGCTCCTTTTTCCACCAGAGGACTCACCTAACAGCAATACCCTCCATGATCCCATTTGTAAAAGATCGAAACTGCAGCCTTCACATCTATGGTGTTCAAAGGTTAACAATGTTTCCTTCGGGGCAAGTGGGACAGGGCAGTGAATGGGTGAACAGGGGCCTCTGGATGCTACTGCACTGCTCCCCAACCTCGGGGGCTGCTCACTTTGTGGTAATTCATCAAGTTGTCTACTTAATCGTCCACGTATGTAACTTACACTAAGTTTTTAAAAGTTAAGAGGTCCATGTGGACAGAGGGATATGGAAAAAGCGAGCACTGTGGAGTCTTGGGTTCTGGTCCTGGCATCCCCAGTAAATGGTCTATGATTTGGGAGAGTCACCTCTGGGCACCTCCAGGTCTTCATTCCTTACAAAGGGGTCAGATTAGATGCTCTCCAATTCTCTCACGGTGCCATGGCTTTGCTTTCGCTTTTAGGTGGGGAAAAAGGAGGGGCAGCTGGATGGGCAGAAAAGTAACTCAAAAGCAAGCGTCTCTACCACCAGGACATCACTGAAACACAAAATACAAAGCCCATCCCGATTCAGGGTGGCATTCTGTACTACGACAGTGTCACGAAGAAAGTTCTAAGTGCCTCTCGGGCAGCAGACAATGGCTGCAGTCACCAGGCACTTTCACTAACAAAACTCATTATCATGTCTAGAAATTTTAGGAGTAACATTTTCACAATATCACAAAGGGGCCAGAGCTGTGAAGGCCAGGGAGCATTCAAACACTGTTATCAGCACTGACTTTGGCCTAATCCTAAAGGTGGGACAGCAAAGTTAAACCAAGGCCATTACAATACCTCCCATTTACCCGAGTGTTCACGGAAGAGGGTCCCTTGGTTAACTAAATATTGTGGTTAACCGTAAGCCCATATATACCAGAGGTGGATTTTATATTTCCCGAGACACGATTAAGTCCCTTTTGGGTGATGTGAATGAATCAGAACTCTTAAGGGTCTTGTGAGGAGTGACTCAACGTCAACAAGAACAATGGATAATGTAAAAAGAAAGAAAAAAAATTGCCCTGAATCAGTATAAAAAATTTAGAGACCAGCATTAGTTTATTATACAGACCATGGAATAACTGCAGTATAAGCTTGAGTATAAAATCAAAATGATTTTTTTATAAGCAGATCATCTTTCATTGTGTACAAGTAAAACAAATTTAAGAGCTTCGTATAGGGTCAAGATACATTCTTGAGAGCTGCTGAAAGCTAACTCATTTCTTTGGTTTTGCATCAACCCTGTCATCCACTTTGTTACTTTTTATTAAAATTTGGGTAGCTAGGTTAAAAATGGCAGCCAGCCCTTAAATTACATATAGTTACTAAAAAACAGAAATTGTGGTGGGGGCTGGGTGCGGTGTCTCACGCCTGTAATCCCAGAACTTTGGGAGGCTGAGGTGGGAGAATGGCTTGAACCCGGAAGGCGGAGGTTGCAGTTAGCCAAGACTACGCCATTGCACCACTCCGGCCTGGGCAACAACAGCGAAACTCCGTCTCAAAAAACAAACAAACAAACAAACAAACAAAAACGGCCAATAGTGTGCAAGACTTTCTTTTCTCTTTTTCTTTTTTTCACAGGTGGGGTCTTGCTATGTTGCCCAGGCTGGTCTCCAACTCCTAGGCTCAAGCGATCCTCCCACCTCGGTGTCCCAATGTGCTGGGATTACAGGCATAAGCCACCGCACCCGGATGCAAGACATTTCAAAGCAAGTGAAATGAGGACCCCATGGCAAAATAACTGGACCACAAAACCCTATATCGCCTTCAATACCTATGAGAATTAAGCTCTGATTTTTTTTAGCTTGCCCAAATTCCTATCTAAGGGGTGTAGGAATCATACCCTACAAACCATAAATTCTCATCAGATGGGTTTTATTTGACCCCATATATCATGACTTACTTTCCAATCTGACTCTGGCATAACATTTTATAAGACAAGGAAAAAAAAATCAAAATATCTAACCCCAAAATATATTTCCTTGCCATACCTTGAAATTGCCCTGCAAAGTCTCTTGTGGGAAAAATCCACATTCTATAGAGAATCCCCTTTCCCCTATGTTTTCCTTCCTTCCTCTCCAGATCCAGGAGATAATCAACTGAGAGCCAGTCACCCTTTCATTTCCATAGAAACATTTTACAACGTGCTCGCTCTCTTAGTCGGCTACCTGAGAGCTTCCTCTGCACAATAAAACTTGGTCTCCACAATCCTTTATCTTAACTTGAATACTTTCTTTCTATTGATTCCAGGTTTTCAGATAAACTCAACCAATTATCAACTAGAAAATGTTTAAATTTACCTATGGCCTGGAAGCCCCCCGCCGCTTTGAGTTGTTTCGCCTTTCTGAACCAAACCAACGTATTTCTTAAATGTATTTGATTGATGTCTCGTGCCTCCCGAAAATATGTAAAACCCAGCTGTATCCCAACCACCTTAGGCACATATTCTCAGGACCTCCTGAGGGCTGTGTCACGGGCCATGGTCACTCATATTTGGCTCAGAATAAATCTCAAAATATTTTTACAGAGTTTGACTCGTTTTGTCAACACCTAGAATCCAGAGTAAATACATATGCAAACGTCAATATAGATGATACACATGTGCTTCCTGCAGCTTCGCTACCCTTACAAACAGGCAACTGAAGCCAACGGCCGAAGTGTCCTGTGGGACGGGGCTCCAGCCCACCTCGATCACGTGCGCCCAGCACAGGCACAACACAGCTGCCCAAGGGGTCACCCTACAAGACTCACCCACCCCCACAGTGGGAAGCGCAGCCTGAGGGAAGGCCTCGGGGCCCCAGCCGCGCAGGAACCCACTCGAGCCCCGAAGGAGATGCTGCCCAGGGCCTGGGCCGTCCTCCCGGGGGCATTTTCGCAGCCCGCCTCCCGCAGCCCCCAGCCGCCCAGAGAAAGCCAGCGAACGCGCCTGCGCAGTGCGCGCGCCCCCTTGCCAACTAGGGCAGGGGGAGCAGAGGGGCCAGGCCCGGCACAGCCCATTCTGGGGCAGATGGACGCTGCGAGGCACCTCCTCCCCAGGATGAGGGTCCCAGGACTTACCCGCGCCCAGGAGGCTGGCCAGGAGGAAGAGGGCGTACATAGCTCCGTCTGACTCCGCAGTCTGCAATGCGGAGCGTCAGCTGATCCCCCGCAGATATAAATCTGCCCTGCCCCAAAGCCGTCCAGAGCGCAGGCGCTAACCCCGCCCCATCCGGGCCTGCCCGAGCTCAACAGCGCCCTGACTCAGCGCCTCTGAGGGCGCCTGCGCGAAGGGGAGGCCAATAGGAGGGGGCAATGGGAGGGGCGAAAGGAAGGGCTATGGGGAGGAGTGAGGAAGAACTTGGAGAAAGGGAAGGGAAAGGTCATAAAAGAAAAACCCTACTAATTGAATAGGTCAGAGATTATATATGTAAAATACCTTTTAAATCTCCACATTGTTGGCCGGCCGCGGTGGCTGACGCCTGTAATCCCAACACTTGGGAGGCCGAGGCGGGCGGAGGGTTCAAGACTAGCCTGGGCAACGTGGTGAAACCCCATCTCTACAAAAAAAAAAATACAAAAAAATTAGCCCATTGTAGTAGCGGGTTTCACATAGAATAGCTTGGGGTTTCACATAGAATAAGTAGTCGTGTAACAGGGTACAGGGCTCAGTCCTGGCCAGGGGCACGTGGGGGCAGGTGGTGGCACCTGGTCAAAGGCAAGTCTGGGCTGGGCATGCTGGCTCACTCCTGTAATCCCAACACTTTGGGAGGCCGAGGCGGGCGGATCATGAGGTCAGGAGTTCAAGACCAGCCTGGCCAATATGGTGAAACCCTGTATCTACTAAAAATACAAAAATTAGTCAGGCGTGGTGGCGCTCGCCTGTGGTTCCAGCTACTTCAGGAGGCAGAGGCAGGAAAATTGCTTAAACCCGGGAGGTGGAGGTTGCCGTGAGTCAAGATCGCACTACTGCACTGCAGCCTGGACCACAGAGCGAGAGAGATTCCCATCACCAAAAAAAAAAAAACAAAAAACTTTTAAGCCTCACATTATGGTACCGTTAAAGATGTAATACCATTCCTCACCATCATAAGAGATCATAAGAGTCACAACCAACACTCCTGTAACGAGACAGCTTAAGAGAAAAGCATAACAAATTTATGTAATCAACGTTTTATGTGACATGGAAGCCTTCAGAAATTAAGACCCAAAGACCCTCTGCCTGTGGCTGCCCCTGCCAGGACCTGAACAGAGAATGATGATGACCCTCGCCAGAAGGATAAGAACCTGCCAACCGCAAGGCAGGGAAAGGAGGGGAATCTTAGTCCCTTAGGGCAGGCACTTAGAGGTCATTTACCTGTAGGGACATTGAGCCTAGGAGAGGGCAAGACGTTTATCCAAGGTCACACAACAGGTAGAGATAGAACCTGGCCCGAAGCCAGGTTTCCTGACCCAGGAAGGGCAAACCTACAGTTCCTCCAACTTCCTCCAATCTGCAATCCGCTCTGGAGAACAACCCCAGGGACTAAGGCCTCAGAACCTTCAGTTCTGCTCCCCTGCAATCTCCCTAAGTGCCCCCAGCCCCCACCACAGCTCTGACTTCCTCTGGGGAGCCAGATGGGGAAGTGTGCCCCATGCACCACAGTGGGCCATGTGAGGCAGCTGAGTGAGTTGGGACAAGATGTGGTCTCAACTGGACGCCTCACAGGTCGGCCTCAGTGGCCAGATGGAGACTTCGTGGCTGCTCCACCTTTGGGCTTCCCAAGGCCAGGCAGAAGCGTGGGGCAGACCACACAACAACTGGTTAAAAGCAAGGGAGCTGGCCGGGCGCGGTGGCTCACGCCTGTAATCCCAGCACTTTGGGAGGCCGAGGCGGGCGGATCACGAGGTCAGGAGATCGAGACCATCCTGGCTAACAGGGTGAAACCCCGTCTCTACTAAAAATACAAAAAATTAGCTGCACGCTGTGGCGGGCACCTGTAGTCCCAGCTACTCAGGAGGCTGAGGCAGGAGAATGGCGTGAACCCGGGAGGCGGAGCTTGCAGTGAGCCGAGATCGTGCCACTGCACTCCAGCCTGTGCGAGAGTGAGACTCCGTCTCAAAAAAAAAAAAAAAAAAAAAAAGCAAGGAAGCTGGGGCTCTAGGACAAATCCCCCATCCTTCAGCTCCTTGCAGATGGAGGAGCAAAGCATCCCAGTGCTCCATGCAGAGGTTACAGGACCCCAAGCCAAAAGGACGCTCAGAGACCTCAGATCATCCCCTCTCATCTTATAGAGCTACTGACATCTCAGGGCTGGTTAACAACAGAGCCTGAACCAGGACTTGTTTTTTTGTTTTGTTTTGTTTTGTTTTGTTTTGTTTTTTGTTTGGAGATGGAGGCTCACTCTGTCACCCAGGCTGGAGTGCAATGGTGCGATCTCAGCTCACTGCCACTTCTACCTCCCAGGTTCAAGCAATTCTCCTGCCTCAGCCTCCAGAGTAGCTGGGATAACAGGTGCACGCCACCACACCTGGCTAGTTTTTTTGTATTTTTTGGTAGAGACAGGATTTCACCATGTTGGCCAGGCTGGTCTCAAACTCTGACCTGAAGTGATCTGCCTGCCTTGGCCTCCCAAAGTGCTGGGATTACAGGTGTGAGCCACCACACCCCGCCTTTTTTTTTTTTTTTAAATATTCCTCCTTCATACCTAGAGGAATATGTCAGTGTTTTTGAGAGAAACTTTTGCTGCCTTTCATCTCCTCACCTGTAACTCAACAGTAATATGCTGCTTCATCCGCCTCGTCCTGAACCCCATGAGGACAGAATTTTAACAAAGAATATAAAAGCAATAAGTAGATTATTATTAATTTTTTTACCTTGTCAGTAGACGCTTAAATCCTCTTAAAAAAAAAAAAAAAAACCTTCTGAACCATCTGCGTGTAGGCAACAAGAGCTGTGAAGCTCCTCAAACCCTCTGGCTCTCTTATGCCTTTCCTAGCTATGTACCCTCAGGGAAATACTCCAGAAGTGAAGGAATATTTTGTCCGAAGTGTTCACAGAAGGGCCCTTTAGAAACATGGAAGCTGGAAAGATCCCAAGTGCTGAACAATGAAGAGATGACTGCGGAAACTGGCTGGACAGAGCAACAGTACTGAAGCAGCTTTGAAACAGGAGGAGGAGGGAGCAAGGGCTAGGCTGCAGCAAGTCTTCCAGGAACGTGGGTCCCAAGAAACATGGGCAGAGTGAGAGGCCAAACCCCATCTGCTAGTAAGCCCTGCTGCTGACTTCCGAGAGAGGATGGCAGAACTGGTGGAGAGCTTCCAGATCCTGGATCCCATCAGGCGCAGTGGCTCACGCCTGTAATCCCAGCAATTTGGGAGGTCGAGGCGGGCAGACCACTTGAGGTCAGGAGATCGAGACCAGCCTGGCCAACATGGTGAAACCCCGTCTCTACTAAAAATACAAAAATTAGCTGGGTGTATTGGCATGCGCCTGTAATCCTAGCTACCTGGGAGGCTAAGGTATGAGAATCACTTGAACCCAGGAGGCAGAGGTTGCAGTGAGCTGAGATCGCACCATTGCACTGTAGCCTGGATGACAGAGCGAGACTTTCAAAAAAAAAAAAAACCCCAAAAACAAACAAAAAAAGATCCTGCAGCCTGCCGCACCCCAAAGAGAGGATGCACGGGCAGCCATGGCCCTCCACCCTGTCCCTCTCCCTCCCACAAGTGCAGGATTTCAGCCAGGAGGGGAACAGAGAATTGGAAGTAGGGGGGAAATTCTGACTTTGGATTAACTCATCTTGCATTATTTCACTCATGGAAATGTCCACATTGCAATTTTTAAAAAACAAAATTAATATAGGAAATTTTAAAAGAGAAAAGAAAATCCCTTCCACTACCACCCTCTGGGAGCTCAAGTCTTCAAGGAACTGAAAAGATATTTTTCCTTAGAAATGTGAGCCACGCTTAAGGTTTCTCAATGGCCTTCCAGTTCTGGATCTCAGTTCTGCATGAGGCCCCAATTTTCGTGTTTGAGATCTCTTGAAATCCCCACCTGTCAGACCCTTTTAATAATTTTCCAGCCAGGCATGGTGGCTCATGCCTGTAATCCCAGCACTTTGGGAAGCCAAGGTGAGAGGATCACTTGAGCCCAGGAGTTGGAGACTATCCTGGGCAACATGACGAAACCCTGTCTTTACAAAAAAATGCAAAAATTAGCCAGGTGTGGCGACACAGGTCTGTGATCCCAGCTACTCCAGAGGCTATGGGACGGGAGGACGGCTTGAGCCCAAGAGGTTGAGGCTGCAGTGGTGCACCTCTGCTTGTCAGCCGGGGCAACGGAGCAAGACCCCATCTCAAATAATAATAATGATGTTCCCTGTGGCCCCAGATGGCCTCCATCTGTTACTTTTTCTACAACTGAAAGTTCCGGCCAAGACAGCCAAGGAGATAAGACATATCTACCATTGAGGCCCAGCCCACCTGCTTGGCCCCAAGGCTCCACTCCAGTGCCCTAAACAGCAACCCTGGAGCCCCCTAATGCCCTGGAAGCCTCCCTTGACCCCTCACCCTGTCTCAAACAATGACAGGTTCTCTCCCTCCAGCATCTTCCTACTCGAGACCTCTGGCCTTCAGACCCTCTAGCCTGCACTTGTCCTTGTGCCTGGAATGAGACCTCAGGTGTCACTCAAGGCAGGCTCAGGCTGTCCCAGGGACACCTCTCCCATCACCCACCAATTCCCAACCTCTGACTTCTCCTCCTATACCCCCACCTCCCCTGGACTGATGGAGCACTCAACAGTGCAGCCAAGCTCACCAAGCCCTCTGTGCTTCTCAGCACCTATTTAGCCTCCCCTGTGGCAGAGTCTGCTACACCCTCTAATATCATTCACCCCCTTCTCCTTGATTTGATAGTTACTAATGAGACCCCTTATTTCTAGCAGGGCACATGGCCACCTAAAATAAAAGCTACACATTCCAACCTCCCTTGCAGCCACGGGACTTCATTGTGGCCAATGAGATTTAAAAAAACAAGTGCCCAATTTGTGACTTCTAGGTACTGCTTTTTAAAGGAAGGCATATATCCAGTGCAAATATTCAAATATTTAACAACTAGTACTGCCAGGACACTGGCCATAGTGCTGGGGGAATGTCCTAGAAGGCCCCAACTGAGCCAGGCTGCTGTCTTGGAGGGGTGGATGGTTCCTGGGGATGACCCGGCAGCGGGGGTGGGCAGCAGGAGGCTAGCAGGTGTTACCAACTGGTACGAAGTCCTTCATAATTTATTTATTTTTATCTTATTTTATTTTTATTTATTTATTTATTTTTATTTTGAGATGGAGTCTTGCTCTGTCGCTCAGACTGGAGTGCAGTGGTGCCATCTTGGCTCACTGCAACCTCTGCCTCCTGGGTTCAAGCAATTCTCCTGCCTCAGCCTCCTGAGTAGCTGGGACTACAGACCTGCGCCACTATGCCCAGCTAATTTTTGTGTTTTTAGTAGAGATGGTGTTTCACCATGTTGGCCAGGCTGGTGTTGAACTCCTGACCTCAGGTGATCTGCCCACCTCGGCCTCCCAAAGTGCTGGATTACACCAACCCTGCTCTTTATAATTTAATTACTGGTACAGTTCTACTGATATGTATCAGCTAAATATCAGCCCTGGCTACAATCTCCTTTCTTCGGCCCGCTGCCTGGATTGCAGACATAATGGCAGGAGCTCAAGCATCCGTTCTGGACCATGAGGTAGAAGCCTCTTTAAGGATGACAAAGCAACAAGAGAGGAGCCTGCCTCCCTGATGATTGTACTTGCTCTAGGCTGTCCCTTGCGGGCTTTATTTATGTAAACAAACTCCTATCTTTATTAAGTTTTTGTTATCTTCAGTTTTCTGCTTCATTCCTAATCTTGTTAACAATGTTCAAGCCCCTATGTAATTTTTAATTTATTTCACACCCATTTACTGTTTCAATCCTTCCCTTTCTCTAAGAAGATGTCCTTCCTCTTCTTTGCAAGGCTTTGTGTATTTTCCTCCCCTTTGCAAGTTTAGCCACTAAACACTACTATACTTTTGCTGATCAGCTCCTGTGACTTTTAGGACAGGACTGATATTCTGTCTATTTTGGTTGTTTAATGCCTGCGTCCTTCACTTTGTTGAATTAATTATTTGCTAACTGCTATATCACCAGGAATCATCGGTGAATATTTTTAATATCACCGCTCTGGTACTTTGCTTTGTCAATTGTTCTTTCTTTATTTTCTCTCTCTCTTTTTTTTTTTTTTTTGTGATGGAGCCTTGCTCTGTCGCCCAGGCTGGAGTGCGGCAGTGTGATCTCAGCTCATTGCAACCTCCGTCCCCTGGGTTCAAATGATTCTCTTGCCTCAGCCTCCTTTGTAGCTGGGGCTACAGGCGTGTGCCACCACACCTGTCTAGTTTTTGTATTTTTAGTAGAGGCAGGATTTCGCCATGTTCACCAGGCTGGTCTCAAACTGCTGACCTTAAGTGATCCACCTGCCTCTGCCTCCCACAGTGCTGGGATTACAGGTGTGAGCCATTGCGTCCAGCCCCCTTCTTTTTTCTTTTTTTTTTTTTTTTTTTGAGATGGAGTCTCACTCTGTCACCCAGGCTGGAGTGAAGTGGTATGATCTTGGCTCACTACAACCTCCGTCTCCCGGGTTCAAGCGATTGTCCCACCTCAATCTCCCAGGTAGCTGGGATTATAGGCACACACTACCACACCTGGCTAATTTTTGTATTTTTAGTAGAGACGGGGTTTTGCCATGTTGGCCAGGCTTGTCTCGAACTCCTGATCTCAGGCGATCTGCCCGCCTCAGCCTCCCAAAGTGCTGGGATTATAGGTTTGAGCCATGGTGCCCAGCCCCTTTCCTTTTTTATATCTTCTGTCTCCCTCTGTACACTGACTTTTCCCTGTCAGACTATAAGTATGCCCAAGGCTCTCCCATCCTAAAAGAAATCTTTCTTCACCCTTGACTTTCACATAAGCCACTGTGCTTTCTCTCACCTTCCGTGTCAGTGCCATACTCAGTATGGCATATACACTCACCATAACTACTACTATCCCTCCCAACTATAATCCAGCCCACTGATCCCCCAAATGGCTTCTGGAAAGTAGACAGTCAATTCCTTCTTGGAAAGTCCACCAGCACCTTCTGTTCCCTTTCACCTCTGGCACTGTTGGTTTGCTTCTCCTTTCTACAAGTCCTCCTCTCCCGCCCCCGCCTTTGGCATCAGTGACAGGTTGCCACTCCACAGGGATGCTGAATATGTACCACACACGTCCCCACTGCCTGCTTCCTCATTCATGGCAGACATCACCAATAGACCTTGCCTCCTGAAGCCTTCTCAACTCAGTACTCCTCTGCTTTCAAAGTTGGCTCTTGGGTTAACATATTTGCTGTCTGTCTCAGATGGGGTTGCCTGGGAACCACAGTCTAAGGCTGAGATGAGTAGGCAGGAGTTTACTGGGGTATGTTCTCAGGATCACACCTGTGAGGCCGTGAGGGCAGCAAGATAGGGGAAACCGAACTGCGACAAGGTTGTAACATTGGCCTCAGCCCATACCGCGTTGCAGGGATGGTGCTGCAGAATGGCTGTCAACTGGGGTAAGGGGTGTGGGCCTTTAAAGCCCAAGATAATATGTCCCAGGGGAGGGAGTGTAAGCTTGGGTGAGGGGCTCCGTTGGCTGAGGGGAATTCCTGGAGATGACACAATTGTGAGCCCTCAGCAGACAAGCCCATGGTGGAGAGACAGTGGGTGGCTTGGTCCTGAAACAAGAAGCTATATAGTAAATTCCACCACTATACTCTGCTTGCTCTCAGTCATCCTTCTACTTCTCTGACCATTTCTTTTGCTTTTTTTTTTTTTTAAGATGGAGTTTTGCTCTTGTTGCCCAGGTTGGAGTGCAATGGCACGATCTCGGCTCACCGCAGCCTCCACCTTCCAGGTTCAAGCGATTCTCCTGCTTCAGCCTCCTGAGGAGCTGGGATTACAGGCATGCACCACCACACCCAGCTAGTTTTGTATTTTTAGTAGAGAGGGTGTTTCTCCATGTTGGTCAGGCTGGTCTCGAACTCCTGACCTCAGGTGATCCACCTGCCTCAGCCCCCCAAAGTGCTGGGATTACAGGTGTGAGCCACTGCGCCAGGCCGCCATTTCTTTATAGCAAGCTTGTCCAACCCACGGCCTGCAGGTCACATGCAGCCCAGGACGGCTTTGAATGCAGCCCAACACACATTTATAAACTTTCTTAAAACATTATGAGATTTTTTATGTGTGATTTTTTTTAAGCTCGTCAGTTATCATTAGTGTTAGTGTATTTTATATGTTGCCCAAGACAATTTTTCTTCTTCCAGTATGGCTCAGGGAAGCCACAGAATGGACACCCTGCTTTACGGAACACAAGGCCTTGGTCCTAGCCCAGCGTGGCAATCTCTGTTCTCTCAAACTTCCAACCTTGCCCTCCATCCCATGGTTCCACCTACTCTGCCCACATTCTCTAAGATTGTCTAAATAAACTATGCAGCTCCACATTTATGTGCCTTATAAATACCCCCATCCCCTACCTCGAATTCTATTCCCTGCCTCTTTCTCTGGTAAACTCTTATTCATCCTTCAAAATCCATTTAAGGCCAGGCACGGTGGCTCATGCCTGTAATCCCAGTACTTTGGAAGGCCAAGTCAGGTGGATGAATTGAGATCAGGAGTTCAAGACCAGCCTGGCCAACATGGTGAAACCCCGTCTCTACTAAAAATACAAAAAATTAGCTGGGCGTGGTGTCACGCGCCTGTAATCCCAGCTGCTTAGAAGGCTGAGGCGGGAGAATCACTTGAACCTGGTGGG
Source organism: Pan troglodytes (assembly GCF_028858775.2). Classification (NCBI taxonomy): domain Eukaryota; kingdom Metazoa; phylum Chordata; class Mammalia; order Primates; family Hominidae; genus Pan; species Pan troglodytes. The sequence goes on from NC_072406.2 coordinate 84,076,903, forward strand.
GGCAGGGAGGGGAGGTGGTAGGGAGGTTGAGCTGAGATCGTGCCACTATACTCCAGCCTGAGCGACAGAGTGAGACTCTATATCAGAGAAAAAAAAAAACAAAACAGATACTGCCAGAGGGAAAACTTTGCTATTTGCTATGCTTTAGGAATTGGTGGACACTTCCTCCTCACTGCTCCCTCTGGGATCTGTTCACATCTCAACAGCATTTCTTATTTTGTCTTGTTATTTTTTTAGCAATACATTTATTGAGTACCTGGTATATACCAGGCACTGTACCAAGGGCTGAAGACAGAGAAATGAAGCACGCAGGCTGAGTGGAAAGGCCACACAAGAGGCTCGTTGTTATGTCCCCACTCCGGGGAAGCCAGATTGCTGGCCGGGCCCACAGCTCCATCAGGGCTTCTTGTACACACGTCCCATTCGGCATCCTGAGGCCCTGTCACCCGCTGGGCTGTGGTTGATCACATTCCCAGTCAGTCTATTCTGAGAGCCGATCAGTGCATGGGATGTGGCCTGGCCCCACAGCTCTGTCCCCAGATGTTATTCCTATTGCACAGGCAGCCCCCATCAGCTTCTCTCTTGGGGAGAGCAGGAGCTGCCAAGAGAGGCCTTGCATGAGCTGGTGAGTCAGCAGCAGCAGGGCAGTGGGGCAGGCCGGGAGCTGCTGAGTCACTGTAGCAGTCTGCAAGTTGGTGAGGTCAGAGCCCCTAGAGAATCTGATGAAAGCTGGGAACACTCTGCCAGAAAAATGCTCAGACACATTTTGCACTGACTTCAGGAGGCTCTCAGGCCTCAGCCACCCATCTGTGGATGTCAGAAGGAGAACTTTAGTAAACCCAAAGAGGGGAAGTGACTTAACTGCTCACAACACCAATAAATAATAGAACTGAGATCAGAGCCAGTTCTCCTGAGTCACAGTCCTGTCAATTTATCAGATTATGTCCCTGTGCCAGGCATCTATCAAAGCCTCCCTTTATTTCAAGGCCCAGCTGCATTTCACCTCCTGGGAAGCCCCCCTGCTTCCTCTAGCCTCAGGCACCTTTCTCCTTCTCCAAATTTCAGATGATTTGCTGCTAGAGCCCTTACTCTTGGGTGAACTTGGAGGGTGAAAAGAACAAAGACTAGATTAGATCAGTTGTTTCTGAGCCTGAAAAGGAAAGCAAGAACTGGGCTGTAATCAAACTGACCATGTTAGCATATCTTAAAACCAAAGCTTCTTAGCTGGGCGTGGTGGTGTGGGCCTATAGTCCCAGCTACAGGAGGCTTAGGTGGGAGGATTGCTTGAGCTATGATCGACCCACTGCACTCCAGCCTGGGCAACAGAGCAAGACACTGTCTCAATAATAATACTAATAATAACTGGCATTAATTAGTTACCTGCTAATATACCTGACTGTCAACTGATCACTCTATATACATAATCTCTCTTTTTTTTTTTTTTTTTTTTGAGATGGAATCTTGCTCTGTTGCCCAGGCTGGAGTGTGGTGGCTCGATCTCAGCTCACTGCAATCTTTGCTGCCCAGGTTCAAGCAATTCACCTTCCTCAACCTCCTGAATAGCTGGGATTACAGGCGTGCACCATCATGCCCAGCTAATTTTTGTATTTTTAGTAGAGACGAGGTTTCATCATGTTGGCCGGGCTGGTCTCAAGTTCCTGACCTCAAGTGATCTGCCCGCCTTGGCCTCCCAAAGTGCTGGGATTACAGGCATGAGCCACCATGCCTGGTCAATATATACATGATCTCTATTATTTATTTATTTATTTGAGATGGAGCTTTGCTCTTGTTGCCCAGGCTGGAGTGCAATGGCACAATCTCGGCTCACTACAACCTCCATCTCCCGGATTCAAGCGATTCTCCTGCCTCAGCCTCCCAAGTAGCTGGGATTACAGGCATGTGCCACCACTCCCGGCTAATTTTGTATTTTTAGTAGAGAGGGGATTTCTCCATGTTGGTCAGGCTGGTCTCGAACTCCTGACCTCATGTGATCCACCCGCCTCGGCCTCCCAAAGTGCTGGGATTACAGATGTGAGACACCAAGCCCGGCTACTTATTTATTTTATTTTAAAATAAAGACAGCATCTCACTATGTTGCCCAGGCCGGTCTCAAAATGGTCTCAAACTCCTGGCCTCAGGTAATCCTCTTGCCTTGGCCTCCCAAAGCACTGAGATTGCAGTTGTGAGCCACTACACCTAGCCAATCTCTAATCTATTCTTTCTTTCTTTCTTTTTTTTTTTTTTAGCAGTCTCACTCTGTTGCCCAGGCTGGAGCGCAGTGGTGTGATCATGGCTCACTGCAGCCTCAACCTCCTAGACTCAAGCAATTCACCCACCTCAGCCTCCCAAGTAGCTGGGACCACAGGCACACGCCACCATGCCTAACTAATTTTTGTATTTTTAGTAGAGACAGGGTTTCACCATGTTGGCCAGGCTGGTCTTGAACTCCTGACCTTGTGATCCACCCGCCTTGGCCTCCCAAAGTGCTGGGATTATAGGCACGAGCCACCGTGCCTGGCCAAGCCTCCAATTTTTAAATCAAAGGTTTGATTACTCCCATTTTACAGATGGGGAAACCAAGTCTCAGAGAGGCCGACTTGCCTAGGATGTCCCTGGTCCTGATAGAACCAGGATTCAAGCCCAAGATCATTTGGGGTCTGAAGTCTATGCAATGTTGTCTCCATTGAGAATCAGAATTGCCCAAGGGAAGCAGACACGAAGTACAAAGATCCACCAGGCCACCGGGGGCTGATGCCATCGCACACCACCTTTCCACATTCCCACTCCACATGCCTGAGCAGACGCTATGACTGACCAGTCTGATCTCAGAGGTGCAGTGTACTGCTCAGCTGTGCAGATAAATCTGTTAAGGTGACAGAGCTGTCCCCTGGGGTCAGCTTGGTCTTAAGGACTTAATCTGGTTTATGTATCAGACTCGTAAGTTTCTTCAGGAGCCTCACCCTGAAAACCTTAACCTTTTCTTTGGGCCGGGTAAACCAAGATCCTTGGACCCCAGTATCTTCATCAAGATTGTGACACCCTATGAAGACACTTCACAGTTGGCCCCTGGCCTCCACAATGACACCTATCCTAATCCTCAGGGCAGTGGACTGAGAACACGCTTGGCTCAGGCTGGACGTTTGTGTCTTAAATGACCTTGGACACAAGTGGGCTGGGAATTAGGGCCTCTGAATCTTTAGGTTTTCTGGATATTTCCATTATAAGTTATGATCCTGTCTTCAGAGTTTCTTTATCTTATTAGGAGTTTGACTGAGTCCTACTCTGAGTTCGAATTACCTCACCCAGGAACCCAACACCCAACCCAAACCTGAGAGCTTTGCTTATAGAGAGAGGACTGGCTTTCATGTCAGGGACCTGGAATCTCCTCCTTGATCTGCTTCTTGCTGGCTGAGTCACCTCTGGGGAGAACTTCACCTCTCCATACTTCAGTACGTGCACTACGAACATGGACGTAGTTTGGCAACCGGGAGGAGCTGTGCCCACCGAAGGAATCATTGTGCCTTTAAGGGCATAAACCTGGTTTGAGGTCAAATCCGCCCACTGAAACATTAATTCAACAATCCTCCCACCTCAGCCTCCTGAGGAGCTGGGATTACTGGTGTGCATCACCATACCCAGCTAATGTCTTATTTTTTGTAAAGATAGGTTATCACAATGTTGCTCAGGTTGGTCTTGAATTCCCGGGCTCAAGGGATCCTCCCACTTCAGCCTCCCAAAGTGCTGAGATTACAGGCATGAGCCACTGTGCCTGGCAGATTTGTACACTTTATTTATTTATTTATATAATAAATAGAGATGAGGTCTCGCTATGTTGCCCAGGCTGGATTCAAACTCCTGTCCTCAAGCGATCGGCCCACCTCGGCCTCCTAAAGTGCCAGGATTACAGGCATGAGCCACCTCACGCAGCCAATTGTACACTTTTTTTCCCCGAGACGGAGTCTCGCTCTCTCACCCAGGCTGGAGTACAGTGGCACGATCTAGGCTCACTGCAACCTTCGCCTCCCAGGTTCAAGCGATTCTCCTGCCTCAGCCTCCTGAGTAGCAGGGACTACACGACATGTGCCACCACACCCAGCTAATTTTTGTATTTTTAATAGAGATAGGGTTTCACCATGTTGGCCAGGCTGGTCTCGAACTCCTGACCTCTAGTGATCCCTCCACCTCGGCCTCCCAAAGTGCTGGGATTACAGGTGTGAGCCACCATGCCTGGCCCCAGTTGTACACTTTAAATGTGTGAATTGCATGGTATATAAATTATAACGCAATAAAAAATTTTTCTTCTTCTTTCTGAGACAAGGTCTCTCTCTGTTGCCTAGGCTGTAGTGCAGTGGCACAATCATGGCACATTACAGCCTCGACCTCCTGGGTTCACATGATCCTCCTGCCTCAGCCTCCCAAATAGCTGGAACCACAGGTGTGTGCCACCACACCCAGCTAACATTTTTTTTTAAATTTTTTTGAGATGGAGTTTTGCTCTTATTGCCCAGGCTGGAGTGCAATGGCGCAATCTTGGCTCACCACAACCTCCGCCTCCCGGGTTCAAGCGATTCTCCTGCCTCAGCCTCACGAGTAGCTGGGATTACAGGCATGCACCACCACGGCTGGCTAATTTTGTATTTTTAGTAGAGATGGGTTTTCTCCATGTTGCTCAGGCTGGTCTCGAACTCTCAACCTCAGGTGATCCGCCTGCTTCAGCCTCCCAAAGTGCTGGGATTACAGGCGTGAGCCACCGCACCCAGCTATTTTTATTTTTTTTTTGAGATGGAGCCTTGCTCTGTCAACCAGGCTGGAGCGCAGTGGTGTGGTCTCGGCTCACTAAAACCTCCACCTCCTGGATTCAAGTGATTTTCCTGCCTCAGCTGGGACTGCAGGCGCACGCCACCAAGCCCGGCTAATTTTTTTTTTTTTTTGTATTTTTAGTAGAGATGGGGTTTCATCATGTTGGCCAGGCTGGTCTCGAACTTCTGACCCCAAGTGATTCACCCACCACAGTCTCCCACAGTTCTGTGATTATAGGCATGAGTCACCATGCCTGGCCTCCTCCTCCTTCTTCTTCTTCTTCTTCTTTCTTCGTCTCCGTCTTCATCTTCATCTTCATCTTTGTCTTCATCTTCATCTTCTTTTTTTTAAAAAAAAGAGGCAATAAAATATTTTTCTTAAGCAATCTAGCTTGAAAGTGTCCAGAGGAGGAGATGCTAAGGTCCAAATCCCAGCTCTATCCCTTAGCTGTACCAACTGTGAGATCCTGCTGGGCATCAACCCTTGGTGTCCTCATTCAGAAGGTGGACAGCCCCTGGGCCTAGGCTGTTGTGAAAATGAGAGGAGGGCAGGGAGGAATCGCACCTGGCACTGGACCTGCTGTGTGCTGGTCAGGATGCCATCAGCAGGAACAACAGGCGGAGGAGGCTGCAGGTGAATGATGGTGTTGGGGGAAGTTCTTTCCCTTTTATTTATTAAGAAGGGGAGGAGGTTTTCTTAATGGAGAGAGAAAGTGGGGAAACCATCCCAGAGCCTGTGCATCCCAGGGGACCTTTGTTCTCCAACCTCCCCTCTCCCAGCCCCACCCCCGCCATGGGCCTATATCTGCTCCACAAGCCCCCACAAGTGTAGTTACCTGGCAGCCCCATCCCCATGGTTGCTTCACCCCAGTGCTGGTAGCAGGAAAAGGGGGGCTGCCGAGGCTGGAGTGATGTCAATGCTGGGGGAGGAGAGAGACCCTCAGTCCACTGCCACCAACCCTGCCAACAGCAGTTGCTGAGGAGCGTGCTGTGCTGACTGTGGGCTGGGCTCTTGCTTCCCCTCATCTGCCCACAGTCCAGGTGTTCCCAGCATCCCCCCCATCCCCTCCCCCACTTGCCCAGCTGCTGAGCCAGTGTCTGACAACACCCAGACCCAAGATGTCGGAGCCCGTCCCCTGCATCCCAGCGGGAGCTGTTCCTGGAGTCAGAGGCTGTGGTCCACAGAAAAGGCCCTGATAGGAGTCTGAGCTGGTTCCTAGTCCACACTCATCACAACCAAGCTATGGGACTTTGGGCAAGGCACTGCGCCCCTCCGGTGCGCTGTCCCCATTACCAATGTGACTGTGGGAGCCAGGGTACGGGTCATCCAGGCCCCACTCCATGGTGGCACAGTGGCCCTGGAGGCCAGTGCTTCTGGTGGTAGGTGTCCCAGATGATGCTGGCCATTTGCATGGGCTCTCTCTGGCCCTGGAAGGAGTGAGGGCAAGGGTTGGAACCCTACTGTGTGCGGGACTCTGTGCCCTCCATGTGCTCCACCTCATTTAAACTTCACCGACCCCATGGGTCCAGTGTGAATAAGTGGGCAGGCTCTTCCAGGCCTCATGGTCAGACAGTCTGGACTCATATCCCAGCTCCACCATGGACTAGCTGAGTGACCCGGGCGGAATATTTACCTTCTCTGTGCCTCAGTTTCCCCATCTATAAAATGAGGCCAAAATAGTACCTTTCTAACGGAGTAGTTGGGACAGACTGATTGAATACATGTAAACTGGGTAGAACAGTGCCTGGCACACGTTAAGCCCACAATAAGGTTAACTGTTGTTATTACTAGTCCCATCTTATAAGGAACTTGGGGCTCAGGGAAGCTAAGTGGCTTGCCCAAGGACACACAGCTAGAAAATGGTGGGGCAGGGCTTTCCACTTTTTTTTTTTTTTTTTGAGACAGAGTCTTGCTCTGTCACCCAGGCGGGAATGCAGTGGTGCCATCTTGGCTCACTGCAATCTCTGTCTCCAGGGTTCAAGCAATTCTCCTGCCTCAGCCTCCTGAGTAGCTGGGAGCACAGGTGTGAACCACCACGCCTGGCTAATGTTTGTATTTTTAGTAGAGATGGGGTTTTGCCATGATGCCCAGGCTGGTCTCGAACTCCTGACCTCAAGTAATCTGCCCCCCTCAGCCTCCCAAAGTACTGGGATTACAGACATGAAGTTGATGTTCCTTCCCACCACCCAGTACTGGACCCCTTAAAAAAAATCCTGAGATGAGCAGTGTGGTAAATGCTGATGGTCTCAGGAATGGCATTAAAAAATAATAATGTAGCCAGGCACAGTGACTCACACATCTAATCCCAGATCCCAGCACTTTGGTAGACCAAGGCAGGTGGATCACTTGAGCCCAGGAGTTCGAGACCAGCCTGGGCAACATAGCGAAACTCCATCTCTACAAAAAATTAGCCGGGCATGGTGGCAAGTGCCTGTAGTTCCAGCTACTCAGGAGGCTGAGGCAGGAGGATCACTTGAGTCCGGGGAGGTACTGGGTGGTGGAGTGCAGTGGGAGACGCCACTGCACTCCAACCTGGGCGACAGGGTGAGACCCTGTCTCAAAATAATAAGTGGCCAGGCACAGTGGCTCACACCTATAATCCCAGTGCTTTGGGAGGCCAAGGCGGGTGGATCACCTGAGGTCAGGAGATCGAGACCAGTCTGACCAACATGGAGAAACCTCGTCTGTACTAAAAATACAAAATTAGCCAGGCATGGTGGTGCATGCCTGTAATCCCAGCTACTAGGGAGGCTGAGGCAGGAGGATCTCTTGAACCCAGGAGGTGGAGGTTGTGGTGAGCCGAGATCGCACCACTGCACTCCAGCCTGGGCAACAAGAGCGAAACTCCGTCTCAAAAAAATAAATAAATAAATAAAATAAAAAAGAAAGAAAGAAAAAGACATGAAAATAATGATAACAAGGTTTATTTTCTGATTACCAAGGCAGTACAGTAGTCCCCCTTGCTTATCCAAGGTTTTGCTTTCTGCAGTTTCAGTTACCTGTGGTCAACTAAGGTCCAAAAATACTAAGACATTTTGAGAGAGAGAGAGAGAGAGAGAGCATGCTGACCTAACTTTATTACAGCACATTGTTATAATTGTTCTACTTATTTATTGTTGTTAATCCGTTACTGTGCCTGACTTATGAATTCAACTTTTATCACAGGTGTGTATGTATAGAAAAAGCAGAGCATATATAGGGTTCGATACTATCACTTAGGTCTCAGGCATCTACTGGGGCTCTGGGAAAGTATCCCCTGAAGATAAGGGCGACTACAATATTTGTTCACTATCAGTAACTGAGAAAATGCGGAAAAGCGGAAAAGAGACAAGTAAAAATATTTTCCCCTTCAGGGAAAACCCTTTCTTCTTTGGATAACTAAAAACCTGATCTGCGTGTTGTGAGAACTATCAAAGGGAGGTGGCCTTCACTCACCTTAAGCAAGGCTTGACGTTGTCCAAGGGCCCAGCAGGAGATATTGCCAGCACCCACCCTCCCCAGGGTAAACATAGCCCCTTCCACTCCCTCCTGGGGCCTTCGGGCCCCACCTGGGGTCACAGCCTTGAGGATGCACACTGCAAGCCACAGCCTGCAGCTGATTAGGTCATGTGTTTCAGGGAATGCCAAGCCACAGGGCTCAGTCCTCCTCAGAATTGTCTGGGTCACCCAGAACACCCTATGTGAGCCATGTGATTCAGTGGGGTCACATGCTGAGCCGCAGGCATTTGACTCCATGCCAAATGTCATCACTTCCAGAAAGTTAGCAAAAAATTATGGTGGCTCTGGTGTGGCAAGCACAGGGCAGGGCAAAGGAGACCGTCACTCCGAGATACCAACACCTGTTAAAAGAGGATGAGATGGGAGAATCGGATTGCTTGAGCTCAGGAGTTCAAGGCAGCAAGGAGCTATAATCATGTTACTGCACTCCAGCTTGAGCAACAGTGGGAGACCCAGTTTCTTAAGAAAGAAAAAAAAAGGAAAAAGTATCCCAGCACTTTGAGAGGTCGAGGCGGGCGGATCACAAGGTCAGAAGTTTGAAACCAGCCTGGCCAATATGGTGACACCCCGTCTCTACTAAAAATACAAAAATTAGCTGGAAGTGGTGGCAGGCACCTGTAGTCTTAGGTACTCGGGAGGCTGAGGCAGGAGAATCGCTTGAACCCAGGAGGCGGAGGTTGCAGTGAGCCGAGATCGCGCCTCTGCTCTCCAGCCTGGGCGACAGAGCAAGACTCCATCCCAGAAAAAAAAAAAAGGAAAAAGTTAATATTAAATACTAATTTTAAGTAACTATAAGTAATTACAACTATTTTCACTTTAAACATTAAGTAAAATAATATAAAATTAAATTAAAAATTTAACCTAAAAAATTTAAATTAAGTAAATGTTAATACTCATTAATCTAATTAAATTAATGAAAATCTGCAAAAACAAAGCAAAAAACCCTTAACCATGCCAGCACTCTGTAAGTTCTCAATAACACATTTAAAAGTAAACTAAGGCACAATAAAATTAGAAGGTTTATTTATTCATATTTTATTTTATTTATTTATTTATTTAAAGATAGGGTCTCACTCTGTTGCCCAGACTGGAGTGTAGTGGCACGATCTTGGCTCACTGCAACCTCTGCCTCCCAGGCTCAAGCAATTCTCCTGCCTCAGCCTCCCAAGTAGCTGGGATTACAGGCATGCGCCACTACCGCCGGCTAATTTTTGTTTTTGTTTTTCTTTTTTTTTCAGTGGAGACAGGGTTTCACCATGTTGGTCAGGCTGGTTTCCAACTCCTGACCTCAAATGATCCACCTGCCTCGGCCTCCTGAAGTGCTGGGATTACAGGCGTGAACCACTGCGCCTGGTCTAGAAAGTTTATTTGAGCAAATGATGACTCATGAATCAGGCAGATCCAAACCAGAAGTGATTCATGAGCTCTACTGAGAGAACACAGCCAGGACAGACACAGAAGTAAAGCTAAGATGGAGGCTGCAGTGAACTAAGATCGCCCCATTGCACTCCAGCCTGGGCAACAGAGCAAGACTGTCTCCAAAAAAAAAAAAAAAAGGTAAAGCCAAGAAAATATTTGATTATTTGATTTGGCAGGGCACGGTGGTTCACACCTATAATCCCAACACTTTGGGGGGCTGAGGCGGGAGGGTCACTTGGGCCCAGGAGTTCAAGACCAGCCTCGGCAGCATGGCGAAACCCCATCTCAAAAAATACACAAAATTAGCTGGGTGTGGTGTTGTGGGCATGTGGTCTTAGCTGCTTGGGAGGCTGAGGTGGGAGGATCACTTGAGCCCAGGAGGTTGAGGCTACAGGGAGCCATGAACATGCCACTGCACTCCAGCCTAGGTGACAGAGCAAGACTCTGGCTCTAAAATAAATAAATAGGCATGACACAGTGGCTCACGCCTATAATCCCAGCACTTTGGGAGGCTGTGGTGGGTGGATCACTTGAGGTCAGGAGCTGGAGACCAGCCTGGCCAACATGGTGAAACCCCATCTCTACTAAAAATATAAAAATTAGCCAGGCATGATGGTGGGCGCCTGTAATCCCAGCTACTCGGGAGGCTGAGGTGGGAGAATTGCTTGAACACAGGAGGCTGAGCCGAGATGGTGCCACTGCACTCCAGCCTGGGAAACAGAGCAAGACTCCATCTCAATAAATAAATAAATAAATAAATAAATAAATAAATAAATAAAATAGAGCTTGCAGTCCCTCAGAGAGCACCCTAGTCCAATGGCCTCCTTTTACAGGAAGAGAAACTGAGGCCCAGAGGGATCAAGAGGCTCCTCCAAGGTCACCCAGCAAGAGGCTAGAGCTGGGACAAAACCCCCAAGTTTCTGACTCCCTGGGCAAGGCTTTTTCCACTGTTTTGGTCTTTGGCCATAGAGATAATCTGCTTAAAAAATTAACTTGGGATTTCATGTAATCACTGAGGCCTCAGAAGCCTTGCCCAAGGAAAGACGAGGAGGGTTTATTAAGCTTTGTTCTAGGAGTTACAGGGACAAGGCCACATAGCAGGGCTGGAAACTGATGTGTGCCACCCTCCTCCAGGCCAGTAGCAGCTTGTATTTCTAGAAAAGGCTTAATTTTCCAGGTCAGAGCAGGTCCCAGAAGGCACCTTCTGGGGATGCGGCTGGACCCCGTGACTCAGCTGATTCCACATTATTCTCTGTTTCCCTCCCCACTCAGGGTGACTGCCAGATTCTGGCCTCCCTTGGGCCTTCAGAGATGGAAGTGATCTTAGGTTGTAGGTGGGTCCTACAACCTATAGTGGAAAGGTGACCATCTAATTTTTTTTTTTTTTTTTTGAGACAGAGTCTGGCTCTGTTGCCCAGGCTGGAGTGCAATGGTGCGATCTCGGCTCACTGCAACCTTCGCCTCCCAGGTTCAAGCAATTCTCCTGCGTCAGCCTCCTGAGTAGTTGGGGTTACAGGTGCGCCAACACTTCCAGCTAATTTTTGTATTTTTAGTAGAGATGGATTTCTTTTCTTTTTTTTTTTTTTAGAAGGAATTTCGCCCTCTCACCCAGGCTGGAGTGCAGTGGCATGATCCAGTCTTGGCTCACTGCAACCTCTGCCTCCCGGTCCAAGCGATTCTCCTGCCTCAGCCTCCCAAGTAGCTGGGATTACAAGTGCGCACCACCATGCCCGGCTAATTTTTTGTATTTTTTTAGTAGAGATGGGGTTTCACCATGCAGCCCAGGCTGGTCCCAAACTCCTGACCTCGTGATCCACCTGCCTCGGCCTCCCAAAGTGCTGGGATTACAGGCATGAGCCACCATGCCCGGCCTGAGATAGGGTTTCACCATGTTGGCCAGGCTGGTCTCAAACTCCTGATTTCAGATGATCCACCCGTCTAGGCCTCCCAAAGTGCTGGGATTACAGGTGTGAGCCACCATGCCCACTTGTGTCTAATTTATCATCCTCACCAGGACACTTTTGAGCATGGCCAGGGACATCTGGTCACCCAGCCACTGCTATCTCTGAGCATCATGATGGGTTGAAGAGTCAGTGAGCCGGCGGTTGAGGACCCACTGTGCTTGGGTCCCCTACCTGATGAGAAAGAAGGGCCCAAGTCCCAGGCCTGCAAAACCACAGCCCTAGAAGGAGTGAGAGCACACAGCCAGCATGACCCAGGAAACTAGAACTGAAACCCTCAAAGCTGAAAGGTCTAGATGACTGTCCTTACTGTCCCAACGGGGAGCACACAGCTCTGAAAGGCCAAGGGCCTTGCCCAAGGTTACCCCCCAAGAAGATCAAACAAGTGAACAAAGGTCTCTGGTTTTCCTAGGCAGAGGACCCTGCGGCCTTCCGCAGTGTTTGTGTCCCTGGGTACTTGCGATTAGGGAGTGGTGATGACTCTTAAGGAGCATGCTGCCTTCAAGCATCTGTTTAACAAAGCACATCTTGCACCGCCCTTAATCCATTCAACCCTGAGTGGATACAGCACATGTTTCAGAGAGCACAGGGTTGGGGGTAAGGTCACAGATCAACAGGATCCCAAGGCAGAAGAATTTTTCTTAGTACAGAACAAAATGAAAAGTCTCCCATGTCTACCTCTTTCTACACAGACACGGCAACCATCCGATTTCTCAATCTTTTCCCCACCTTTCCCCCCTTTCTATTCCACAAAACCGCCATTGTCATCATGGCCCGTTCTCAATGAGCTGTTGGGTACACCTCCCAGACGGGGTGGTGGCCGGGCAGAGGGGCTCCTCACTTCCCAGTAGGGGCGGCCGGGCAGAGGCGCCCCTCACCTCCCGGACGGGGCGGCTGGCCAGGCGGGGGGCTGACCCCCCCCACCTCCCTCCCGGACAGGGCAGCTGGCCGGGCGGGGGGCTGACCCCCCCACCTCCCTCCTGGACGGGGCGGCTGGCCAGGGCGGCTGGCCGGGCAGAGGGGCTCCTCACTTCCCAGTAGGGGCGGCCAGGCAGAGGCGCCCCTCACTTCCCGGACGGGGCAGCTGGCCGGGCGGGGGGCTGACCCCCCTACCTCCCTCCCGGACGGGGCGGCTGGCCGGGCAGAGGGGCTCCTCACTTCCCAGTAGGGGCGGCCGGGCAGAGGCGCCCCTCACCTCCCGGATGGGGCGGCTGGCCGGGCAGGGGGCTGATCCCCCCACCTCCCTCCCGGACGAGGTGGCTGCCGGGCGGAGACGCTCCTCACTTCCCAGACGGGGTGGCTGCTGGGCGGAGGGGCTCCTCACTTCTCAGACGGGGCGGTTGCCAGGCAGAGGGTCTCCTCACTTCTCAGACGGGGCGGCCGGGCAGAGACGCTCCTCACATCCCGGACGAGGCGGCAGGGCAGAGGTGCTCCCCACATCTCAGACAATGGGCGGCCGGGCAGAGACGCTTCTCACTTCCCAGATGTGATGGCGGCCGGGAAGAGGCGCTCCTCACTTCCTAGATGGGATGGCGGCCGGGCAGAGACGCTCCTCACTTTCCAGACTGGGCAGCCAGGCAGAGGGGCTCCTCACATCCCAGACGATGGGCGGCCAGGCGGAGACGCTCCTCACTTCCCAGACGGGGTGGCGGCCGGGCAGAGGCTGCAATCTCGGCACTTTGGGAGGCCAAGGCAGGCTGCTGGGAGGTGGAGGTTGTAGCGAGCCGAGATCACGCCACTGCACTCCAGCCTGGGCACCATTGAGCACTGAGTGAACGAGACTCTGTCTGCAATCCCGGCACCTCGGGAGGCCGAGGCTGGCGGATCACTCGCGGTTAGGAGATGGAGACCAGCCCGGCCAACACAGCGAAACCCCGTCTTCACCAAAAAAATACGAAAACCAGTCAGACGTGGCGGCGCGCGCCTGCAATCGCAGGCACTCGGCAGGCTGAGGCAGGAGAATCAGTCAGGGAGGTTGCAGTGAGCCGAGATGGCAGCAGTACCGTCCAGCTTCGGCTCAGCATCAGAGGGAGACTGTGGAAAGAGAGGGAGAGGGAGACCGTGGGGAGAGGGAGACCGTGGGGAGAGGGAGACCGTGGGGAGAGGGAGAGGGAGAGGGAGAGGGAGCGGAAAAAATATTTAAAGATGATATACAGTCTACAGCAAACCACCAAATCATTTGCAAGTTTAGGCTAATGATAAAAATTTCAAAAGGGCCAGGCACATTTGCTCATGCCTGTAATCCCAGCACTTTGGGAGGCCAAGGAGGGCGGATCACCTGAGGTCAGGAGTTCGAGACCAGCCTGGCCAACATGGTGAAACCCCCGTCTCTACTAAAACTATAACGATTAGCCGGGTATGGTGGCAGGTGCCTGTAATCCCACTTACTCAGGAGGCTAAGGCAGGAGAATCGCTTGAACCTGGGAAGTGGAGGTTGCAGTGAGCCGAGGTCCTGCCATTGCACTCCAGCCTGGGTGACAGAGTGAGAGTCCATCTCAAAAAAAAAAAAAAAAAAAAATTTGAAAGGGGTTTTTTAAAGGGTGCCTGTGGACAAAGTGTGATCACTGTTGTGTGAAAATGATCCTTTACGATCCCAATCAGATCACACCATTTGCTGTTCACACATCTCCAGTGGCCTCTTTTGCCTTTGAGCATGCCCAGGTCGTTTCCCCCCAGTCTGGAGGCTCTTGCCCTTTGCTCCTGCTCCAGATATTCATTCTGCATCTGCTCCCTAGCAGCTTTCTCTCTGCCATCCTGCCATCTTTTCTTCTTGCCATGCTAGCATATGTTTATTTATGAGTGGCAGCTGTATCTCTAGTCACTAGGTCAGGACCTGGTATATTCTAGGCGCCCTGGAAGCATTCTCCAGAAACAGAGGTGCGGTGAGGAGAGTTTGGATCCAGTTTGGACTGCAGATAAATGTTTGTGAGGCTGGGCATGGTGGCTCACACCTGCAATCCCAGCGCTTTCAGAGGCCAAGGCGGCAGGACCGCCAGAGCCCAGGAGTGAGAGACCAGCCTGTGCAACATAGTGAGACCCCTGTCTAATTTTTTTTAAAAAAGGTTGTTTGTGAAATGACTGAGCAAGTAAATAATGAAGGAGTGAAGGAACGTGGACTCATGACCTGGAACATCTGTACCCTTCTCCCACTCCAAAAAACCCCTGCCCATCCTCACAATCCAGGGCCAGCATCACTCTCTTTTTCTGGAAGCTTCCTCAGTATCCTGGGTATGGGTCCCCTGTGATTCATGGAGGACCCCCAGTGGGGCTCCCAATGGCACGGCATTACCAGCACCTGCACCTGCTGCCTCCCCAGTCACCCCTGGCTCCCAGGTTTCTAGTGCACAGTAGATCCTCTAGAAATGCTTCACAGACATTGATGTGGTGAGGGAGGAGGGACAGGGTAGCAGTCTCACCACCCATTACCCCCACCCCCGCCTCTCATTCAACAAACACTTTGAGCACCTGGCACTTTGAGCCCCTCAGTGCCAGGCACTGAGCTCCAAATCCCAGACTCTGTAATGTGCAAGCAATCCTTACTCTTTCTATTTTAATATCTTAACCCATGTATTTATATACCTTGTCAAGTAAAATGTATTCTTTTTTAATGATTCTCAAAAGGATACTCATTGAAAAAATTTAGAAAACACCGAAAAATGCAGGGAAGAAAAATACAATTCTCTCACAATCCTGTATAATCCTGTGCCTCTAGGCCTACAATCAGCTCCAAGCAACGGCACAGACACCTCCTCCTCCGGATGACCAGCATTGCCTCTGGGTTTGTCACAAGCTGGAACAGGGTCCTTTGGAGGATGGGGCTCTCTGAAGAAAAAGAGGTGAAGTGTTTGGATTCAGTCTGAGCCAAAGGTGAGCGTTATCAGTCCCCGAAAGGCCTCAGGGGTTGGCTGACTCTCTGAGAGGCCGGCAAGACTGGTGAAGTTCTGGAAGGGGACCTGGGGGGTGGGGCCCGGGGACCTGGGGGGTGGGGCCCGAGGCCCAGGCAGAGGCCAAACATTGCCCAGGGCCCGGCTTTAGTCTGCAACAACCCTCATTGTTCTCTCACTGTCTCTAGGCCACTTTATCTGGGTTTAAGGACACAAGACTCCGTGAAAGACAAGCTAGTTCTTCTTCCTGCCCCGGGAGTCCACTGCAGGCCGATGCAGACGCAACCACTTCCTCAGCCGCTGTGGCTGAGAGCCCGCCACTGCACTCTGTGGGCTTGGTGCTGGGTATGGAGAGGAGGGTATGACATAGCCCCTGCCCTCAGAGTTTCTTAAGCAGGCCACCGAAGTCCCACAAGACCAAGTGGTGACTTTCCTACGCATTATCCCTGCTGTCTCTGGGGACTTCTTAAATGTCAGCAATCATTGTCATCTTCACTGTTGCCTCCGCAGCCACCGCACATGGCTGCACCTGGGCCATCTCCTCTGATGTAAAGGCCGTGCAGCCAAAATTTGCAATTCTTCCCCCAACTTTTAAAATTGTAGTAAAATATATATAACATAAAATTTGCCAGCTTCACTGTTTGTTAAGTGTACAGTTCAGTGGTATGAAATACACGCATTGTGCTGTGCAAAGTCACCACCACCCATCTCCAGAACTCTCTTTATCTTGCAAAGCAGAAACTCTGTACCCATTAAATGATAACGTCCCATCCCTATCCCCCGTACCCCCAGCCCCTGTAATGCTTGTTCTTTTCTTTTTTTGAGACAGGGTCTCACTCTGTCATGCAGTCTGGAGTGCAGTGGCACGATCATAGCTAACTGCAGCCTCAACATCCTGTGCTCAAGAGATCCTCCTGCCTCAGCCTCCCAAGTAGCTGGGACTACAGGCACAGCACCACATCTGGCTATTTTTGTTCTTTCCTTTTTCTTTTTCTTTTTCTTTTTTTTTTTTTGAGATGGAGTCTCACTCTGTCCTCCAGCCTGGAGTGCAGTGGCGCGATCTTGGCTCACTGCAAGCTCCGCCTCCCAAGTTCATGCCATTCTCCTGCCTCAGCCTCCCGAGTAGCTAGGACTACAGGTGCCCGCCACCATGCCCGGCTAATTTTTTGTATTTTTAGTAGAGACAGGGTTTCACTGTGTTAGCCAGGATGGTCTCAATCTCCTGACCTCGTGATCCGCTCACTTCGGCCTCCCAAAGTGCTGGGATTACAGGTGTGAGCCACCGTGCCCGGCCCTTTTTTTTTTTTTTTTTTTTTACTGGCTTAGGTTTGAGCAGTGATCATTTTAAGTTTTTTTTGTAGAGATGGGGTCTCACTGTGTTACCCAGGCTGGTCTCAAACTCCTGGCCTCAAGCAATCCTCCTGCCTCAGCGTCCCAAAGTGTGGGGATTACAAGTGTGGGCCACCATGCCTGGTCTTCCTGTTTTTCAAATAAAATTACTTTTTATTTATTTATTTATTTATTTATTTATTTATTTTTAAAGATAGACTCTCGGCCAGGCAAGGTGGCTCACACCTATAATCCCAGCACTTTGGGAGGCCAAGGCAGGTGCATCACCTGAGGTCAGGAGTTTGAGACCAGCCTCACCAACATGGTGAAACCCCATCTCTACTTAAAATATAAAAATTAGCCAGGCACTGAGGCAGGAGAATCGCTTGAACCTGGGAGGAAGAGGTTGCAGTGAGCTGAGATTGCGCCACTGCACTCCAGCCTGGGCAACAACAGTGAAACCCTGTCTCAAAAAAAGAAAAAAGAAAGAAAAAAAAAAACAAAACAAAAAAACAGAGATAGAGTCTCTTTTGGCTCTCTAATGCCCATGGGATCAATGCCAAATTCATCTCCCTGGCAGTCAATGCTCTATTCTCCTTCTCCCCTCCACCTCTCCACCTCTCCAGCATGCTCCCACAACATTCTGCCCCAGTGACCTCAACCTGCAATGCCCACCTGTCCCATGGACCTCCCTGCCCATGCCTCTACTCCAGCCAATACTGGCTCATGTGTACACACCATGCTGTGTACCGTCTGTGCTTTGCTCATGCCGCTTGCCTCACCCGAGTGCCTCTCCTCCCCTCGGCTCCTCTGGTGCCTGTTTACTCTGCAAGGCCAGCGCATGCCCCCTGCATCCTGGAGGTCTCCTCTCATCATCCCAGCCCCACCGGGCTCCTGCAGCATTTCTGAGGTCTGTATCTTTCAGAGAGCTATGATTCACATTGCCTGCTGCTCCCAGCTCTCCTTACACCTTTCACCCCTCTCCCCATGTGTTTACTGGGCACCTAGGGCATGCTGAACACTGTTTGGGATAAAACAGATCCAAGGCTTAATGAGACAGATACCATCTCTGCCCTCCAGAGGTTACAGTCTGTGGTCAGGGGTGGGGGGGATCTACAAGAGAAGGGGCAAAGACCACAGGGCATGTGGTCAGATTTAAAGGGAGGGGCTGCCTCGGAAGCCACCCAGTCCAGAATTGGGCAGCCGTAGAAGGCTTCTGGGAGCAGGCGGATCTGAGCTGAGACCCAAGCATAGGCAAGAGTCAGCCTGGCAGAGGGGTGGGGCACAGAGCTCATCTTCCAGGCAGAGTCCTGGGTGCACAGGTGTCTGGCAGAAGGAGGGCTGAGCTGGGCATGAGGTGGAAGTGAGCCGGGCCATGCAGAGCTCAGCAGGCCTGAAGGGGAAACCATGACTGTCTCACAATGCCTCCCTCAGCATGTGATGCTAAGAGGCAGAAGCTTGCTCCCAGGAATATCTCAAGGGCACCAAGCCAGGCACCCCACAGAAGGCCTTCAGGAACCCTAGTTAAATAGGTGACTAAGCAAATTATTTCATGAATAAATGTAACAATGAACTGATACATTTGAAGGAAACCAGAGTATTCCACCCCTAAAATATGCCTCCTTGACATTTTTTTGTTTTGTTTTGTTCTGTTTTGTTTTTTTGAGACAGTCTTGCTCTGTCGCCCAGGCTGGAGTACAATGGCATGATCCTGGCTCACTGCAACCTCCGCCTCCCAGGTTCAAGCAATTCTCCTGCCTCAGCCTCCTGAGTAGCTGGGATTACAGGTGTGAGCCACCCTACCTGTCCAATTCTGTATTTTTAGCAGAGACAGGGTTTCACCATATTGGTCAGTCTGGTCTCAAACTCCTGACCTCAGGTGATCCACCCGCCTTGGCCTCCCGAGTAGCTGGGATTACAGGCATGAGCCACTGTGCCCGGCCTTTGTGTGTGTGTGTGTGACAGGGTCCTGATATGTCACCCAGGGTGGAGTGCAGTGGCATAATCTTGGCTCACTGCAGCTTTGACCTCTGGGGCTCAATCGATCCTGCCCCCAAGTGTCTGGGACTACAGGTTTGAGCCACCATGCCCAGCTAACTGTAAATTTTTTCGTAGAGACGAAGGTCTTGCTATGTTGCCCAGGCTGGTCTCAAACTCCAGGCCTCAAGTGATTCCCCCGCCTCAGCCTCCCAAAATGCTAGGATTACAGGTGTGAGCCACTGTGCCCAGCCTTCAAAAGATATTTTTGAACTGAGGTTTCTCCCACATGATGGGCATAGCACGTGTTAAAAATAAAAATGCTTCCTTTTCTTGTCAATCTATCTTTTGTTTGAGGAGAATGCCTCAATCACAAACTTGTGAGGGATGAAGAAAGATGATGTCTTTTCTCTCCTTCCCATGCATGTGGGAATGGGCGAATCCAGGGTTTCTAGTGCTGTTTCCCTGAATCTTTTTTTTGAGATAGAGTCTCACTCTGTCACCCAGGTGCAATCTCGGCTCACTGCAACCTCTGCCTCCTGGGTTCAAACGATTCTCCAGTCTCAGCCCCCTGAGTAGCTGGGATTACAGGCACCCAGTACCATGCCCGGCAATTTTTTTTTTTTTTTTTTTTTTTTTAGACTGGAGTGCAGTGTCACGATCTGAGCTCACTGCAACCTCCGCCTCTGGGTTCAAGCAATTTTCTGCCTCAGCCTCCCGAGCAGCTGGGATTACAGGTGGCTGCCACCATTCCTGGCTAATTTTTGTATTTTTAGTAGAGACGGGGTTTCACCACGTTGGCCAGGCTGGTCTTGAACTCCTGACCTCGTGATCCACTCACCTCAGCCTCTCAAAGTGCTGGGATTACAGGTGTGAGCCATCATGCCCAGCCTCCCTGAGTCTTCAGTAACAATCTTGTTTGGCCTCTGGGCAGGCCAAGGAGGAGGAAAGTTACTTGGAGCTTCTCTACCCTGATTTTCAAGGAAGGGAAAACAGAACGAACCGTGAGCCAACAGGCCCTGCTTTCTTTCTCTTGGGAGAAGGCTGGCCTTGGGGAGATGTTCTAGGAAAGGTCACCTTTCCACTCCATGGTGCCAGGGAGAAAACCAGAAGGCCTTCCTTACAAACGAAGGGAACATTTCTTGCCAGATCTCTGGAGGAAAACTTGGAGGGAAAGGTTTGGTGCTATCCTGGAGAAGAAAGATAACAGTACTATCCAACCCCATCTGACCTCTGGAAGGCAAAGTCAGGCACATTATCTTTCAAGCCACGTGGGAAGGAAGGCAAGAGCTAGAGGAGGGACATGGAGGAGGCCCAGGGAGGGCAAGTGATTTTCCCAAAGCTACACAGCCAGCCTTAGACCCAGCTATGAGTTGAACCCACAGGACCTTCTCTGTCCATTAAACCACGGGGAAGGAGGAGAGAAGGAGGGAAAACTGAGTCTGTTTGCAGGAAGAAGATTCAGAAAAGCAACTGGACTTACTAGAAAACGAAAGAAAAATTATCTTTCGAGGGGCACCACGGCTCCACCTGTGCAGAATGCAATTTGGCAATGAGGAGTCAGGGACTCAAATGTGTTCCTTTCCGTTAGCCCAGTAATTTAACAGCTGGGAATGCATCCTAAGGCCTATGGTCAGGAAAACACTCATACAGAGATGCTGATCAGGGCATTAGTTCAATGGTAAAAGACTGGAGATGAGCCAAATGTCTGACAATAAGAAAGCTGTTAAGAAAATCAAGATGGTCACAACATGTTATAGGCCCAATCAAAGGGCCATTTGTGAGGGCTTTTTCATAACGGAGAAAAATACGAACATCAAGAAGTCAGGTGTAGAAAAACAGGATGTGAAATAATTTATGCTGAATAACAACAGCTATTTTAAAAAGGCATAGGAGAAAGATAGGAAGCAAATGGGCCAAAATGGTACTGCAGTGGCTTTTGTGGGATGGAACTGGGAAGAACTTGGGGAACTTGGGTTTTTTATTCTTCTTGTTGGCATTTTCTTTAATACATATGTATTGCTTGTGTGTTGTTTTTTTTTTTTTTTTTTTTTTTGTCAGACAGGGTTTCACTCTTGTTGCCCAAGCTGGAGTGCAATGATGCAATCTCAGCTCACTGCAACCTCTGCTTCCCGGGTTCAAGTGATTCTCCTGCCTCAGCCTCCCAAGTAACTGGGATTACAGGTGCACACCACCACACCTGGCTAATTTTTTGTATTTTTAGTAGAAACAGGGTTTCACTATGTTAGCCACCTGAACTCCTGACCTCAGGTAATCCGCCCCCCTCTGCCTCCCAAAGTGCTGGGATTGCAGGTGTGAGCCACTGCGCCCGGCCTGTTTTTTTCTTTAAAAATGAAAAATATTTTACACTTCTTTTCTGATTATAAAATCAGTAATCAGTATGGCCAGGCGTGGTGGCACTTTGGGAGGCTGAGGCCAGTGGATCAATTGAGGTCAGGAGTTCAAGACCAGCCTGACCAACATGGTGAAACCCCGTCTCTACTAAAAATACAAAAATTAGCCAGGCATGGTGGTGCGCACCTGTAGTCCCAGCTACTCAGGAGGCTGAGGCATGAGAATCGCTTGAACTTGGGAGTCAGAGGTTGCAGTGAGCCGAGATCGTGCCACTGCACTCCAGCCTGGGCGATAGAACAAGACCTTGTCTCAAAAAACAAAAACAAAAACAAAAAACAGTACATTCTGCTGGTAAAAAAATAAAAATAACAACAATATAGATATGTATGAGAGTAAAAAGTGAAAGAACCCCTGTAATTCCACTGCCCAGAGATAACCAGTGTTAATAGTTAATATTTTCTTAGTCATGCACACACATGTAAAACACAGGCAGTGAGGTAAGTGGTCACATTCCTGTACCTATATACACATATACACATGGACACCCACATATACATGTACACAGAGTGAAGGGAAAATAGAATCTCAGGACCCCAAACTCACTATGCCAAAGGGAAAAGTTAAGCTTGGAAATTGAGTCACACGAAAAGCTGCCCTTTCTTTTTTTCTTTCTTTCTTTTTTTTTCCTTTTGAGACAGATTCTCACTCTGTTGCCCAGGCTGGAGTGCAGTGGCACGATGTCAGCTCAATGCAACCTCCGCCTCCTGGGTTCAAGTGATTCTCCTGCCTCTGCCTCCTGAGTAGCTGGGATTATAGGTGCCCACCACTATGCCTGGCTAATTTTCTTATTTTTAGTAGAGATGGGGTTTCACCATGTTGGGCAGGCTGGTTTCGAACTCCTGGTCAGTAGACCTCAGGTGATCCACCTGCCTCGGCCTCCCAAAATGCTGGGATTACAGGCGTGAGCCACCACACCTGGTCAAACTGCCTTTCTTTTTGTTTCTAAGCAGATAGCTACAAAATAGAAGACCGTGTCTCCCCTGGTGGCCTCCCTCACCCTGACCATGTACATTAACACCTTATCTTCACAGGTATAAGACAAAGACAAGACTAGAAATCACCCCTCCAGCCACCCAGAGACAAATGCAGATTTACTGAGCAGGCGACAGAGGCATAATTGCCTGTGCCTCCACCCTCTCCTTTCATAGGTAACACGTGGATTTGGTGAGCACTAATCAAAGCCTCACAGAAATGCGCCCCCTTGTCTCACTGCCTACCCTCCTTTTTTTTCCTTCCCCACTTTCCCTCCTGCCTGCTCTTTCCCCTTCTAATAATGAAGGCCTCAAAATCTTCTCTGAAAAAATTATGGGGCCACAGATCCCACTGTGGCATATGCCTCTTTTTTGGGGCACGTCCTCAGCCTTGTCAAAATAGACCTCTAAATTGATGGAGACTTGCCTCAGACACTTTTCTGGGTTACAACACGCATACATACATATACACATACATACTATATATACACATCCGTATCTATACATGCACTTATGCACATATACACATACCTGTGTGTATATATATATACACACATGGACATGCATGTATGCACAAATACATACACATATATACATGTGTGTATATAGAACTACTGTTTTGGAACTTATTTTTTCATGTAACATAATATATCCATTTCTCCACATCAATTCATATAGATCAATCAGCCTCATCCCCTTTATATTTAGCATTTTTTCTTTATTTAAAAAAACCTTTTTTTTTAGAGATGGGGTTTCACTATGTTGGCCAGGCTGGTCTCAAACTCCTGACCTCAAGCAAGCCTCCTACCTCAGGCTTCCAAAGTGCTGGAATTACAGGCATGAGCCATTGCACCTGGCCAGACTCAATCTCTGTTTTTTTTGTTTGTTTTTTTTTTTGACATAAGCTCTCACTCTGTCACCCAGGCTGGAGTGCAATGGCGTGAACATAGCTTACTGCAACCTTGACCTCCCTGGGCTCAAGCCATCCTCACCTCAGCTTCCCAAGTAGCTGGGAATATAGGCATGTGCCACCAGGCCTGGCTAATTTTTGTATATTTTGTAGACATTGGATTTCACCATGTTGCCCAGGCTGGTCTTGAACTCCTGGGCTCACGCAATCCACCCACCTTGGCCTCCCAAATTGCTGAGATTACAGGTGTGAGCCACCGTGCCTGGCTGCCTCTTCCTTTCCTTTCCTTTCCTCCTTTCCTTTCCTTCCTTCTTCCTCCCTTTCTTTTTTTTTTTTTTTTTTTTTTTTTTTTTTGAGATGGATTTTTGCTCCTGTTGCCCAGGCTGGAGTGCAATGGCACAATCTCGGCTCACCATAACCTCTACTCCCAGATTCAAGCGATTCTCCTGCCTCAGCCTTCCGAGTAGCTGGGATTACAGGCATGAGCCATCAGGCCTGGCCAATTTTTTTGTATTTTTAGTAGAGACAGGGTTTCTCCATGCTGGTCAGACTGGTCTCGAACTCCCGACCTCAGGTGATCCGCCCACCTTGGCCTCCCAAAGTGCTGGGATTACAGGTGTGAGCCACTGCGCCCAGCCCTTTCTTTTTTCTTTTCTTTTTTTTTTTTTTTTAACTTAAAGACTTCATTCTATTTGATGGCTGCTTAATTTCCACTGTAGGATGCAGAATGATTTTTTTTTTTGGTAACAAATCTCTTATCTCTGGATTTTTGTGCTATTTCCAATTACTTTAATCATGACATATGACTCTGCAATGAACATATACCTTGGCACATGTGTTTTTCCTAGAAGTGTAATTGCTGGAGCAAACAGAAGGCATGTTTAATGCTTTTCCTCCACATTAATACATTCCTTTTAGAAGATTGTACAGGTATGAATTTGAAGGTAGTACTCATTTCCCCATATTTATGCAGCATTAGCATTTTATCTTTGCCAATGGTATAGGTGAGAAAATGTTTCATTGTTGGTTTAATTTGTGTCTCTTTAAAACTTGGTGAGACTCCTTTTCCATGATTACAGCCTATGTGGATTTCTTATTTTGTGAATTGCCTATTTATGTACATCTTTGGATGGTTATTTATTAGAACTGCATTGCCTTAATAATTGCAACAGTAATATAAATCTTAGTTTTTGTGTGTGTGTGTTTTTTTTTTTTTTTTTTTTTTTGAGACAGAGTCTCACTCTGTTGCCCAGGCTGGAGTGCAGTGGCACAATCTCAGCTCACTGCAACCTCCGCCTGCCTCCCAGTTTCAAGAAATTCTCCCACCTCGGCCTCTCGAATAGCTGGGATTACAGGCTTGTGCCACCATGCCCAGCTAATTTTTGTATTTTTAGTAGAGACGGGGTTTCACCATGTTGGCCAGGCTGGTCTCGAACTCCTGACATCAGGTGATCCACCTGCCTCAGCCTCGCAAAGTGCTGGGATTACAAGCATGAGCCACCATGCCTGGCCTAAATCTTAATTTAAAAAATATATATATATATACTTTTATATATACATATACCTTATATATATCTTTTATATATATATACCTTATATATATCTTTTTTATATATATATATACTCTCACACACACATATACATATATCTTTACCCCATGATCTCCAATCTGAAGACAGAGAAATTTGCATGAAGGAGGCACACTCAGGGTGGTCTGAGGGCAAAGCCCTGGCGTGGGCAGTGGGAGTTCCTGCTCCAGGCCAGCTTTGCACCTCGCCTGCTGGGAGAGCTCAGGCAGAGCATCCACTTGGGCTTCTGGGAGCCTCTGCTTCCTTCTTCAAGGCCTGTGGCTTTCAAAATCTTAATATGGAATCCCACCATGATAGCCCAGTGTTTCTCAATCCTGGCTGCCCTTTTGAAAAACTGGAGGAACTTTAAAAATATATACCTCTTCTCAGTCCCCAGAGATACTGACTCAATGCCTGACTTAAAAAGCTGCTCAGGCGGGCACAGTGGCTCACACGTGTAATCTCAACCCTTTAGGAGACTGAGGTAGGAGGATCGTTTGAGCCCAGTAGTTCAGGACCAGCCTGGGCAACATGGCGAGACCCTGTCTCTACATAAATAATAAAAAATATTAGCCGGGTGTGGTGGTCCACGCCTATGATCCTAGCTATTCGGGAAGCTGAGGAGGGAGGATCGCTTGAGCCCAGGTCAAGGCTGCAGTGAGCCAGATCGTGCCACTGTGTTCCAGCGTGGGCAACAGCAAAACTCTTGTCTCAAATAAATAAATAAAAAATAAAAAAACAACAACAACAAAAGAAGAAAAAGGAGGAGGAGGAGAGAAAGAAAGGAAAGAAGGAAGAAAAAAGAGAAAGAAAATTAGAATGGGAAGAATTTCAGTTTTACAACTGTAACTGATTATTTTAAACGTATTTTTATTGTAAAAATAAAACCCGGATACAGAATCCAATGGTTCTGATGTACGGCTTAACTAATTACTACAAAGTGAACTGCCTCCGAGACCAAGAAAAAGAACTTTGCCAGCCACAGCAGAAGTCTCTCCACGAGCCCCACCTCAGTCACTCCTTCCTCTTCCATAAGTAGTCATCCTTATTCTGACTCACAGGACGCATTAATTGCGTTTTTAACAGCAAGTCCGCTGGAGGTGGGAGGCGCTCGGGGAAGCTTCTAGGGCCGTCAGGACCCATTCCCTCCGCTAACACCCCTCTCTCCCCAACCCTCAGGTTGCGCAAGACCTCTCCAGCCCGGCGAACCCGTGGGGCTCAGCAGTCCTCCTCCACGCTCAAGATGCAGTTTGATGCAATCCTAGAAGACGCAGTTTCAAGTTTCTCGAGATAGAGAAGCGAAAGAGGATCCGAAACCGCGCTTCACATCTGAATCTGATTTCAGATTCCTCCGGAATATAGCGGAAGCGCGGGGTTGAGGGCGCAGACCGGGGCAGAGGAGAGGCGCGCAGGTCTGCTGGGACGCAGGGCGGGGCGCGCGGTGGCTCACTCGTGGCCTGACGCATCCGCGAGACTGCACGCGGCCAGGCGGGGGCACAAACGGGTTGGGGCATGCGCGGGCAGCGTCGAGTGGGTCCCTTGGGGGTGGGGGTGGGGGGCAGTCGAACTAGGGAGAGAGTCTGTGGAAGGGCTCAGTTGTCACTTCACACCTTTCCCCGCTGTTTATTGATCTTTAACTCTCTCTGTGTGTCCTCTCTCTCTCTCTCCCTCTCCTCTCTCTGTTTCTCTCTCTCTCCTCTCTCAGTTTCTCTCTCTCTATCCCTTCCTGTCCACCCTTTGGGGCCATCTCTTCCAAGAAACAACCGTCTCTCCCAGCCCATGGGAAATTGTCTCTCCTGCGAACTTATCCAACCTGAGCGGGTCTCATCCATGCCGATACCGGCTGCTTGTGGAACCTTGTAAGAGTTCTTCCCTCTCCCTGTAAAATGGAGATAAGCTGTGTGGTGCTGAGGCCAGCGCCGGGCACACTCACCCTCACCTTCTTCCTGAGAGAGGAAAGAGCCTGGAGACCTGGATTCTACCTCTGCCCCCAACCCCTACCGCAAGCTAGCCCTGCCACCACCTGCTGGTTCTTTGGGCAAGTCACTCTTTTATTGGACTTCCATTTCCTCAGCTCTAAAATGAAGGAGGTGAGCCCAGTGTGGTGGCACCTGTAGTTCCAGCTACCTGCAGGCTGAGGCAGGAGGATCATTTGAGCCCGGGGGGCAGAGGTTAGAGTGAGCGGAGATCTTGCCACTGCACCCCAGCCTGGGCAACAGAGCAAGACCCTGTCTTTAAAAAAAATGATTAAAAAATAAAAATAAAATGAAGGAGGTAAACAAACTCAGGAATTTTGTATGAATGGCATAAATGACCACATTAGAAGGAAGCAACTTTCCTTCTCTCTTTTTTTCAATCTTCTGCAGGCCAGCTTCCCCTCTGCCCTCTGCTCCCCTCCTCCCTCCCTACCATCCTCCAGCCCCCCAAAGCCCTCCCAATTTGAGCCTCCTTTTGGAAAACATCTCTGAGGATGGTACCGTTGGTATCGGTGACTAAGAGGCTCCAAGGATACCCTTCTGGGGGATTTCCAAAATAATGAGGAAGTCCATTTCCAAAATCATGGGAAGTCCCAATTGGGCCTCCCAGACAGTTGGCCACTGAGTCTGTCCCCTAAAGGATCTGCTTGACTTGCACAGTCTTAAAGGCATCATGTCTGGTTTTTAAACATAATTTCAGTTAGTAGCCAACAGTTCAGATCAAGGGATCACACGGCCTGTTTGACCTGTTCTTGCAGGGTCATTCATGCTCCACTGAGCCATGGGAAGTGTCCACACCCAGCCATGGGAGCCCTGTGGGATCTGAAACTGACATTTCTGCTTTAGGTGCCTTAAGCTGAAGAAATGCATAGTAGCGAGAATTGGAGTGCAAGTGAGTGCAGTAGGGGAAGTATTTTGCCATAAGAAACCCTAAGCCTCTATGGACAAGAAATTCTCCAGGGGCAGACTGGCCTTGACCCCAGAAATGTCACATTGGACTCGGCCTCGGTTTTCCTCATCTATACAATGGTCGATCAGACTAGTGGTTTGTTTTTTGTTTGTTTGTTTGTTTGTTTTCTCTGTCGCCCAGGCTGGAGTACAGTAGTGCAATCTCGGCTCACTGCAACCTCCGCCTCCTGGCTTCAAGCAATTATCCTGCCTCAGCCTCCCAAGTAGCTGGGACTACAGGTGCACGCCACCACATCCAGCTGATTTTTGTAATTTTAGTAGAGATGAGGTTTCACCATATTGGTCAGGCTGGTCTCAAACTCCTGACCTCAGGTGATTCACCTGCCTTGGCCTCTCAAAGTAATGGGAATACAGGCGTGAGCCACCACACCCGGCTCAGATTAGTGATCTTTAAGGGTCCTGTGAACTCAGCACTCTAGACATTTTAGGGCCTGTGCACTTCCGCGGTAATGGTTTCTTGTTTTGTCCTCACTCGGAGGGCACACTCCTCAGGCTAGTGGCATGGGCCATTGTCCTAGAGTCCCTGGGGCCCGGCCCTACCATGAATTCTGCCTCTCTCCCTTCAGCCCTTGTCCCTCCCTCCGTGCCATGGCTTGGCACCGTTCTTGTCTTTGCAACCCTCCACAGGCGCCTCCTCCTCTGACCCTTCAAACCTTCCTGCCCTCAAACTCTGTCTCCCTACACCTCCCTGCCTTCCACTCTATGTTTCTGCCTTCTCCTTCAGCCCACAGATATTACTGACCATGGTTGCCAGCCCTATGTTAGGCCTGGGAATTCAAGAGAGAATTAGAGCCCTCTGTGGACTCCCAGCTCTACTAGGGAGAGAGACCCACAAATAGGGATAGAGAGGGGTAAATGCTTCAGTGGGTGAGTACAGGGCCTGCAAGGCCACTCAGCTCAGACTGAGGG
The DNA here is from genome assembly GCF_028858775.2 of Pan troglodytes. NCBI lineage: Eukaryota > Metazoa > Chordata > Mammalia > Primates > Hominidae > Pan > Pan troglodytes. Next base: position 84,105,489 of record NC_072406.2, read on the forward strand.
GGTCAGAGAGAGCTTCCTGGAGGAGGCAGTATCTGAAGTGAGAAGCGGAGGGAAGTCCACCAGGCACACACAGCAGATCGGGGAGAGTGCTGCAGGCTGAGGATGCGGCATATGTGAAGGCCCAAGGAAAAGCAGAGCACGCAGCATGCAGGCCCTGGAGGGGTGAGGCTGCACCTGGGGAGGTCTCATCCTGAGGCTGACAGCAGGTTTAGGGTCTGGAAACGCCACATGCCCTGCTGTCTCCCTGGCTGTTCAACTCCTTCCAGGCCTGACATTCACCAGCTCCTTGAAGACAAGATCATGCAGATACTTTTCAGCACACACATCTGGTCTCCCCGGCAAGTGCCCAGCTCTGGGCCTGTACCCTCCCAGCAGCGCCACACAAGGTGGCCGGCCTGAGCTCATCAACTGCTCACTGGGGTCCCTCCCCTGACCCTAACCCTGCTTCAGTCACCCAGTAAGGGATCCCTGGCATGCAACATGTCCTTGGCTCCAGAGGGGTTAGATCCATGGGGCTCCAGCAGGCAGAGCTGCCCCTCGTGGCGTTTTGAGTACTCATAGGGACGGTTTGGGTTGTTGCAGGGATGTGGGAGGCACTGCTGGCGTTTGGGCCAGAGACCAGGACGGCCGAACATCCTGCAATGCTCAGAGCCGCCCTTTGGAACAACAACAACAAAAAAACTGTCCAAAGTATTCTGATTTTCAAATGTCCCTTCTGTAGCGCCCCCTAGTTTGTCCCACTTTCTTTCTGTGTCCTGACCGAAAATCTAGAGGGCCTTGACTGTTTCATGACCCAACCAGCTGCAGGGATTCCCAGCAGGCTCGAACCCAAACCAGGGCCTCGAACATTCCCAGGCACTGATAAAGAAGTCTAGGTTATTGCCCAAAACCCTGAACAAAACTGGCCCCAGCCTTGAGCCCAATTCCTTAAAGCCTCAGAAAAATTCCACACCCTGACCTCATGGCTGTGGACACACCTAGGTGGACCTCCCTTTCTCTCCTGGCTGCCTGAGGATGTGCACGGCCCTGTGGAAGTGAGCTCCCCTAATAAAAGCCTGGACTCATCACCCCGGCGCTTCGTGTTTCTCTCTTTGGAATCCCAGCTGGCCCCCTTCAGGATGATTCAGGCACTCCCTTGTGGGAACTCCTCTGCCACCACTTTTGGGGCAACCCTAGCTGAGGGCTGGGGGTGAGACAAGACACTTTCACATATTCGTGTCACTGAAAAACCAAACTCCATTTCACACCTAAACATGAGGTATTTTTGAATATTTTATTTTATTTTATTTTTTATTTATTTTATTGTATTTTTTGAGACGGAGTTTTGCTCTTGTTACCCAGGCTGGAGTGCAATTGCACAATCTCGGCTCACTGCAAACTCCGCCTCCCGGGTTCAAGCGATTCTCCTGCCTCAGCCTTCCAAGTAGCTGGGATTACAGGCATGCGCCACCACGCCTGACTAATTTTGTATTTCCAGTAGAGATGGGGTTTCACCATGTTGGTCAGGCTGGTCTTGAACTCCTGACCTCAGGTGATCCACCCACCTCGGCCTCCCAAAGTGCTGAGATTACAGGCACCCAGCCTATTTTTTATTTTTGAGACAGAGTCCCACTTTGTTGCCAGGCTGGAGTGCAGTGGCACAATCTCGGCTCGCTGCAACCTTCGCCTCCAGGGTTCAAGTGATTCTCGTGCCTCAGCCTCCCGAGTAGCTGGAATTACAGGCGTGCACCACCATGCCCAGCTAATTTTTGTATATTCAGTACAGGCGGGGTTTCACCATGTTGCCCAGTCTGGTCTTGAATTCCTGACCTCAGGTTATCCACCTGGCTCGACCTCCCAAAGTGCTGAGATTACAGGTGTGAGCCACTGCACCCAGCCTTTTTGCATATTTTAAAACATACTCTGAGAACACAAATGAATGGAAGATTGGACTTTGTTTTGTAGGGAACTTCGCCAAGAGTTTAACCATTTCAGAGAATCACAGCACTGATAGCGGCTTCTCTCCCAGGTTCAGGTCACCAAAACAGCATCCTCCACCATCAGCGTTGGTGGCTGGGTATCTGTGATGCTTCCCATGCAATGTGAGCAGCTGCCCACTGAGTCCTGGAGTCCTAAGACCCTTCCCTCACAATCCTAAGACAGTATTGCCTTTTCACTGTGATGGCATTGGTGACATAAAAGCCACTGTGGGCAGGGTGCAGCGGCTCGCACCTGTAATCCCAGCACTTTGGGAGGGTGAGGCGGGCAGATAGCTTGAGCCGCAGAGTTTGCCCAGACCAGCCTAGGCAACATGGCAAGACCCCGTCTCTACAAGTAATAATAATAATAATAATAAAATTATCTGGGCGTGGTGGCACGCATCTATAGTCCCAGCTACTTGGGAGGCTTAGGTGGGAGAATTACTTGTGCTTGGGTGGTAGAGGCTGCAGTGAGCCGTGATCGTGCCATTGCACTCCAGCCTCAAAAAAAAAAAAAAAAAAAGCCACTATGGGTGAAACTGCTGGAACTTCAGGAAGCAAGGCAGTGGCCACAGACTGGGCAGGTCTCTGTGCACTCCCCTAGATAAGCACTTGCAGGGACAAAACATGCCTGTGTCACTTAAGTACATACCCTTTTGATCTCCTGTGTGATGAAGCAGGGATGCACACAGAGCGCCTGCTCCAGAGCAGGGGACTGGCTCGCAGAAACAGCTTGTCAGAGGTGGAGCCACGCGAGCCTGTGGTCCAGGGAACACCGTTTATCTTATTTTTTAAATTAATTAATTAATTAATTTATTTATTTATTTATTTATTTTTGAGATGGAGTCTTGCTCTGTCACCCAGGCTGGAGTGCAATGGCTCGATCTTGGCTCACTGCAACCTCCGCTTCCTGGGTTCAAGCAATTCTCCTGCCTCAGCCTCCTGAGTAGCTGGGATCACAGGCACACACCACCAGGCTGGGTAATTTTTGTATTTTTAGTAAAGATGGGGGTGTCACCATGTTGGTCAGGCTGGTTTCGAACTCCTGACCTCGTGATCTGCTTGTCTCTGTCTCCCAAAGTGCTGGGATTACAGGCGTGAGCCACTGCGCCCAGCCGAGAACACTGTTTATACGGGAAAGAACGACGAACAGACACATGATGGGTATTCAGATCTGGGCATTTGGCAGACAGACATTTTCTCATAAATGAGCAAAGTGAGCCTGTCCCTTCAAGAAACTGAAGCATTTGTTGCCAATGATAAAGTTGGAACTTGGAGCTTTCAAGGGAAAATTAGAATTTTGGAAAATTTGTGTACACCACCACAAGCTTGACAACTTCCCAATATTTAAAGATTTTTCTGATGCGATGGATGGCAGTGCTAACAAATGCTATTTTTGACACTGTTCAGTGACATGTCATCTTTTGGAAGATGTATGTGATTTAATGGGTACAAAATTTCAAAGAGGCCACATGATGCTGCAAATCACATGTAGGTAAAACAGCCATTCACGGTACAAGATAGGCCAGGCACAGTGGTTCATGCCTGCAATCCTAGCACCTTGGGAGGCTGAGGCAGGCAGATCACTTGAGGTCAGGAGTTCGAGACCAGCCTGGCCAACATGGTGAAACCCTAGCTCTACTAAAAACAGAAAAATTAGCCAAGCATGGTGGCATGTGCCTGAAATCCCAGCTACTCAGGAGTCTGAGGTGGGAGACTCACTTGAACCCAGGAGGTGGAGGTTGCAGTAAGCCAAGATGGTACCACTGCACTCCAGCCTGGGCAACAGAGTGAGAGTCCTTCTCCAAAACAAACAAACAAACAAAAGTACAAGATAGGCCCGTGCATTTTAATATAATAAAGCATGAAATGTTCATTGATATGGGTTCAGATTCTACATTATAATCAACCTTAAAGAAACAATTGCTTGTTAAGTTTTGGTGTAGCATTAAAGAAGAATATTCACAATTATCTGAAAAAGCTATCAAAATACTCGTCTTTTTTTCCAACTCCGTGTTTGCGGGAGGCTGGATTTTCTTCAATCAAAACAATATATTGCGGGACGCAGTGGTTCATGCTTATGATCCCAGCAGTTTGGGAGGCTGAGGTGGGCGGATCACCTGAGGTCAGGCATTCAAGACCAGACTGGCCAACATGGTGAAACCCCATCTCTACTAAAAATACAAAAAAATTAGCTGGACATGGTGGCGCATGCCTGTAATCCCAGCTACTCGGGAGGCTGAGGCAGGAGAATCACCTGAACCTGGGAGGTGGAGGATGCAGTGAGCCAAGATCACAACATTACACTCCAGGCTGGGCGACAAGGGCAAAACTTTGTTTCAAAATAAAAAAATAAATAAATAAAAATTTTAAAAGCCCCAACAAATTGCAACAGACTGAATGCAGAAGTAGACATGAGGCTCCAACAGTCTTTAATTAAGACAGTTGCTTGAGAGATTTGCAAAAGTGTAAAACAATGCTGTTTTTCTCACTAAATTTCTCTTTGTTTTGGAAATGAAGGTATTTTTCATAAAAATATGTTTATGTTTACATGTAATGAGTTCATTATTACTTTTTGATAAAGTAATAAATATCTGGGTCCTCAATAATTCTTTTAAAAATTTTTAATAATTTAAAATAGAGATGAGGGCTGGGCTCGGTGTCTCGCACCTGTAATCCCAGCACTTTGGGAGGCCAAGGTGGGCAGATCACTTGAGGTCAGGAGTTCAAGAACAGCCTGGCCAACATGGTGAAACTCTGTCTCTACTAAAAATACAAAAAATAGCCGGGCGTGGTGGCTCATGCCTGTAAACCCAGCTACTCGGAGGCTGAGGCAGGAGAATCGCTTGAACCCAGGGGGCGGAGGTTGCAGTGAGGGGAGATCACCCCCCTGCACTTCAGCCTGGGCGACAGAGCAAGACTCCTTTTCAAAAAAACAAACATGTAGCAATGAAGCCATTAAAATAATTTTTTATTTCTTTTTCTTTTTGTATGAATCGACTTTGGATAAGAAAAAATAATCTACTTTTTAAAGAGCTGGGTTTGTGTGGTGGGACACCTATTGGGTGCAACAATGTGGAAAACACTGCCCTCTGGCGGTCACTCTCAGTATAGTACCAGAGAGGTGGGGAAGCTGCCCTTGCTATTCTAGGACTGACCATGAGACGGCAGAAGAATACAGTATTTGCTTCTTTTCTATTATGCTTGCTTTTCTTTTTCTTTTCTATTTCTATTTGCTTCTTTTCTATTTTCTGTTCCTTCTTTTCTATTTTTTTAAATTTAAGTGGAGCTAAGGGGACTCACTATGTTGCCCAGGCTGATCCCCGACTCCTGGGGTCAAGTGACCCTCTCACCTTGGTCTCTCAAAGTGCTGGAATTATGTGCATGAGCCACCATGCCTGGCCTAAAACCCTGTTCCTAATCTCTAGGTTGGTCTTCAAAGCCTCACACTCAGCCAGGTGCCCAGGGATTGGGGCAGGAGTGACCTCACAGAGCTGCCCACAGTAATGATGCCTGAAGTGCTCCAGCTAGCAGGTTAAGCCTTGTCTTCTCTGCCTCCACAGCAACTCATAGCAGCCCTAGGGAAGGCCACACCCCAGACCCCTAAACCCAGAGAGACAGAACGCAGACCTGGGTGGCAAGGACTCAGTAAGTTATTGGGTGCCAAACCTGGCCACCACTGTGCTTGGCTTTAGGAAAACTTGACATCTATAAAACTTTTAATCCCTAGTAGGTGCTCAAAAAAGCCATTCACTCTTTCATGTAACCAAGAAAAGATGTTTGAGCACCTGCAAAGTGCCAGGCACTGTCCTAGTCACTGAGGACACAGTGAGAAGCAAAAGGGGCCCAGGTCCTGCCCACATGGGACTTATACTTTGGTGAGGGAACAAAAAAAATTTAGTCTCAAAAAACCAAAGTTTGGTTAGATGCTGTGAAAAAGTATGGGGTTCTTTAAGGGCACCTGAAAGAGGGGTCTTGTTTTTCCTGGAAGCCAAAAAGAAGCATAAAGGTTGATATGGTTTGGACGTTTGTCCTCCAAATCTCATGTTGAAATGTGATTCCTGGCTGGGCATGGTGGCTCATGCCTGTAATCCCAGCACTTTGAGAGGCCAAGGCAGGCAGATCACTTGAGGTCAGGAGTTCGAGGCCAGCATGGACAACATGGTGAAACCCCATCTATACTAAAAATACAAAACTTAGCTGGGCATGGTGGCACGTGTCTGTAATCCCAGCTACTCAGGAGGCTGAGGGAGGACACTAGCTTGAGCCTGGGAGACGGAGGTTGCAGTGAGCCGAGATTGTAGTGAGCCGAGATTGTGCCACTGCTCTCCAGCCTGGCCGACAGAGCAAGACTCTGTCTCAAAAAAAAAACAAACAAACAAAACTACCTCTTAACTTAGTCCCCTCGCATTTTTTTTTTTTTTTGAAACAGAGTCTCAGTCTGTTACCCAGGCTGGAGTGCATGCAGTGGCACAATCATGGCTCACCTTCCACCACAGACTACAAACATGTGCCACCACATCCGACTAAGTTTTTTTTGTTTTTTGGGATTTTTTTTTTTTTTTTTTTTTGTAGAGATGGGGATCTCACCATGTTGCCCAGTCTGGTCTCAAGCTCCCAAGCTCAAGTGATCCTCTCATTTCGGCCCCCTAAAGTATTGTCATTCCAGCCATGAGCCATGGTGCCCAGCATCTCCTGCTTTTTAACTTTTTTTAAAAAAGCTTCTTGATTTTTGTTTCAATTTAATACTGTCTTGGCAACTTTTTAACTTCTTGTTTTTTAGTCTCACTCTCTTGCCCAGGCTGGAATGCAGTGGCCAGATCTCAGTTCACTGCAACCTCCACCTCCCAGGTTCAAGCGATTCTCGTGCCTCAGCCTCCCGAGCAGCTGGGATTACAGGTGCCCACCACCATGCCCAACTAATTTTTGCAATTTTAGTAGAGACGGAGTTTCACCATGTTGGCCAGGCTGGTCTCCAACTCCTGACCTCAGGTGATTCACCCACCTCGGCCTCCCAAGGTGCTGGGATTACAAGCATGAGCCACTGCGCCCAGCCCAATTCTGCTATTAAAGGACTCTGATGCATTCTTCAGTATGCCAATTGCATTTTTCAGCTCCAGAAATTCTGCTCTGGATGTTTTTTAATTATTTCAATCCCTTTGTTAAATGTATCTGATAGAATTCTGAATTCCTTCTCTGTGTTATTTTGAATTTCTTTGAGTTTCCTCTAATAGAATTCTGTCTGAAAGGTCGGAGCTCTGTTTCTCCAGGATTGGTCCCTGGTGTCTTATTTGGTTCATTTGGGGAGGTCATGTTTTCCTGGGTCATGCTGCTAGCAGATGTTCTTCGGTGTCTGGGCATTGAAGAGTTCAGTATTTATTGCAGTCTTCATTGTCTGGCCTTAGTTGTCTTTTTTTTTTTTTTTTTTTTTTTTTTTTGAGATCGAGTCTCACTTTGTCACCCAGGCTGGAGTGCAGTGGTGCGATCTTGGCTCACTGCAACCTCTGCCTCCCGGGTTCAAGCAATTCTCTGCCTTAGCCTCCCAAGTAGCTAGGATTACAGGCGCCTGCCACCACGCCTGGCTAATTTTTGTATTTTTAGTAGAGATGGGGTTTCATCATCTTGGCCAGGCTGGTCTTGACCTCCTGGCCTCGTGATCCACCCCCACCCCAGCCTCCCAAAGTGCTGGGATTACAGGCGTGAGCCACCGCGCCCGGCTGTACCCGTCCTTCTTAGGAAGACTTTCCAGATATTGAAAGGACTTGGGTGTTGTGATCTAAGCTGTATCTGCTTTAGGGGGCACCCACACCCAGTAACACTGTGGTTCTTGCAGACTCATAGAGGTACTGCCTTGATGGTCTCAGACAAGATCTGGGCGAATTCTCTGGATTACCAGGCAGAGACTCTTGTTCTCTTCCCTAACTTTCTCTCAAATAAATGAAGTCTCTCTCTGTTCTAAGCCACCTGAAGCTGGGGGTAGAGTGACACAAGCACCCCTGTGGCCACCAGCACTGTGACAGTGCTGCAGACCCAAAGCCAGGACAGCAATGGGTCTTGCCCAAGGCCTGCTGTAACCACTCCCTGGCCACTGCCTATGACAGTTCAAGGGCCTGGGGCTCTGCAATCAGCTGGTGGCAAAGCCAGCCAGGCCTGTGTCCTTCCTTCCAGGGCAGTGAGGTCTCCCAGGCCCTAGGCAGGTCCAAAGATGCTGTCTGCAAGCCAGGGACTAGAGTCCAAAATCTTACAAGTCTACCTGGTGTTCTATTGTACTGTGGCTGAGCTGACACTCAAATCACAAGACACAGCCCTACCCGCTGTTCCCTCCCCTTTCTAAAGGCAGAGGAGCCTCACCCCGTGGCCACCACCACCACAGGCCCACAGGGAGTTCTGCCAGAGTTCCCTTAAGGCCCAAAAGCTCTTCAGTCAGCTTGTGGTGAATGCTGCATGGCTGGGACTCACCCTTCAGGGCAGTGGGCTCCTCTCCGGCCCAGGGTAGGCCCAGAAATGCCACCCAAGAGTCAAGTCCTGGAATTGGGGACCCCAAGAGTCCACTTGGCACTCTACCCCTCTGTGGCTGTGCTGGTTCCTAAAGTGTAAGACAAAGTCCCCTTTACTTTTCACTCTGCTTTGCTCAAGTGGAAGGAGCCTCACCCCACAGCCACCACAGCTGGGAATGTGCTGAGTCTCACCTGAAGCCAGCAAGTCTCAGAGGCTCACTGAGGCCCTTGACATAGCTCCTGGGCATCGCTGCTGGTTATTCAGGGCCCAAGGGCTCTTCAGTTAGCAGGGGGTGAATGCTGCCAGGACTGGCTCCTTCCCTTCAAGGAAACAGGTTATCTTCCTGCCAAGGGTGTGTATAGAAATGTCATCTGGGAGCTAGGGCCTGGAAGTGGGGTCTCTGACTAGTGCCCTATCCTGCTGTGGCTGAGCTGGTAGTCAAGATGCAAGACAAAAGTCCTCCCCACTCTTCCCCTCTCCTCTCCTCAAGAGGAGGGAAGGGGTCTCTTTTGGAGCCATGAGCTGTGCAGCCTGGGGTTAGGGGAGGGGTGATGCCAGCACGCCCTTGGCTGCCCCAGCTGATGTCTCAATAGGTCATGTGCCCTGCCCCCCAACTGGCTGAGTGATTTTGAGTGACCTTGAACAAGTCATGTCACCACTCAGAGACAGATAATGGGTATGAATCACGCATTCATTCAACAAACACTTCTTGGGAGCCTGTTGTTGCCCAGGCCTGTTCAGGACACTGTGCAGGTAGCCGGGAGCAGGACTCTCGCTCTGTTTCCAGGCTTTCCAGTCTAATGGAGAATCTGGACACAGACATGAACAGGTGGTCACGCTACTGTAGTGTGCACAGAGTGACCCAGCATGGTAGCCTGGGGGACATAGGCGCTCTTGCAAACCAACTCCTGGGGACTCGGCCCAAACCCTTTGCTAGCCAGTCCTCCGTGGAGGCCATGATCCGCTGCAGCTGCTGAGCCTGGTGTGGTGGATGGGTGCAGCCGGCCTGGGGAAGGAGGGGATGGCACAGATGCCCTCCGTCCCCGATCCCCAGGCATCCCTGGAAGTGGCTTTGGGGAACAAGTCCCTCGAATACCCTTGAGATTATTTTGTCATTTGCTCTTTTTCTTGAATATGACGGGGGGTGGGGGGCGGCGGATGTGTGGCTGTTACAGTTTGCCCTGCTTGCCCTCCCTCTCTCCCTCCCCATTCCCATCTTCCCTCCCCATTCCCATCTTCCCTCCCCATTCCCATCTTCCCTCCCTCCATCTGCCATTTGCAGAACCCCTTACACATTTTCCCAAAGCAGCAGCCCTGTGAGTTCCTTTGGATCAGACAGCTGAAAAACAATAACATCAATTAAATGTTCATTGTTGGAAAGCAGAAAAAACTGTCGCCCCTAATCTTGCTCCTCAGAGAGAACCATTGAGAATATCTTGGAAAATAGACATCTAGTTTTTTTTCTCCATGTGTATTCATTTTATTTTATTTTATTTTATTTTATTTTATTTTATTTATTTATTTATTTTTTAAGACGGAGTTTTGCTTCTGTTGCCCAGGCTAGAGTGCAATGGCATGACCTCGGCTCACCGCAACCTTTGCCTCCTGGGTTCAAGCAATTCTCCTGCCTCAGCCTCCCGAGTGGCTGGGATTACAGGCATGTGCCACCAAGCCTCGCTAATTTTTTTTTTGTTTTTTGTTTTTTGTTTTTTTTAGTAGAGACGGGGTTTCTCCATGTTGGTCAGGCTGGTCTCAAACTCCCAACCTCAGGTGATCTGCCCACCTCGGCCTCCCAGAGTGCTGGGATTACAGGCATGAGTCACCGTACCTGGCTTTATTGTTATTTTTTATTTTTTGAGATGGATTCTTGCTCTGTTGCCCAGGTTGGAGTGCAATGGTGCCATCTCGGATCACTGCAGCCTCTGCCTCCCCGGTTCAAGTGCTGGGTGCAGTGGCTCATGCCTGTAATCTCAGCACTTTGGGAGGCTGAGGCAGGCAGATAACCTGAGGTCGAGAGTTCAAGACCAGCCTGGCCAATATGGCAAAACGCCATCTCTACTAAAAATACAAAAATTAGCTGGGCGTGGTGGCACACATCTGTAGTCCCAGCTACTCAGGAGGCCACGGCAGGAGCATCACTTGAACCCAGGAGGTAGAGGCTGCAGTGAGCTGAGATCACATCACTGAGCTCCAGCCTGGGTGACAGAACGAGACTCTGTCTCAAAAAATAATAATAATAATTAAAAATAAAAATTGATATATAGTTTTACACTATAGGGTCATATTGTATATATTTCATAACTTTGCCTTTGCAATCCATGTGGTTCCTGTTTAAAGAGAGAGAGACTGAGGCAGAGAGGGTGGAGTGACTGTCAGAAAATGTTGGGGCAGAGTGGGGCGTGAACCCCTCTTCCTGTCCTGTCCCTCAGGGGCCTTGGAGCAATTTCAGGGCCCACCTAAAGCTGGTAGGGCAGAGGCTGACGGCCCATTGGACTGGCCCCTCCACCTGCTCTCCAGATGGTGCAGGACATGGAGCCTCTGTCAGCCATGCAGTGTGACCAAGACCCAGCCCCCACATGAGCACCCACCTCACATGCCCTCCTGGACACACAGCTGGGCTGCATGCCATGGTCCGGGCAAAGCATCCCTAATGTTTTCTCTAATGCTGAAAAACAGACAAAAAGAGTTCAGAAATCACCCCCAGATCCCACCACTCTACACATCATCCAGTAAGAAGGGAAATGCCCATCTTTACCCATCAGCTCCCAGCACCACCGTCCCATCCCCCACCTCTGCCACATTCTAACCTCTGTTACCGGTTTGGGGCATAGTCTTCCCAAACTTTCCCCAAGTTTAAGTAGACATCACTTTACGGGTAAGTGTATAGATAGTTTACAGAAGAATACATTTTTTCCTTCTTAAACATGGGATTAGGCCGGGCACAGTGGCTCATGCCTATAATCCCAACACTTTGGGAGGCCGAGGAGGGTGGATCACCTGCAGTCAGGAGTTCAAGACCAGCCTGGCCAACATGGTGAAACCCTGTCTCTACTAAAAATACAAAAATTAGCTGGATGTGGTGGCGCATGCCTATAATTCTAGCTACTTGGGAGGCTGAGGCAGGAGAATCGTTTGAACCTGGGAGGTGGAGGTTGCAGTGAGCAGAGATCATGCCACTGCACTCCAGCCTAGGTGATCAAGCAAGACTCCATCTCAGAAAAAAAAAAAAAAAAAAGAGATTATACAGCCAGGTGTGGGGATGCACACCTGTAGTCCCAGCTACTTGAGAGGCTGAGGCAGGAGGACCACTAAAGCTCAGGAGTTTGAGACCAGCCTGGGCAACACAGTGAGACCCCCATTTCAAAACATTTTTTTCAATGGGATTATGCTCTTAATATTGATCTGTATTTTTTTCACTCAGTAATAGACTATGGATATTTTTTTCAGCTCAGTATTGATAGATTTACTTTATCCTTTTCCAATGACTGCATAGAATTTCATTGCATGGACATAGCATAATTTATTCACTCAGTTCACAATTGATATATAGCTATACATATAAACATAGACATAAATATAGATAGATATTACTTTCAGTTTTCTTATTTTAAAAAAACCTTTATTTTTGGTTTGGGGTCCATGTGCAGGTTTGTTATATCGGTAAACTCGTGTCACAGGGGTTTGGCGTACAGATTATTTCGTGACCCAGGTACTATTTATTTTTTTTTTCCTGATCCTCTCCCTCCTCCCACTCTCCACCCTCTAGCAGGCCTCGGTGTCTGTTGTTCCCCTCTATGTGTATATGTGTTCTCATCATTTAGCTCCCACTCACATGTGAGAACATGCAGTATTTGTTGTTCTGTTCCTGATTTAGTTTCCTAGAGATAATGGCCTCTAGCTCCATCCATGTTCCCGCAAAGGATATGATCTCATTCTTTTTTTTTTTTTTTTTTTTTTGAGACAGAGTTTCGCTCTTTTTGCCCAGGCTGCAGTGCAATGGTGCCATCTCGGCTCACTGCAAACTCCACCTCCCAGGTTCAAGCGATTCTCCTGTCTCAGTCTCCTGAGTAGCTGGGATTAGAGGCATGCGCCACCACACCCAGGTAATTTTGTATTTTTAGTACAGATAGGGTTTCTCCATGTTGGTCAGGCTGGTCTCGAACTCCTAACCTCAGGTAATCCACCTGCCTTGGCCTCCCAAAGTGCTGGAATTACAGGCATGAGGCACCTCGCCCAGCTGATCTCATTCTTTTTTTATGGCTGCATATTTTCAGTTCTCTGCATTACAAGATTACAGAAAACATTAACATCTACACCTGTAACTATGTATTTGTATCAGTCTCTAACTGACATTGTCATGCTTTATTTCTATAGGGTCAACTTCTGGAAGTGGGATGGCTAATTCAGAGGGAAGTGGATTTTAAATGTTAGTACCTGTTGTCAATTTACTCTCCTAAATTTACACTCCCATGCACAGAGGGTGAGAGTGCCTGCTCCCCAGGCTCCCCAGCCCTGGATGTAAAATGTTTTCTGCCTTTAAAAATAGCTGCTCTCAGGAGGCTGAGGCGGGCGGATCACGAGGTCAGGAGATAGAGACCATCCTGGCTAACATGGTGAAACCCCATCTCTACTAAAAATACAAAAAATTAGCTGGGCATGGTGACAGGCGCCTGTAGTCCCAGCTACTCGGGAGGCTGAGGCAGGAGAATGGCGTGAACCTGGAAGGCAGAGCTTGCAGTGAGTCAAGATCACGCCACTGCACTCCGGCCTGGGCAACAGAGCAAGACTCCGTCTCAAAAAAAAAAATAGCTGCTCTTCCCTTCTTTGCAAGGCCCAAGGTTGCCCGGGTGGAAACACATCAGCCCCAGCAGGCAGGGAGGAGGCCGAGGGAGGCAGGTGTGGATCCTGGGAGCTCCACTTCATCATCCCAAGAACCTGGGACTGTGTTACCTCAGGGGCAAAGGGCTTTGCAGATGTGATTAAGGTGAAGGACCTTAAGATGTGGAGATAATACTGGATTAACTGGGTGGGCCCAAACTAATCATACAAGTTCTTAAAAGCTGATAACCCTTCCCAGCTGTGGTCAGAGAGAGGCGAAGTTGCTGGCTTTGAACATGGAAGAAGAGGCCGTGGGCCAAGGAACATGAGCAGCCTCTAGAACTTGGAAAAGGCCAAAAAATGGCCTCTCCCCTAGAGCCTCCAGGAGCACAGCCCTGTCCACACCTGGATTTTAGCTCAGTGAGACCCGTGTTGGACTTCTTGTCTTTAGAACTGTAAGATAATTAATTTATGTTGTTTTAAACCACAAAGTTTGGGATTATTTGTTACAGCAGCAACAGAAAATAAATACAGTGGACACAAAACAGCCTATCACCATGGCCAGATTTCTCAGGACCTGGGAGGCTAGGCAGGCCTCTCTGGCTCCAACTCCTTCAGGGAAGAACGCTTTAGCCACCAATTCTCACCACACCCAGCGCAAAGCAGGCGCTGTCCTGCTGTACTGATTCTCCCACCAAGAAGGCCCTGCTGCCTCCCTTTGGACTTGGCCTTCAGCTCCTTCCAGCCCAGCCCCTACACCCTCCCCTTCTGGAGCCCAGTCAACCCTCAGGGAGCACCTCTTCCTTGAACACAGTGCGATTGGGCTCACCTGTACCTCCTCTTTTGTCGGGAGGATGGAAGAGCGAAGAGAAGCATAGGATACCTTCTCTCCTCTCCTGAGCCCTGAATCCATTTGGGGCGCACAGACCCACAGAGAACAAGGGCTCGTGTGTACGCCTGGGCCCTTCTCCAGGCGAGCACCAGCCTTGAAGGGCAAGACAGCGTTGTTCCTCTGTGCCTTCCAGAGCTTTTACTTGAGTTGGGTGGTAAGGCTACCTAAGCAGATGCTTTTAATGACCCTGTCGCACCCCTTCAGCCCCTGATGACAGCCGCAGTTGTGGTGGACCGCTGTAAATGGATGCTGATGGTGGCTCATCCCTCAAAGCTTACGCTCTGTGGCCCTCCACTCCTCTGTCCCAGGACTTTCTCAAAAGCTGCAGAATCTTGCTGGGCCCCTGGGCAAGCACAGCCTGGTAGGGTGGGGAAGCTGACCTCCAGGCCATCCACAGCCAGTGCGGGGAGGAGCCAGGGGAGGAACCCCAGCCTCCCACCCTGAGATGGACCATTCTGGGCCAGGTGTGATGCTTTGTGCCTGCAATCGCGCTACTCAGGAGGCTGAAGCAGGAGGATCGCTTGACCCCAGCCAGGGGTTCGGGATGGACCATTCTGGGATGACTTCTGTATGAGACAAGCAACCTCAATCACACACCTTTTGTCAGCATTTCCACTGTCCCTGTGGCAGCCCCTCCCTTCCTCACCCCTGCTTCCTGGGAGGACCCCGATAAACTCTTGCACCCAAGTCCTTGTCTGAGGCTCTGCTTCCAGCAGAAGCTGTAAGGGTCTCCAGGGTCATAGGAATTTAATCAACTGAACAATCCGCTTGTTTTATAGCCTCCTGACCTGCAGCCTGTTTATTCCTAAACCCTGTGTGGAATGCACTCACCTACTTGGTTAAAATCAGCTCCTGGCCGGGCATGGTGGCTCATGCCTGTAATCCCAGCACTTTGGGAGGCCAAGGCAGGCAGATCGCATGAGGCCAGGAGTTTGAGACCAGCCTGGGAACATGCACTTTGGGAGGCCAAGGCAGGCAGATCGCATGAGGCCAGGAGTTTGAGACCAGCCTGGGAACACGGTGAAACCCTGTCTCTACAAAAGATACAAAAATTGGCCGGGCACAGTGGCTGACATCTGTAATCCAGGCACTTTGGGAGGCCGAGGAAGGCAGATCACTTGAGGTCAAGAGATCGAGACCACCCTGGCCAACAAGGTGAAACCCCATCTCTACTAAAAATACAAAAATTAGCTGGGTGTGGTGGCATGCAGGAGAATTGCTTGAACCCAGGAAGCGGGGTTCAAGGTTGCAGTGAGCCAAGATCGCGCCACTGCACTCCAGCCTGGTGATAGAGCAAGACTCCGTCTCAAAAAATAAAAATACAAAATACAAAAATTAGCTGGGTGTGGTGGCTGATTAATTAGTTCCAGCTATTCGCGAGGCTGAGGTGGGAGGATTGTTTGAGCCTTGAGCCTGGGAGGCAGAGGTTGCCATGAGCCAAGATCGTGCCACTGCATTGCAGCCTGGGCAACAGAGTAAGATCTTGTCACACACACCAAAAAAAGGCTGGGCGCGGTGGCTCACGCCTGTAATCCCAGCACTCTGGGAGGCCGAGGCGGGCGGATCATGAGGTCAGGAGATCAAGACCATCCTGGCTAACACGGTGAAACCTCGTCTCTACTAAAAATACAAAAAATTAGCCGGGCGTGGTGGCAGGTGCCTGTAGTCCCAGTTACTCAGGAGGCTGAGGCAGGAGAATGGCGTGAACCCGCGAGACAGAGTTTGCAGTGAGCCCAGATTGCGCCACTGCACTCCAGCCTCAGCAACAGAGCAAGACTCTGTCTCAAGAAAAAAAAAAGTCAGCTCCTGACAGAGCCCTCAACTTACAGATGAACCCAAGTGACCTCTCCTCATGAGCCTGCTACAGTCTCCACTCAGGAGGAGAGATGGCTTCATCACCATCGCATGCGGCCCAGGTGCTGGTGTGATGGCTCACTGCATCTACGCCACTGGGGCTCGGCCTGTACACACGACCACACAACCTCTCCCCTCTCCTCACCCGATAAAACCCTCCTGTCACTCTCCCTGGAAGAGACACTGCTTTAGAGAATCCTCCCAGCGTCCTTACTCACGCCTAGTAATAAAATGCCTATTGATAACCCCTGGGTTTTTTTTCCAGGTAACAAACCCAAACTAAGGTGCTCAGGAACGATCACAACCAAAACTTGAGTATCTTGTGTACCAGAGGGACTATCAATAAGGGCCCTGAGACCTAGCAAAGTCACCCCCACAACACACAGGCTTGGCAGATGGTTTCAGTCTAATCCAGACCAGAGAGACATAACAACCAAATGCAGCCAGGAAATCTGATTGGATCCTGGATCAGGAAATAAAAAAGACAATTTAAGGGAAAAGTTGAAGAAATGTGAATGTCCTGTGGACTGCATGTTTGCTGATCTTGTTGAATGAATGTTATTCTCGGGTGTCCTGATGATTCTGTGATTCCGTAGGAGGATGTCTTTGTTCTTAGGAGATGTACACCTTCGTGTTTATGGGTGAAGGGCCAAGAGATTGGCAAGTTACTTTCAAATTAGAAAATAGACAGAGGCTGGGCGCAGTGGCTCACACCTGTAATCCCAGCACTTTGGGAGGCCGAGGCAGGCGGATCACCTGAGGTCGGGAGTTTGAGACCAGCCTGACCAACATGGAGAAACCCCGTCTCTACTAAAAATATAAAAATTAGCTGGGCGTGGTGGCGCATGCCTGTAATCCCAGCTGCTCGGGAGGCTGAGGCAGGAGAATCGCCTGAACCCAGAAGGCGGAGGTTGCAGTGAGCCAAGATGATGCCATTGCACTCCAGCCTGGGCAACAAGAGGGAAACTCCATCTCAAAAAACAAAAACAAAAGAAAAAGAAAATAGAGACACAGAGACAGAGATTAAAAGGATGGGGATGGGAGGGAGAAAACATGCTAAAATGTGAAGAATTGGTGAAATCTGGGTTGGGGGCACACAGGTATTCATTGAGGAAGAACAGGTGTGCACAAAGGGCTGCAAGCCCCCAGATTAAAAAAGAAGCTATTCTTGAGACCCGTGGCTCACGCCTGTAATCCCAGCACTTTGGGAGGCCAATGCAGGCAGATCATGAGGTCAGGATTTCAAGACCAGCCTGGCCAACATGGTGAAACCCTGTCCCTACTAAAAAATACAAAAATAAGCTGGGTGTGGTGGTGGGTGCCTGTAATCCCAGCAACTCGAGAGCCTGAGGCAGGAGAATCACTTGAACCTGGGAGGCAGAGGTTGCAGTAAGCCGAGATTGCACCACTGCACCAGCCTGGGCAACAAGAGCAAAACTCTGTCAAAAAAAAAAAAAAAAAGAAAAGAAAAGAGAAAGAAAAGACAGAAAGGAAGAAAGAAGAAAGACAGACAGAAAGAAAGACAGAGAAAAATTACTGGGGAGCCAGGAAGGCCTCATGGAGGAGGTACTATCTAGGATGAGCCTGAAGTTTGGGTATGTTCATGGCAGAGACAAAGGTGTTCCCAGCACAGGAAACAACACGTGCAAAGGTGTGAGGGTTAGATGTGACTTAGATATGATTAGCCGACGGGTTCCTCCTGCTTCCTGTACGAACAAAACCAATTCATTGAGACCATGGTACTGCAGTAGAGAAAGAAGATAGCTACGTGGAAGACGGAGTTATTACTAAAATCAGTCTCCCCAAAGCCTCAGAGGTTAGAGTTTTTCAAGGACAGTTTGGTGGGCAGGGGGCTGGGGGAGGGGGAATATTGATTGGTTGGGGTGAAATCACAGGGGTGTAGAAAATTGTCCTCGTGCTCCAAGTCCTCTGGGTGGGAGCCACAGGACCAGTTGAGTCACGAGTCGGTGGTCCAGGTGGGGTCAGTTGATCATCAGAAATGCAAAAGTCTGAAAAGACATCTCAAAAGGCCGATCTTCGGTTCTACAAGAGTATTGTTATTTATAGGAGTAACTGAGGAAGTCACAAATCTGTGACATCCGGAACAATACTGATAATAATTTACTGCGCCTTCATCTTATCAGAGTTCAGGCCCTTCTCATAACCCTATCTTTGTGGACTTTTATTAGCTTTACAAAGGTGGTTTAGTTTTGGGAAGGGCTATTACCATGCTTGCCTTAAACTAAAAACTAAATTCCTCCCAAAGTCAGCTTGGCCTATGCCCAGGAATGACCAAGGACAGCTTGGAGGTTAGAGGGAAGATGGAGTCCACTCTGTCAGAGTTCTCTCACTGTCGTAATTTTGCAAAGGTGGTTTCACTAACACAATGTGGCAGGTGTTATGGGTTGGGCCACTCATCACATATTCAAGTTGGATCAGGTAGGATCTTAGAAAACTACAAACTCACCTTTTCTCAAGCCCTTGCAGCTAGCAGTGGCCACGTGACACAATTTTGACCAAGAAAGCTACTGGGGAATCCCAGGAAAGTCTTTGCTTTCCTGATACGGCTGCAAACTTGTCTTCTGTCTCCCTCCTCCTGGAACTCAGACCTAATTGACGTGGGGCTGGCCATGCAGGAGACAGAAATATGTAAAACACAATACTCACCAACAGTAGAATACACATTCTTCTAGAATACCCAAGGAATGCTGGTCAAGATAAACCATATGGACCAGGCATGGCAGCTCATATCTGTAATCTCAGCACTTTGGGAGGACAAGGTGGGCAGATTGCTTGAACCTAGGCATTCAAGACCAGCCTGGGTAATATGGCAAAACCCCATCTCTTCAGAAAATATAAAAAATTAACTGGAAGTAGTGGAGCACACTTGTAGTCCCAGTCACTCAGGAGGCTAAGGTAGGAGAATCGCTTGAACCTGGGAGGTCAAGGCTGGGGGACAGCCTGGGGGACAGAGTGAGACCCTGTCTCAAAAAAAAAAAAAAAAAAAAAAAGACAAACTGTATGTTGGACCATAAAATGAGTCTCAATAAACTTAACAGGATTGAAACAATACAGAGTATGTTCTTTGATCCAATGGAATTTTAAAAATTCTTTTAGAAATCAATAGCAATATGATATCCAGAAACACCCTCAAAGGAAGCAAGATTTCTAAATACATATTCTCTGGGCCACGGAAAAAGTCACAAGGGAAATTAGAAAATATTTATAAGTGAAAGATAACAAAAGCACAAAATATTAATTTCTTTTAGTAGATTTTTATTTATTTATTTATTTATTTATTTTGAGGCAGAATCTCACTCTGTTGCCCAGGCTGGAGAGCAGTGGTGTGATCTTGGCTCTCTGCAACCTCTGCCTCACAGGTTCAAATGATTCTCCTGCCTCAGCCTCCCAAGTAGCTGGGATTACAGGTGCCCATCACCACGCTCAGCTAATTTTTTCATATTTTCAGTGGAGACAGGGTTTCGCCATTTTGGTCAGGCCAGTCTTGAGCTCCTGACCTCAGGTGATCCGCCCGCCTGGGCCTCCCAAAGTGCTAGGATTACAGGCATGAGCCACCGTGCCCGGCCTCTTTTAGTAGATTTTTAAAATTTTCTTAGAGACAGGGTCTTGTTCTGTCACACAGGCTGGAGTGCAGTGGTGCAATCATAGCTCGCTGCAGCCTCAACCTCCTGGGCTCAAGTGATCCTCCTGCCTGGGCTTCCCAAAGTGCTGGTGAAGGGTTGACAAGCATTGCATGCTGGGTTCTAGACAGAAATACAGTTACAATTAAGCATTAATCAGGCTACACTTTCGCCCACTTCCTTGTTTCTAGAAGTCAGCATGAGATCCTGACCGATTGCATCCCCATTGTTCCCATAGACAGGGTCTCTGACATAAGAATCATAAGGCTTTTCTTGAAGGATCACTTCAGATGTTTTTCAGACGCCAAATTCCAGCAGCCAGTTTGGACACTCCCACAGAGGAATGGGATCAGCATGGGAATACAGCTGCTTCCTCTCCCAGTCCCATGACTTCACCCTGCACTTTTCCACCAATCAGTGATCTCCACACTTCAGCCCACTCCAAAACCCTTAGGAACCCTAGCCCCAGGCTCCTCAGGGAGATGGATTTGAGGTTCTCTCCCATTTCTTTGTTTGGTGACCCTACGATTAAACCTCTTTCTCTTCTGCAGCCTGGGGTCTTGTATTGACATGCTGTGTGCTTTGGGCAATGAACTTCTCACAGTTATACTGAGGTCACAGGCATGAGCCACTGTGCCCAGCCCTCTTTCAATAGTTTTTTTTTTTTTTTTGGAGGCGGAGTCTCTCTCTGTTGCCCAGGCTGGAGTGCAGTGGTGCAATCTCAGCTCACTGCAACCTCTGCCTCCTGGGTTCAAGCGATTCTGCTGCCTCAGCCTTCAGAGTAGCTGGGATTACAGGCATGCACCACCACGCCTGGCTAATTTTTGTATTTTCAGTAGAGACAGGGTTTCACCATGTTGGCCAGACTGATCTCGAACTCCTGACCTTAGGTGATCTGCTTGCCTTGGCCTCCCAAAGTGCTGGGATTACAGGTGTGAACCACTGTGCCCAGCCCAGTAGATTTTTTTATTTCAGAATTGTATCTGGCTATTCCAGGATTTCCATGGGCTTCTTAATTCCCCTGGTCTCCTGAGAGTCTCGCCCAGCACACATGCAGGTCAGGAGTTGGCAAAGAATCTTAGGGTGTTCTTAGGCAGATGTTGCTCTCCCCCTCCCCAACCCCAATCATGGCTCCTACTCTGCTGGGATTTCCTCCCTCCATCCCTAGCTGCTGGACCTGCCCTTAACTCCTGTTACCACTAGGGATGTCTCTGAGTCACATGGCACCAGAGTAGTTTAGAGGCAGTGAATCTGTATGGTCATCTGCACAGGTCTGCAGCAACCTCAATCCTTGCCTCCTCAGAAGACAGAATTCAACCAAAGGGCATAAGGCAGAGTGAGAGACCAAGGCATGTTTTAGAGCAGGATCAAAAGTTTATTAAAAAATTTTAGAGCAGGAATGAAAGGAAGTAAAGTACACTTGGAAGAGGGCCAAGCAGGCAACTTGAGAGAGTCAAGTGCACGGCTCAACCTCTGACTTGGGATTTTGTATGTTGGCACGCTTCCGCGGTTTTGCATTATTTCTCCCCTGATTCTTCCCTTGGGGTGGGCTGTCTGCATGCACAGTGGGATGACAGCACTTGGGAGGGAGCATGCTCAGTGTGTGTACTGAAGTTGGGCACATGCTCACTTGAGGCGTTCTTCCCTTACCAGTGAGTGTTCCTAGAGGAAGGTTACATGCCAGTTAAACTCCACCATTTTGCCTCTTAGTGCGCATGCTGGAGCCCACTCACCTAACTCCTGAGATCTTACCCAGAAGCTGCTTCAGGTGTTTCTATCTATTAGGAGACTGCCTTTCCCTGGCACTGGCTGCAACCACTTATTATTTTAGAGAGACAGTTAACAACCGCCTGACCATCACCTGATGGTTGCCTGACATTCCTGGTGTTGGGGGGCCCTCTACTGCCCTGTTGATGTCTTGCTAACTATCTACTGTAACACTCTGACCTCTGATCCCTCAAGCCAGTGTCCAGTGGCTTTCATCCTCTGGATACCAGAGGGAAAACTGGAGAAACATGGATGTCAGCCCACGACCCCCTTCTTTCAAGAGTCACATCCACTCCACTCTCCTGTGCTGTTCTCCAGTGCCTTCAAATGGTTGTTTTTTCTATTGAGTCCAGAGCTGTAATTGTTGTTGTTTTTGTTGTTGTTGTTGTTTTTGAGATGGAGTTTCACTCTTGTTGCCCAGGCTGGAGTGCAATGGCAGGATTTTGGCTCACTGCAACCTCTGCCTCCCGGGTTCAAGCAATTCTCCTGCCTCAGCCTTCTGAGTAGCTGGGATTACAGGCATGCGCCACCATGCCCGGCTAATTTTTCGTATTTTTAGTAGAGATGGGGTTTCTCCATCTTGGTCAGGTTGGTCTCGAACTCCTGACCTCAGGTGATCCACCCACCTCGGCCTCCCAAAGTGCTGGAATTACAGGCGTGAGCCACCGCACCCGGCCCCAAAGCTGTAATTGTTATTGCCAGATTTGTCCATCTGCCAATGGCAGATAAATGACTCTGCCACTCCTGGGAGCCAGAAGTTAGTCTTGCCCTTGTGTGATCATCTTCCCAGGTATTGACCATGTGACACATGCACATGGTTTCACACAAATGGAGCCATACAGCTCATGTGGCTTTATAGTGTGTATTTTCCCTCAGCAATACATGGATGTCTTTCGGGGTCCAGCTTTATAGATCTACACTGTCCTTTTTAATAGCTACATAGTTTTCCATAGATATGTATAATTTATTTTCCTAGTTCCAGTTCAGTACACAAAAAATACTGTGTAAAACACTTTGTGCAGTTCTTTTTTTATTACTTATTTATTTATTAATAGAGACAGGGTCTCACTATCTTGTCCAGGCTGGTCTTGAACTCCTGGCCTTGGGCAATCCTCCCACCTCAGCCTCCCAAAGTGATGGGAATACAGACATGAGCCACCATGCCCAGCCCCTTTGTGCATCTTTGTGCACTTCACCAGTTATCTCTGGGGACAAATTTCTAGAAATGAAATTGCTGTGTCCAAGGCATGCCTCCATGGCACCCCCTCAACTTTTTGAGAGTCTTTTGAGACCCTCTTCAGTAAGCAAAAGAAAAACATAAATATTTTCTACCCACCTCTGGCCCCAGTCACCCAATTCCCCTTCCTGGAAGCAACTAGCATATTAATTTCTATATAATTCTTCTGGGCATAATCCATGCTTCTATATAAAAAGATAGTAATATATTTCTCCCAATCCATTTCACACAATGGTAGCCAGCTCTGAACACAATTCTGCCCTTCTGACACATTCTACTTGTTTTGTTTCAGACACAGGGTATCTCTGTCACCCAGACTAGAGTGCAGTGACGTGATCTCGGCTCACCTCAGCCTCGACCTCCCAGGCTCAAGCGATCCTCCTACCTCAGCCTTCCAAGTAGCTAGGACTACAAACAGGAGCCACCACATCTGGTTAATGTTTTTCGTGTAGAGAGGGGGTCTCCCTGTGTTGCCAGCTACTAAAATGCTAGGACTACAGGCGCGAGCCACCGTGCCTGGCCCTTCTAGCACACTTTAATTTTTTTTTTCTTGTATCTTCACAAAGATGGAATGGCATATTTTAAAAGTAAAGATACTAAGAATAAAACACAATATTGTAAGCTTTATAAATGGGCCCCAAAATATTTTCCCAAGATGGTTTTTAATTAGTCCCCAAAGATGGAAGAAAAGAGAAGTAACTAATGTTAACATGTTATATCCTCTATCTTTGATTGTCTGTGGACAAGTGACTGTCAATGGCAGAGACGCAGGACAGAGGGAGAGGCGTGACCCTGCCACCCATGTCCTGCTAAGGCCACGTCTGTAGCCAGCCCTGTTCTCCAAGAGGAGATGCCCCTTCACCTCCCAACCTTGGCCAGGGCTTATTTTTATCCACCCCAATCACCAGCTAGCCTGGCAGCCCTATAATTTGGGAGCCTGGCCACCCCTGTACTATATAATTCCCTGGCAGACGTTCAGACCTTAGGTTGGCCCCATTGACTTGCATTTTGGTGATGCTCTGTGGCCAGAAGTCTCTTCGGCAAATTAGGGGTCAGAACTTGGTGCAGTGGAGTCAAAATGGGGGAGGGAGTCTGGGGCCTTTGGATTTTTTGCAACCGTCTCACTTCCACCATCAAATTGCATCTGGCTGTCCTGGAAATAAGAGTGTACCACCACTTCTCAAAGGAGACCAGTTGGTGCTGAGAGTGGGGCTTGCTATAAAAAGGTGAGGCCAGGTCAGGCGTGGTGGCCTGTAATCCTAGTATTTTGGGAGGCCAAGACAGGTGAATTACTGGAGGTCAAGAGTTCGAGACCAGCCTGACCAACATGGAGAAACCCTGTCTCTACTAAAAATACAAAAATTAGCCGGGCATGGTGGTACACACCTGCAATCCCAGGAACTCAGGAGGCTGAGGCAGGAGAACCACTTGAACCTGGGAGATGGAGGTTGCAGTGAGCCAAGATCGTACCACTGCACTCCAGCCTGGGTGACAGAGCAAGACTCTGTCTCAAAAATAAAAACAAAACCTGAGGCTGGAGGAGCAGCATAGGGGGCCGGTGGCTCAGGTGCTGAGGCAGCCTTCAGTAAAGCCCATCCCTGTTTCTTGGGCACCATCACTTCAGAGAGGCAGAATTCCTCTGCAGCCTGTCTTGGATTGATCATGTGGCTACATGCTGTCATGACTCAAGGAAGACACTAGGGGTCCTTTATATGCCTGTCAAGGTTGTTTCACTAAAACTCAGCTTCCATCCTCCCTCTCCTCCAGAATCCACAAAATAAAGCCCTAGCTCCTTAGGAAGAAGGGAATCTAGTATGTGTTAAATTGAAATGGAGGTCAGGCCTGAAGAATCCCCGAGCAGATAAAACCAGTTCGGCATCATAAACGATCTAAGCCTTGCTTGATTTACAAACATAAGTAAAACTGAACTTAAGCTATTTCTTGTAAATGCTTATATTAAAGAAAAACAGAACTTGAACTTAACCAATCAGAAGCAGCCAACAAGCTTATAAGGCTGAGGCAGAGGGATCACCTGAGGTCAGGAGTTCAAGAACAACCTGGCTAACATGGTGAAACCCTGTCTCTACTAAAAATACAAAATTAGCCGGGTGTGATGGTGCACGCCTGTAATCCCAGCTACCTGGGAGGCTGAGGTAGGAGAACTGCTTGAACCCAGGAGGCAGAGGTTTCAGTGAGCCGAGATCATACCACTGCACTCCAGCCTGGGCAAGAGAACTTGACTCTGTCTCAAAAAAAAAAAAAAAGGAAAAAAAAGAAAGTGACATTCTTTACTTACCACAGGTCAGGAACCCTGCAAATGGACTGTGTAGACAAGATATGAGGCCAGTTTTCCCAAGGGGCTTTTATTGACTTTATAAGTCACATTTGATTCCTTAAAGGAAAGCACACCATTCCAGTCAAAGCCTTGGTAAAATAATCAATTTATCAAATTGTGTCCTGTTGCAAAAGAAAACAGATTCTTATTGCACTTATGTAAATTACTATATTGCCATAAATTAAGAATACTCACAAATAGCTTCCAAATTTTGGAGAAATCAGGTATGCTCCAAATTTTGTTCACAGGGATATACTTTACTCAATTGCTACAAGCTGTAAATAGCTTAAAAGTTTTCTTGACTCTGAAAAATAAAACAAAGGATCAGCAATGTTTTAACCAAAAAGTCAAAAAGATTATTCCATGCCATTAACTCCTGTTCTGCTTGGTATTCATGAACATTTCAGCTGTACATGAGAGTCCTGAATGTTTTTTCTCTATTCTAATGTCACAGTCTCCAAAGTTATCAGAAATGTGCATTCAAGAGCACCTGTTAAGAGTTCTATAGTTGATTATAAAACTACCTTTTGAAGAGGACCGAAACAAGACAGCAATTGTCTGTGAATGACAAAAGGTCTTCGGGCCTCCATTAAAGCCACAATTGACTAGGAATTTTGGTTATTTCTGTGGCATACAACAATTTACTTAACAATTATAACTACTAATAACATACACTAAGTTGTACGAGAATTATAGAGTTTCCCGTAATTTTGGAACACATACCAATAACATATTTATACAAATACAGCACAAAGAAAACCAAACACCATTTCATATTTGACAATGCTTCCTATATGATTTTTATACCAAATAAGCCAAATTTCACTGTTGCATTATTGATGTTAAACCCAATTCTTAACAAAACCTTATAGACAAATGTATTTCATGTTAATCAGTTTGACCATAAGGTAAGATTCTCATAAATCTTTTTTTATAACCTTTACAATTTTTGTTAAAGAGTAGGTCTGCTCTAAGAGAGACCTGTTCTGCTTTTATTCCAATGCTCAATTTACAGAAAAACCGAATAATACCCCTTTAACCTTAGCCAATATGTTCACACGCAGAATTTCTTTTACAAGATGAACTTTTCACAAACCTTCCACAACTTGCTTAAACTTTCAGCTTTATCTTATCTATCTTAATGTTTTAATCCTTTAGGCAAAGCCAAAAAAATTCCCATGACTTCTTATAATCTTTTACCAAAACACATTTCACTTTCTTTATACACCTTGCATGTAAAACTGTTTCTTCAGTAGTCTCAATTACATGTTACATTTTTATGTACTAGGTGTGAAGCCTAAGACATCAGACAGAAGTGCAGGTAAGGGCTGACTCTTTCCAGCATCACATGGGGCATGGCTATCCACATGTCCCCAAGCCTTTCTAGAATCTAGTGCTCCAAAGTAGGTAAATTGAACAATTTTTAAAAGTCAAAGAAGCAATTTATGACCTTAAAGCATTTAGCAAACCTAATATCTGACCTGCCTAATTTAGATCAAATATCTAAGTTTTCAAGACACTTTTATTTTACCAATAATCTTTTTTTGTTTGTTTTTGAGACGGAGTTTTGCTCTTGCTGCCCAGGCTGGAGCGCAATGGCACAATCTCGGCTCACCACAACCTCCACCTCCCAGATTCAATTGATTCTCCTACCTCAGCCTCCCGAGTAGCTGGGATTACAGGCATGCGCCACTACGCCTGGCTAATTTTTTGTATTTTTAGCAGAGACAGGGTTTGTCCATGTTGGTCAGGCTGGTCTCAAATTCCCAACCTCAGGTGATCTGCCTGCCTCAGCCTCCCAAAGTGCTGGGATTACAGGCATGAGCCACCACACCCAGCTACCAATAATCTTTAAAACTGTCTGTATTTCCCAAAAATTACTTAAGTCATGTGAACCAAAAGGCATTACACTTTTTATTTTTCTGATAAAATGTTTGATTTAAGCTCTTCTTCTTCTTCTTATTATTATTATTATATTTTTTTGAGATGGAGTCTTGCTCTGTCGCCCAGGCTGGAGTGCAGTGGCATGATCTCAGCTCACTGCAACCTCCACCTCCTGGGTGCACGCCATTCTCCTGTCTCAGCCTCCCGAGTAGCTGGGACTATAGGCACCCGCTACCACACCTGGCTAATTTTGTATTTTTAGTAGAGATGGGGTTTCACCGTGTTAGCCAGGATGGTCTTGATCTCCTGACCTCGTGATCTGCCCGCCTCGGCCTCCCAAAGTGTTGGGATTACAGGCGTAAGCCACCGTGCCCGGCCCTTTTTTTTTTTTTTTAATTACTGGCTTAGGTTTGAGCAGTGATCATTTTAAATTAAATTCCCATTCCCTGGATGGTGGAGACCAAGAGGAAGTTCCGCCACGTGTTTACAAGGTCAAGCTCCCAAGGCCATTTTTCAACATGTGGTCTCTGGGCAAGATGGTCGCCCTGAGTAACAGAAAAGATAAGAAAGGGAAAGGAGAGAAAGAGAGAGAGAAAAGCATTGCCTGCAGCAGGGTGGGGAAGGCAAGGTGCTCAGGGAAGCCAGAGAAAGACCCACCCATCGTCTCAATGCTGAATTAAAAGTTCAGGCAGCCACTTGTCAGTTGCAAAGGGATCTTTTCCAGCAGTCCCATCAGCTCTCAAGTTTCCCCTTCTGGGGAGGAAAACACTCCTCATGTTCCATATCCCTGTACATGCCTAATCCTGTCACCAACAGCCCTCAGCAAAGAGTGCAAGGCAGATTAATTCAAAGAGAATAGCAGTTAACATCCTATAGTGCCAAACCCGTTCTTAGCTGAGAGCGACTTTACTGAGGTGGGGGGCCTCTAACTCCCTAAACTTTAGGAAGGGCTTTAACCTTCCTGAGTTGAGACTTGAACCCAAGTTCAGTCAAGCGTCCTTACTTTTTTTTTTTTTTTTTTTTAGGCAGAGTCTTGCTCTGTTGCCAGGCTGTAGTGCAGTGGCACGACCTCGGTTCACTGCAAGCTCCGCCTCCCAGGTTCATGCCATTCTCCTGCCTCTTACCTTTTATTAAGAGGAAGCTTTAAACTTATCTGTCTTAGGAGAGACCCTAACTCCCCTAAGTTGGG
This sequence comes from Pan troglodytes, assembly GCF_028858775.2. NCBI lineage: Eukaryota > Metazoa > Chordata > Mammalia > Primates > Hominidae > Pan > Pan troglodytes. Next base: position 84,133,562 of record NC_072406.2, read on the forward strand.
CCTCTAACCCAATCCCATCCTTTACCCAGGTAAATGCACCCCACTTACCTGAAGTCAACCAATCAGTGCTATAGTCTATTTTCTTTGGGTTGGGGGTTTCCTCAGTATTGTCCCTTCCGTGGTTCACCAGAAAGATGTTACCAGAAAGCGGTCCCAATCCAGACCACAAGAGAAGGTTCTTTTTTTTTTTTTGAAATGGAGTCTCACTCTTGTCACCCAGGCTGAAGTGCAATGGCGTGATCTCAGCTCATTGCAATCTCAACCTTCCAGGTTCAAGTGATTCTCCTGCATCAGCCTCCGGAGTAGTTGGGATTACAGGCACCTACCACCACGCCTAACTAATTTTTGTATTTTTAGTAGAGACGGAGTTTCATCATTTTAGTCAGGCTGATCTTGAACTCCTGACCTCAGGTGATCCACCCACCTCAGCCTCCCGAAGTGCTGTGATTACAGGCATGAGCCACCGTGCCCAGCCAGGTTCTTGGATCTTGCACAAGAAAGAATTCAAGGCAAGTCCATAAAGTGAAAGCAAGTTTGTTGAGAAAGTAAAGGAATAAAGAGTGACTACTCCATAGGCAGAGCAGGCAGCCCCGAATTCTATCCCTTGACAGCATTAACCTCTACCTCCTGGAGTGTCATTTGCTTTCCATTCTGTTATCAGATCCTGGCCTGTTTCTCCCTAGAGTATAAGCCCCTTGGGAACAGGGACTTAGTCTGCTTTGATCGCAGCTGAATCTCAGCACCTAGAGCAGGGATGGCATGTTGAGGGCAATCAGCTGGTTTCACGGAACAAATTCAGGGGCAAAGTCCGGATCCGAACCCAGGTCTTGTAACCACCCAATGGGTTCACCTTGCCCGCTGCCTAGACAGACAGAGCCGATTCATCAAGACAGAGGAATTGCAATAAAGAGTGATTCACTCAGAGCTGGCTGTGCAGGAGACTGGAGTTTTATTATTATTCAAATCAGACTCCCTGAGCATAACAGGATCAGTTTTTAAGGACAACTTGGTGGGTGGTGGGAAGCCAGGGAGCTAGGAGTGCTGATTGGTCAGGTCAGAGATAAAATTGTAGGGAGTCGAAGCTGTCCTCCTGTGCTGAGTCAGTTCCTGGGTGGGGGCCACAAGATCAGATGAGCCAGTTTATGGATCTGCATGGTGTCAGCTGATCCATCAAGTGCAGGGTCTACAACATATCCAGGCACTGAGGTTAGGAGCAGTTTAGGGAGGGTCAGAATCTTGTAGCCTCCAGCTGCATGACTTCTAAACTATAATTTCTAATCTTGTGGCTAATTTATTAGTCCTTACAAAGGCAGTCTTGTCCCCGGGCAAGAAGGAAGTTTGTTTTGGTAAAGGGCCGTTATTGTCTTTGTTTTAAACCATAAACTATAAATTAAGTTCCTCCCAAAGTTAGTTCAGTCAACGCCCAGGAATGAATGAGGACAGCTTAGAGGTTAGAAGCAAGATAGAGTTGGTTAGGTTAGATCTTCACTGTCTGTCATAATTTTGCAAAGGCAGTTTCAGTTTGCCTGATGCTAAATGGTTGCTGTTTCCATCTGCCATCCTACTACAGGGGCATAATGAGATTATGTGATGGAAGGAGGCTGCAGAGTGAGCTCCAGCTGCACTCAGGATTTCAACCCAGGTCCTCCAGTCCCAGGCTGTCCTGGTGGAGTCCCTAGTGGGTGGGGCTGCAAAAGAGTTTGCCAAACACCCACGCTCCTTCCTCCTACCTCTTGCCTGGAGAGTTTAAGCAAGGGGATTTGAGGGAATGGTAGACATCTGGGATATTTCTGAGCATGGCAGCAAAACCCATTCAAAGTTCTCCAGCAGGGTAAGGGTTACTAATGTGGCCGGCCCCTGTATGAAACCCTTGGCCAGCTTGGACTAAAGGCCAGTATCCAGTGCCAGGCCTGCAGTCACAGTCAGATGGGTCTGTGTGTTCCTCACCAGCACAAAGCGGATTCTGGTCACCATGGAAACTGGGCCCCTGGGCTTCCTTCTAAGGACATCTTTGGACAGCATCCAACCAGCCCAGGAACCTCTCCTGCCCAAGCTGGCCCTGAGGAGAGGCTCAGAGTGGCCTGGGATATCCAGGATTGCAGGGCTGACCTGTTGACTCAGTTTCTGATCAGGATTTCAAGAAAGGAGAGATTGCCAGGATTAGCGCATTTGGCAGGGGGTTGTGGGTGGCTGGAACCCTGTGCTCAAGACTGGAAAATGGGCGACTGCAGAGTCACTGATTCCAGAGCTACAAGGGACCTTCAGCATCAACTCATCCAATGTCTTTGTTGTCCAGATGGGGAGACTGAGGCCCAGAGACGGGAAGCAACTTGCCCAAGGTCACGCAGGGTGTGAGTGTCAGAGTGGAAATGGTTTTAGGTTGGATTCCCTGAAGCAAGGCCCTGAGTCTAGGATTTGTGTGAAAGTGATTATTTGGAATTCTTTGGGAGTAGGGAGAGATGGAGGGGTAATGTCAAGTCATGTACCACAGGTGGGGAGGTGGGGGGTACCCAGCCCTGGAGGGAGCTCAGCTGTGGAGGCAACATTGGTCACACCTATGAAGTTGTCAGAACAGTCACTAACTTTTTTTTTTTTTTTTTTTTTGAGACGGAGTCTCACTCTTGTCACCCAGGCTGGAGTGCAATGGCGCGATCTCGGTTCACTGCAACCTCTGCCTCCCGGGTTTAAGCAACTCTCCTGCCTCAGCCTCCTGAGTAGCTGGGATTACAGGCGCCCAGCACCACGCCCAGCTAAGTTTTGTAGTTTTAGTAGAGACGAGATTTCACCATGTTGGCCAGGCTGGTCTCGAACTCCTGACCTCAGGTGATCCCTCCACCTCGGCCTCCCAAAGTGCTGGGATTACAGGCGTGAGCCATGGTGCCTGGCTGAACAGTCACTAACACTAAAAAAGAAAAAAAAAAAACCTGACAAATAGAGCCAGAGAAGGCCATGAAGAGATGGTTCTCATGCTTGTATGCCTGATAACAAAAATTATCACAAAAGACTGCAAAACCACAGCCTTGCAGAAAGGCCAATCACAACCTTACACAAAAAGTCTTTCTGCAAGGACATCTGCCTGGCAACTGCCTGTCCAAACTTGAACTGGCATCACCATGTTACTGATCTTTGTAACCAAGGATAATTATTTCAAGACAATTATGTAATCCTCCTCATTTTTCCCTTAGAAACCTCTGTCTTCTTTTACCTCCCTGAATACCCGCATAGTTTACTATGGCTGCATATTCCCAAAGCAATGCTCCATTTCCAAATATATTCGTTTTCTTTTGGAGAGCGTCTCTCTGTTATTTAGGTTGACACATCTCAAAGTTATCCTGATCAGGTGACAAGGGAGCTGGAAATTCTATGGCTCCCCACGTGCCAGCTGTTGACAAAAATCTGCCCCAGGAGAGCGTGAATTCCCAGGTACTTCCAGGGCTCCCTCCTGAGCACGGGCCAGGCAGGTGATGCAGCCCAGGACAGTCCTTCAACAAAGAGACGCAGACGCTGGCTGTAGGGGGTGGAGCACACTGGGAGAGGGTGGCCCAGAAGTGAAGGGAGCAGGAAGGAAAGATCTCATCTGCTCCAGAGTTCACCAGGTTCTCTCTCATTGTACGGAGGAGGAAACTGATGCTCAGAGAAGGCAAGTCACTTGCTTAAGGTCACACAGCTAGTTAATAGCAGAGGCAGGCCTGGGACCAACTCCCCTGGCTCCAAGTCCTGTGAGTTTCCCATTTTACTCAGATGTTTCTCTTTACGTTCCCACCCTGAGCTGCTGGAAATCAGGGAGGTGAAAGAAGAGAAAGCCAAGAGGAGACAGGCAATGCTTGGACAAGACATTGGTGTGTCTGGCTCCAACTGACACACCAGCTCTGCACACAGGAGGTATTCTAGAAATGCTCAGAGAGGCCAGGCGCAGTGGCTCACACCTGTAATCCCAGCACTTTGAGAGGCCGAGGTGGGCAGATCACGAGGTCAGGAGTTCGAGACCAGCCTGGCCAACATGGCAAAACCCCATCTCTACTAAAAATACAAAAATTAGCCGGGCATAGTGGCACATGCCTGTAATCCCAGCTACTCGGGAGGCTGAGGCAGGAGAATTGTTTGAACCCAGGATGCGGAGGTTGCAGTGAGCCGAGATCGCGCCATTGCACTCCAGGCTGGGCAACAACAACAAAACTCCATCTCAAAAAAAAAAAAAAAAAAAAAGGAAACGCTCAGAGAACTTGCTGGCCAATATGCACATCCTCCAAACGCACCAGACCAGTGAGTGCACAGAAGTCAGAGGGGCAGAGGCGAAGCTGGAGCACAGAGCACTTGGTTTTGCTCCGTGTTGCAGAATCCCAAGCAGGGAGGGTGCTCAGAGCCATGGCACCATGCCCTTGATGTGTGGAAGGGGAAACTGAGGCCTTAAGAGATAATAGACACCCAAGGCTATGTGGATCAGTGAGCAGGCCAGAGTCTGGTCTGTGGAGTCCCATGTGGTCACCGTTCCCTTCGGTCCCCCAGGACTGGGCACCAGCTGGTTATTTCTAGAATCAGATAACTCATGTCCCCTCTTCTCCATCTGCCTGGCCCTGCTCACACCTTGTTCATCTGTCTTCTAGACCATCACAGATCCTGAGGGCCTCCGTGCCTCTAGTTCTCCTCCTGCAATCCAATCCTCTCGCTGTCTACAGAGCACCACTCTGTGGGGCACTTGGACTTTCTGTCTCTCAGGCACTCCCCATTTCACACCTTACATTTCAACCCTGAAACTCTTGCAGTTCCCGCAGTGAGACCTGCTTTACTGCCCACCAGTCTGCCTGCTCCAAGGTCCCTGTTCTTATCTGTCTTGGTCCCAATGTATCCCCAATATTTGGTCCAGTGCTTGGTCTGTACGAGATATTTGTCAAACTTTTGATGAATGTGGGGCCAGCTTCGTGAGTGTGCGACCTATGCAACTGCACAGGGCTCTGGGCTTAGAAGGGCTTTGCACTTGTATGCTCTGCTGATGCTGTCTTGAAGTTCTTAATAATTTGAACAAACATAACCTGCATTTTCATTTTTCACAAGGCCCAAAAATTATGTGGCTAGTCCTACATGACGAATGAATGAATGAATGAATGAGTGAATGAATGAATGCCTCTGTGTCTTTGCACATGCTGTTCCCTTTTCACCAGGGACACCGATTCCAATCTTATTTGGTTAAGGTCCTGGCACACTAAAGATGCTCTCATGAAAGGACAGAGGACAGAGATGTGGGCAGGGTTAGGGGGTAACATGGGATGGGAACCATCTAGGGACTAGCCCTTGGGGAAAGCTTGGAGGCCTTTGGGGCAAGAAGAGGTAGGGGGCTACTGGAGCCAGGGAGAGCTGGATCCAGGGAGGAGTAAATATTCCCACCTCTCTCACCTCCCTGCTTCCATCTTCTGCCAGTGCGTTTCATAGGCTGAGTCCAACTAGAAGCCAGAGGATAGGGCCCAGGTTATGCCGCCTGTAGAGGCCCAGCCCTTTGGCATAGAGCAAGCTGGGAAGCGCAGAGAGTGGATGGGGTGTGAAGGAGGCAAATGGAATCACTATAAAACCTGTGTTAAGCATCCTTCCCCTGCAAAGCCTTCCGTGGTGTCCCTGGGTATAAGGGGATTCCTCTCCCTGCGTCTCACACAATGACAGTAGCAGTAAGTGTCTCACACTCTGTGCCAGCCCTGTGCTAAGTACCTACACTGTAGAGTCCATTATTGTCCCATCTTACAGATGAGGAACCTGAGACGCAGAAAGGTCACAGCCAGCATATGGCGGAACTGGCATTTGAGCTCAGGGCTGCCTGAAGCTGAAGCCCCTGTTTTGTTTTGTTTTTTTTGTTTTTTGAGACAAAGTCTCTCAGCTCATTCGCAACCTCCACCTTCCAGGTTCAAGCAATTCTGATGCCTCAGCCTCCTGAGTAGCTGGGACCACAGGCACACGCCACCACACCCAGCCAATTTTTTGTAATTTTTGTTTTGTTTTGTTTGAGATGAAATCTCACTCTTGTTGCCCAGGCTGGAGTGCAGTGGCACGATCTTGGCCCACTGTAACCTCTGCCTCCCCGGTTCAAGTGATTCTCCCGCCTCAGCCTCCCAAGCAGCTGAGATTACAGGCGCCTGCCACTACGCCTGGCTAATTTTTTGTATTTTAGTAGAGATGGCATTTCACCATGTTGGCCAGGCTGGTCTTGAACTCCTGATCTCAGGTGATCCACCCTCCTTGGCCTCCCAAAGTGCTGGGGTTACAGGCGTGAGCCACCGCATCCAGCTGAAGAAAATATTTTGTTTTTTTTTTTTTTTTTTTTTTTGAGATGGGATCTCACTCTGTCGCCCAGGCAGGAGTGCAGTGGCGCGATCTCGCCTCACTGCAACCTCTGCCTCTTGGCGATTCTCCTGCCTCAGTCTCCTGAGTAGCTGGGATTACAGGCATGTGCCACCATGCCCAGCTACTTTTTGTATCTTTAATAGAGACACGGTTTCACCATGTTGGCCAAGCTGGTTTCAAACTCCTGACCTCAAGTGATCCGCCCACCTCAGCCTCCCAAAGTGCTGGGATTACAGGCATGAGCCACTGTGCCCAGCGAAGAAATTTTTAAACAGGTAAAAAACTAAAAGGAATTGTCTAATGAGCCCAGCATACCCATCACCAGCTTCAACAATGATCACTACGAGGCACGGGTTTCATCCACACTTCCACCCACTCCCACCCACCCGTGCCTCCCTCTCTTCAGAGTGTTTGGAAGGGAATCCCACACATCAGGCACATCATTTTAACTGTACTTCCGCACATAAATCTATACGGCAAACGCTCCTTTTCACAAAAACAGAACCACAATATCATTATCACACCTATACAATGTAACGACAGTTTCTTAAATCATCAAATATGCCATCAAAATTCATATTTCACCAAATTATTTTATAAATCTTTAAAAAATACAGTTTGTTTGAATCAAGATATAAAGTCCACGCATTGTTTTTATTTTTATTTATTTATTTGTTTATTTATTTTTGAGTCAGGGTTTGGCTCTGTCGCCCAGGTTGGACTGCAATGGCATGATCTTGGTTCACTGCAACCTCCGTCTCTCAGGCTCAAGCAATCCTCAGGTGCACCCCACCATGCCTGGCTAATTTGGGTATTTTTTGTACAGATGGGTTTTCACCATGTTGCCCAGGCTGGTCTCAAACTCCTGGCCTCAAGTGATCAGCCCACCTCAGCCTCCCAAAGTGCTGGGATTACAGGTGTGAGCCATCGCACCCGGCCGAAGTCCACACATTGTGTTTGCTTAATATGCCTGTGTTGTAAATGGGCTGTAAGCCCCTCTCATGGAGCCTTTGAGTATCATCCCAAAATGAACTAGGAAATCTCACTTGGAGAGGCATATGCAGTGGAAGGGTTTATATTCACAGGTCCTGGAGACAGGAGATACACCATGCCACATGGAGGGCGACTGGGAAGGAGCTCCCAGGATCCACTGAGCAGGTGGGGAGCTAAAAGGCATAAAGATCTCATTGTGTGTTGAGTGGCCCTAAGTCAGAGTTATGGGGATTGTGGAATAAGGAGAAAGGGACTTATGGGAGGGACCAGCCTTCCCACACTGGGGCACCTGGCCACCTGGCCACCTGGGTGGGGTGTTCACAGCCTGTTTGTGAGGATGTTGAAGCTTCAGGAAAATATGAAGTTTTTCAAATGTACAATACAGTATCCCTTAGGTTTCCTTTTTTTCCCCTTCAATCTTGTTTATTCTGTAAGTTTCCCTTATATCTCTTCTTTTTTTTTTTTTCCTTATAATTTCTATTTGGTGGTGGTTGTTGAAAACCTTGCGTTTTCCATCAGTAGAGTTTTCCGCAGTCTGGAGCATGTTGATCTTGGTGGTATCATTTTAGCAATATTCTTCTGTCCTTTATATTTGTTTTGTTTCAGAGACAGGGTCTTGCTCTATCGCTCAGGCTGGAGTGCAATGGCACGATCATAGCTCACTGAACTCTTGAACTGCTGAGCTCAAGTGATCCTCCCATCTCAGGCTCCTGAGTAGCTGGGACTACGGGTGTGTGCCACCATGCCACGGTCTCTCATACTTTATCAGATTCTAGGTCATTTCTTCTCTCCTCTTCTTCCTTTTTCTACTTCTTTTCAGCAAGATTGTTTAATAGGTGACACTTTGTTCTTCCATCAGGAGATACATAATACTTGATGATCTTTTTTTGTGATATTAGCAACTGCTGGTAATCATTGCCTGCATTGTTTAACTCATTACGGATTGCAAAACAGTGATATTCCACTTCTATGGTTCCTTGTTTATTAGTTGGAATACTTCACATACTTCATGTAAATGATTCACCAATCTTTTCAGTTTTCTGAAGATTGTTTTTTTGTCAGGTGCAGTGGCTCATCCCTGTAATCCCAGAAACTCAGGAAACTCAGGCAGGAGGCTCTCTTGAGACCAGGAATGTAAGACCAGCCTGGTCAACAAAGTGAGACCCTGTCTCTAAAATTTTTTTTAAAAATTAGCTGTGTGTTGTGGCATGCACCTGTGGTCCCAGCTATTCGGGAGGCTGATTTGGGAGGATTGCTTGAGCATGGGAGGTCAAGGCTACAGTCAGCCGTAATTGCATCACGGCATTCCAGCCTGGGTAACAGAGTGAGACCTTCACTCTAAAAAAAAAAAAAAAAGATTGCTTTTTAGTGGATTATCCAGAAAAGGCTCAAAGAAACAATATTTCTTGGGTTTTTCCATGTTCATAATAGTTTATTTATGTCTTTTATACTTAAAGGTCAGTTTCACTCAGTATAAAATCCTTGGTTCACATTTCCTGAGACATGTCATTAGATTGTCTTCTGGCATAAGGCATTGCTGTTAAAAGTAAGATGACAATTTATTTTTCCTTTGTTTATAAGTGATTTGTCTGTTTCTTTTTTTCTATTTATTTATTTATTTATTTATTTTGAGATTGAGTTTCGCTCTTGTTGCCCAGGCTGGAGTGCAGTGGCACGATCTCGGCTCACTGCAACCTCCACCTCCCAGGTTTACGAGATTCTCCTGCCTTAGCCTCCCCAGTAGCTGGGACTACAGGCACGCACCACCACGCCCCGCTACTTTTTGTATTTTTAGTAGGGATGGGGTTTCACCATGTTGGCCAGGCTGGTCTCGAACTCCTGACCTCAGGTGATCCACCCACCTCAACCTCCCAAAGTACTGAGATTACAGGCTTGAGCCACCGCACCTGGACTGATTTGTCTTTTTCTTGAATTCCCTGCATTTTTTCCTTTTTCTTCAATGCCCAGTAGTTTTCTTAGACACAGGTCTCAGGGTTGATTTGTCCAGGAAAACAGTGTGCCTCTTCAATAGTTAATTTTTTTTTTTTTAAGACGGAGTCTTGCTCTGTCGCCCAGGCTGGAGTGCAGTGGCACGATTCGGCTCACTGCAAGCTCCACCTCCTGGGTTCACGCCATTCTCCTGCCTCAGCCTCCCCAGTAGCTGGATATGATCTGTAGATCTGGGGTTTTTAAAATCCTACTTTTGTTTTCATTTGGGGTGTATTATTCTACTAGGTCTGCCATAACAGACTTACACAATGGCAACTTATTTTCTGGAGGCTGGAAGTCCAACATCAGGTGCCATTAGTTTGGTTCCTGGTGAGGCCTCTCTTCCAGCTTATAGACAGCCACCTTCTTGCTGTGTTCTCACATAGACTTTCCTCTGTGCAGGTGCAGAGAAAGGAAGATATCTGGTGTGTGCTGTGTCTTCTTCTTATGAGGACACCAGTCCTATTGGATTAGGGCCCCACCCTTATGGCCTCAGTTAATTGTAATTTAGACCTTTAAATCTCCATAAAGGTCTACCTTGTTTCATTTGTGCTGCTGTAAGAAAAAAACAAAAACAAAAACACCCAAGACTATTTCCCTCCACTGGCAATGAGAAAAAGAAAAAGAAAAAAAAACAGCTAAGACTAGGTTTTTTTATTAATTTATTTTTATTTCAATAGGTTTTTGGGGAACAGGTGGTGTTTGGTTGAATGGATAAGTCCTTTTTTTTTTTTTTTTGAGACAGAGTCTCGCTCTGTTGCCTGGCGGGAGTGCAGTGCAGCGATCTCCATTCACTGCAACCTCTGCCTCCTAGGTTCAAGCAATTCTCATGCCTCAGCCTCCTGAATAGCTGGGACTACAGGTGCATGCCACCACGCCCAACTACTTTTTGTATTTTTAGTAGAGATGGGGTTTCACCATGTTGGCCAGGATGGTCTTGATCTCTTGACCTCGTGATCCACCCCCCCTCGGCCTCCCAAAGTGCTGGGATTACAGGTGTGAGCCTCTGTGCCCAGCCCCAGATAAGTTCTTTAATGGTGATTTCTGAGATTTTGGTGCAGCCATTACCCAAGCAGTGTACACTGTACCCAATGTGTAGCGTTTTTTGTTGTTGTTGTTTCTTCCTGAGACAGAGTCTCCCTCTGTCGCCCAGGCTGGAGTACAGTGGCACGATCTCGGCTCACTGCAAGCTCCACCTCCCAGGTTCAAGCCATTCTTCTGCCTCAGCCTCCCAAGTAGCTAGGATCACAGGCATGTGCCACCACGACCAGCTAATTTCTTTTGTTTTTTAGTAGAGATGGGGTTTCACCATGTTAGCCAGGATGGCCCAATGTGTAGTCTTTTATCTCTCACCCCACTTCCATCCTTCCCCACCACCCGCCAAGTTTTCAAAGTCCATTGCATCATTCTTATGCCTTTGCATCCTCATAGCTTAGCTCCCACTTATGAGTGAGAATATATGATGTTTGGTTTTCCATACCTGAGTTACTTCAGTTAGAATAATAGTCTCCAACTCTATCCAGGTTTTTGCAAATGCCATTATTTCATTCTTTTTCATGGCTGAGTTATACGTGTGTGTATATATATATATGTGTGTGTGTGTATATGTATGTGTGTGTATATATATATTTCAACATATATATATTTCAACATATATATATATATATATATATATATATATACCACATTATATACCACATTTTCTTTATCCACTCATTGATTGATGGGCATTTGGGCTGGTTTCATATTTTTGTTATTATTGTTGTTCATGACCAAGCAGAAGTTTTGATTTTTATGTAGCTTGAATTGATCCATCTTTTTCGTTCTTTCTTTTCTTTTTTTTTTTTTGGTTTTTTTTGTTTGTTTGTTTGTTTGTTTGTTTAGTAGAGATGAGGTCTTGCTATGTTGCCCAGGCTGGTCTCAAACCCCTGAGCTCAAGCAATCCCCTCACCAATGCCAAAGTGCTGGGATTACAGGTATGAGCCACTGCACCTGGCCCTGGTGCCATATTTTTGTAATTTCAAATTGTGCTGCTATCATAATATACAATATAAACATGCATGTGCAAGCATCTTTTTCATATGACTTCTTTTCCTCTGGGTAGATACCCAGTAGTGGGATTCCTGGATCAAATGGTAGATCTACTTTTAGTTCTTTAAGGAATCTTCACACTGTTTTCCATAGTGGTTGTACTAGTTTACATTCCCACCAGCAGTGTAAAAGTGTTCCCTTTTCACCACATCCACACCAACATCAATTATTTTCTTATTTTAAAAATTATGGCCGTTCTTGCAGGAGTAAGGTGATATTGTCACATTGTGGTTTTGATTTGCATTTTCCTGATCATTAGTGATGTTGAGCATTTTGTCCTATGTTTGTTGGCCATTTGTATATCTTCTTTTGAGGATTATCTATACATGTCCTTAGCCCACTTTTTGATGGGAATATTTGTTTTTTTTTCTTGCTAATTTATTTGAGTTCCTTATAGATTCTGGACACTAGTCCTTTGCCGGATGCATAGTTTGCAAGATTTTCTCCCATTCTGTGGGTGAGACTAAGTAATTTATAAAGAATAGCAATTTTTTTTCTCACAGTTCTAAAGGTTGAGTAGTCCAAGATTGAGGCACCAGTAAATCTGGTGTCTGGTGTAGGCCCGGTGTATGCTTTCAAGATGGTGCCTCTTGCTGTGTCCTCACATGGTGGAGCAGATGGAAGGGCCAGGAAGCTTTCTGAAGCCTCTTTTATAAGGGTGTTAATCTCATTTATGAGGGTGGAGCCCTCTTGGCCTAATCACCTCCCAAAGGCCAGACCTCTTCATATCATTCCTTTGTTTTGGGTTTTTTTTGTTTGTTTGTTTGTTTGTTTGTTTGTTTGAGACAGAGTCTTGCTCTGTGGCCCAGGCTGGAGTGCAATGGTGCCATCTCGGCTCACTGCAAACTCCACCCCCCAGGTTCAAGCCATTCTCATGCCTCAGCCTCCTGAGTAGCTGAAACTACAGGAGCACCACCACGCCCAGCTAATTTTTGAATTTTTAGTAGAGACAGGATTTCACCATATTGGCCAGGCTGGTCTTGAACTCCTGACCTCAAACCATCCACCACCTTGGCCTCCCAAAGTGCTGGATTACAGATGTGAGCCACCGCATCTGGCCCATATCATTATTTTGGGGGTTAAATTCCAACATAAATTTTGGAGACACACATATGTTCAAAACCATAGCAGTAGGCCTTTTCTCCAAATATAGTCTCTCTGGGAGTTAAGGCTTCAACATATGAATTGGAGATGGGGGGCACAATTGAGTCCATCACAGGAGGAATATGGAGAAAGGCAAAAACTACGTTCTGCTATCTTTCATCTTCCCAGAATAAGATAGGCTCTGGAGACAGCCCACACAGGTCAGCTATCCAGGACGTGGAGCAAAGTGGAGCAATTACGGTGCTATGGTTGAATGTTTGTCCTCTCCAAAACTCATGTTTAAATTTAATCCCCAAAGTGACAGTACTGAGAGGCCTTTAAGAGGTGATTGGGTCATGAGGTCTCCGCCCATTAATGGATTAATGGATGAATGGACTAATGAGTTATCATGGATGTGGGATGGTGGCTTTATAAGAAGAAAAGAGATCTGAGCCAGCACACTCAGCCTCTTTGCTGTGTGATGCCCTGCACCACCTCAAGACTGCAGGGAGTCTCTGCTAGCAAAAAGGCCCTCACCAAATGCAGCCCCTCACCTTGGACTTCTCAGCCTCCATAACCGTAAAAAATAAATTTCTTTTCTTTACGAATTATCCAGTTTCAGGTATTCTGCTACAAGCAACAGAAATGGAGTAGGACATGAGAAGAGATCAGGGGGATAAAGGAAGACGTCCAGAGCATCAGAAAGCCCCCCGTGGCTGGGTCCTGCCAACCTCTGCCTCTCTTCTCCTCATGCCTACTCCCTCCCCCTGCATGTTCCAGTGACAGAAAACTGCTTCTCATTTTCCCTGCACATACCACCCTGCTCCTGGCCTCCTGCCTTGGCTCACACAGTCTTCACGGCCTGTAATGCCCTTCCTCCCTCCCCTACCCACTTCTCTCCATTTCAACTAAGAGCTTGTCCTTATTTTACCCTTTTGCACTTATACCTTAGGCATCTCCTTCTCTAGAAAGTCTTTCTAGATGTCCAGATGGCTGCAGGGACTTGCCTGCATGCACATGTGTATATATGCATTCATGTGCACACACACACTCCCATGCCACCCACCTATGCCTCCTCATTGCACTTGCCTTATTGCATTGTAATTGTTGCTTTATGAATCCCCCCACTAGACTGTAAGCTCTCTGAGTACAAGCAAAGCTTGTGCCTCATCACTTGGAGCAGACTGGATCATTGCTCTCAATTTTTCACTCCCTTCCTGACTTATCATCATTAATTATCCAGCTATGCCATATCATTGCTTCACAGTGGGCAGAATACACATCTCTGCCTCAGTGACTTTAGGTTTGGGTATGGGATTTGCTTTGGCCAATGATATAAGCAGAAGTCTTCATTGTGCCGGTGTGGTTTGGCCCATCTCCTGTATTCATACTCCTGTGATCTCTCTTGAGAAGAACATATCCCAGGGTAGCCACTGGGCCAAGTAGAGTGTGGAGATATGAGTAGACTTGAACTCAACCTAAAGCCTGGTCCTAGCGCCAGCCAACTCATGGTCTGCAACAGAAGCCTGCAGACCCACTGACCTGTGAATGAGGAAAATAAATATTTGGTGTTGTAAACCACCAAGATTTGGAGGATGTTTGTTACATGGCATCATGGCAGCAATAGCTGACTAAGACATCATTCATCCTTGTGTTCCCAAGCAGAGTCCTGGCCCAAAAGATATTCACTGAATAAAGAAGCAAATATGTTCATTAATCCAAAACATGTAGCATGAGTGTGCTCACAGGTCCTCTGCTACCTCTTCTTTTCAAGCAGATAGTAATGGCTTTTTTCACAGGGTTGATGTGAAAGAGCTCCTGGCACTTTGTGCTAAGTAAGTGACATTTTCCTTCCTCTCCACCCCTTGATTTCTTTAAATGAGCTCCTAGGCTAAAGATATTATAGGCAAAGGAAGTACTCTAGGCTACTGAACCTCTGAGCCCTCTGACCTCTGTCTGGGGGAGCCTCTTTGTGTTCTTCCTCTCCCTCCCCCTCTTTTGCCCCTAGGATTCCTCCCTGAGTCACTGTCTAACTGGCTTTTCCTGGCCTAGAAAAGAGGATTTGCCCTAGATCCTGATATGGCTCAGCAACTTCCTGCCTTAAGAGGATGGGCAGCTTACATTTCTCCCTCTTGCAAGCTAGCCGATACAAGAAGTCTGTCTCCTCTGAAACCACCATGTTGTGAGGAAGCCCAAGGTAGTCACATAGCTTGAGCCATAGAGGCCATATTAAGAAACAACAAGGTGCTATACATGTGAGTGAAGCCTTCTTGGACTTTCTAGCCCAGCCCAGCCCAGCTGACCGAAGCAGAGTGCATGATCTCAGTTAATGCCATACAGAGCAAAGGAATCTTCCAGCTGAATCCAGTTAATCCACAAAATTGTGAGAAATAATACATTTCTGTTGTTTTAAGGCATTAAGTTTTGAGGTAGTTATGCAACAGATAAATTAATATATGGATAAAACTTTATAATTATTTGTTATATATATAATATTACTTATTATTTCTGAACCATCTGAGAGGAAATGGCAAAAATCATAACCCTAAATTAAAGGAGACCACCTCTCATATTGTTTTCTGCCTAATTTCTGCCTCAAAGGAAAGAGAAAGTAGGAGTTAAAGAAAAGGCAGAAGTGAAATTCAATAGTCAGACAGCCCGGCGCCACACCCCAGGCCTGGTGGTTAAAGATCGACCCCTGACCTAATCGCTTATGTTACCTATAGATTCCAGACATTGTATGAGGGAGCATTGTTTAACTCCCTGTTCAGTTCTGTTCTGTTATGATCACTGGTGCATGCAGCCCCAGTCACATAGCCCCCGCTTGCACAATGTATCACGACCCTTTCACTTGGACCCCTTAGTTAGTTGTAAGCCCTTAAAAGGGACAGGAATCTTGACATCGGGGAGGTCGGATCTTGAGACGCGAGTCTACCAATGCTCCTAGTTGATTAAAGCCTATTCCTTGCTAAAACGGGTGTCTGAGAGGTCTTGTCTAAGACAGTTCTTGCTACATTTCTTGGTTCCCTGACCGGGAAGCCAGGTGATTAGTGGACGGTCAAGGCAGCCTCTTAGGCGGCTTAGGCCTGCCCTGTGGAGCATCCCTGCGGCGGACTCCGGCCGGCTTTAGTGACGCGAATCCTGGGAGCGCTCCTGCGTAGGGAATTGCCCGGTGGAATGCCTCTCCAGAGCAGGGCATGGTAGGGCCCCGCGGAGGATTAACGCAGCGGATGAACACCGGCAAGGAATCGGCGCTTGGAGTCCGGACATCTGGAACATGGTAAGAAGCGGTCTTGGAACTTGCCCACTCCATTTGAGTGGAAGCCTGGCCTGATCACCCACAACGTGCTTTTATCGGTACCTTGGTTTTGGTTTTGATTTTGACTAGATTTGCACTGTTTTGGTTTAGATTTCAGTATTGACCTTCGGATTTGAACTGTTTTGGCTTTGATTTCGGTTCTGACTTGGCTCAAATTGCTGAATGAATGAGTAAACTCCTTATCCGTACTTTGGTTTTAGTGTGAATTGCTTGGTTAGCGGGTGACTTTTTGCCCCCTCTCCCCTTCCCTCTTTGTGGTAAGAGTGTTGTTTTGTCTCCTGAGAGAGGAAAATGAGTAAAACACAAAGTAAGCCTACCCCGTTAGGAACTATGTTAAAGAATTTCAAGAAAGGATTCAATGGGGCCTATGGAATCGCTATGACACCTGAAAAGCTTAAAGCTTTGTGTGAGATAGATTGGCCGGCATTAGAGGTGGGATGGCCATCAGAAGGAAGCCTAGACAGGTCCCTAGTTTCAAAGGTATGGCACAAAGTAACTGGTAAATCAGGACATCCAGATCCGTTTCCATACATAGATACTTGGTTGCAGCTGGTTTTAGACCCCCCACAGTGGTTAAGAGGACAGGCAGCAGTAGTACTAGTGGCAAAGGGACAGACAGCCAAGGAAGAAAGAGTAGCTCCACTCCCGTCGGTCCCTTCCCTAGGGGAAGAGGAAGGAGAGAGGAGAACAGCAGAATACGCGGCTCACAGAGGCAAGGAAAGACCAGCAGAGAGAAAGAGAGAGAGGAGAAAGAGAGAGAGGAAAGAGAGAGAGAGGACAAGAGGCAAAGAGAGAAAGAAAGACAGAGGAAGAGACAGAGAGACAAAGAGGAGTCAGAGAGAGAGAGGCAGAGAGAGGAAGAGACAGAGATAAAAAGAAAGTCAAAGAGAGAAGAAGAAAGTCAAAGAGAGAAAGAGAGAGATATACAAGTAGTTAAGAAAAAAACAGTGTACCCTAGTCCTTTAAAAGCCAAGCTAAATTTGGAACCTATAATTGATAATTAAAGGTCTTCTCCGTGACCATATAACACTCCAATACCACTTTGTTGTCAGCATAAACAAGGGCATAGCCCAAAAGCACTGAGGCCACTGACAATCCATAGCCTCCCTATCAAAATTTCTTAGCCCAGTAATCCACAGATGGCCCATATACATTCAATCTGCAGCGGCAACGGCTTTGCCAACAGAAGAAAGTAGAAAAATAACTTTTAGAGGAAACCTCGTTGTGAGCACACTTCACCAGTTCAGAACTATCCTAAATTAAAAAAAAAAAAAAGCAAAAAGGTAACTTCCTGACTCAAAAATCTTAAAGTATGAGGCTATTCTGTTAGAAAAAGATGATTTAATATTAACCAATAAAAATTCCCTTAACCCAGCAGGTTTCCTAACAAGGGATTTAAATCTTAATTACCTTACAAAGGTCCGACCAGACCTAGGAGGAACCCCCTTCAAGACTGGACGATAGATGGTTCCTCCCGGGAAATTACGGGGAAAAAAAAAAAGAGAGAGAGAAAGCGGGGGGAGAGGGGGGCGGGGGGGAGTTTATGTAAAAAGAATGTTATATGGTAAATTCTTGTCCTAAAATAAATTAACTGGTTGTTTAAAGAAAAGGATGTTTGCAATAAGTCAGAAAATTGAGACATGTCGAAGAATTGTCTGTAAAAGTCATGAAAGAAGAAAAAAAAAGTGTGTTATAAAAAAGGAATTTACGCAAGAAATGTTGTATAATTTAAAAGTAATTAGGCCTCCTGAATGTAAAACTATTGAAGAAACAGTTTATATGCAAGGTGTATAAGGAAAGTAAAATATACTTTTAGTAAAAGGATTATAAGGAGGCATAAAAATGTGGATTTTTACCTACATTAAAAAGTTAAAAAATTGTTTTTGTTTTGAAGGTTTAAGCAAGTTTTAAAACGTTAATTGTAAAAGAAATTCTGTGTATAAACATATTGGCTAAAGTTAAAGAGGTATCATCCAGTTTTTCTGTGAACTGGACATTAAAGTGAAAACACAATGGGTTTTTCTTAAAGCACTAACCTGCTCTTTAACAAAAATTATAATAGGTTAAAAAGAGTCTATAAAAATCTTACCTTATGGTCAGACATCAAAAATTGAATAAATATGTCTACAAAGTTTTATTAAAACTAAGTTTGACATTAATAACACGCTAATATAAAGGTGAACTTTAGCTTATCTGGTATAAAAATCATACAGGAAGCATCGTCAGATATAAAATGGTATATGGCTTTCTTTGGCCTAAAAACTAATAAATATAGGCGCTAAAGGAAATTTCTCAGTAAAAAGGCACCAAGGACTATAAAATCTGCTGCTGATGTCCCCACATTTAAAACAAAAGGTCAACTTCTTAGAAATTATATACTTGGTTTATCTTCCACTTTCCTTTCCCTCAAAACTAAAAGTCTTTTAGCACATGTACCACCCCTAGAATTTCCGGTAAACCAGCACCAGCCTGAAGATTATGTTCTCATCAAAGGGTGGAAAGAAGGAAAACTCCAGCCAGCCTGGGAAGGACCCTACTTTGTGCTGCTAACCACCGAGACTGCTGCTCATACAGCAAAAAAGGATGGACTCATCACACCCGAGTCAAGAAAGCGCCACCCGGTCCAGAGTCGTGGGCCATAGTCCCAGGGGAAAACCCTACCAAACTAAAGGTAAGAAAAATTTAACTTTTTCATCTATTCTATTACTCTCTCTTCTTTCCTAGTTCTATTGCTGACCATCTAGTTATTAACATAACCAAGTCAATTTTGCCTCAAACTATTGCATTTAATGCTTGCCTTGTTATACCCTGTGGGGACTTGCCAAGTCTCAAAGACAGCTCTCTACTTCAGAAAAGTACCTCTGTCCCTCCTGACTCTCCTCAGACTAGGCATTAGTAAATTGGGACCATTTAATCCGGGGAGATTTTGATAGACCCCAGTGTCAACCTGGAGTATTGCCCCCTGATGTAGAGCTTTTATGCCATAGTTGGTCCAATGTTCTGTGGATCACTAAAGAGCAAGGATGACTGCCCCAACTGGTTTTTGTAATTTCCTAAAACCATACATTCATTTTACTAGAGTATCATAGAAGTTAAAGACTTAAAACAAACTTTGGCAATTAAGGCAGGATACCAAGATGCAAATGCCTGGTTGGAAAGGATCAAATATTCCGTCTGCATGTTAAACAAAAGCAATTGTTATGCTTGTGCACGTGGCAGGCCAGAGTCCCAGATTGTCCCCTTTCCGCTGAGGTGGTCCTCCAGTTGACCAGGCGTGGGCTGCATGGTAGCTCTTTTCCAGGATTCTACAGCCTGAAGTAAAGGTCATGCTAAGTTCTCTCTCGGCTATATCCCGAAGTTCAGCACCCTGAGGGTCAGCCCCCAAGGGCCATCCAGCTTCCGTCTCCCAACACTAAGTTCACTTTGTGTCTCTCACAACAGGGAGGAAACTTAGTTTTCCTTGGAGACCTGAAGGGATGTAGTGAGTTTAAGAACTTTCAAGAGCTTACCAACAAGTCAGCCCTTGTTCATCCCCGAGCGGATGTGTGGTGGTATTGTGGTGGACCTTTACTGGACACTCTGCCAAATAACTGGAGTGGCACTTTTGCTTTACACCAATTGGCTATCCCTTTCACCCTGGCATTTCATCAGCCGGAGGGAAGGCAGGTGATAGAAAAAGGATGGATCTGGTTATTGGACAGAAGAATAGCCATGTCACAACTGCTAGGAGCTGCAGTTGTACTGGCTGTGCATGAGTCCACCCACCTGGGCCAAGAGTCACTTAAAAAGTTGTACTTCTGCATCTCACATCTGTCAGCCCTTGGCAAAACAGTGGTGCCGCAGTGTGTCACCTGCCGGCAGCACAATGCTAGGCAAGGTCCAACCATCCCGCCTGGCATACAGGCTTATAGAGCAGCCCCCTTTGAAGATCCCCAAGTAGACTTCACCGAGACGCCCAAATGTGGAGATCTCATCCCTAGGTTTGGACTGCCCTTGCAAATCGGCTCGGACAACGGGTCAGCATTTGTAGATGACTTGGTACAGAAGACAGCAAAGGCGATTGGGTATGGATCAAGGATTGGAACGTAGCCCCCTTGCGGCCACAGTGGAAAGGACCCCAGACCGCCATCTTGACCACTCCCACAGCTGTGAAAGTAGAAGGAATCCCAGCCTGGATCCACCACAGCCGCCTGAAACCCGCAGCACCTGAGACCTGGGAGACGAGACCAAGCACAGACAATCCCTGCAAAGTGACTCTGAAGAAGACGACAAGCCCTGCTCCAGTTACCTGGAAGCCAACTGGTCCATGCACGGCCGAAGTATAATGAAACTCACCATGGGACTTAATTTCCTTAAATTTTGGACTTGTACAGTAAGGACTTCAACTGACCTCCCTCAAACCAGGGACTGTTCCTAGTGTATATATCAGGTCACTGAGGTAGGGCAAAAAGTTAAAACTGTCATTTTGTTCTATAGTTATTATAAATATGTTGGAACTCTAAAAGGGACTTGTTTGTATAATGCCACCCAGTACAAGGTATGTAGCCCAGGAACTCACCAGCCTGATGTGTGTTATAACTCATCTGAGCCCCCTGTGGTCACAGTTTTTGAAATAAAATTAAGAACAGTCACCTGGTGGGGTCTAAACCATACTAAGAAAAATCCATTTAGTAAGTTTCCTAAGTTGCAAACTGTTTGGGTCCATCCAGAGTCTCACCAGGACTGGATGGCTCCAGCTGGACTATACTGGATATGCGGGCATAGAGCCTACACCAAACTACCTGACCAATGGGCAGGTAGTTGTGTCATTAGCACCATTAAGCCATCCTTTTTCCTACTGCCCATAAAAATGGGTGACCTCCTAGCCTTCCCTGTCTATGCTTCCCGAGAAAAGAGGAGCATAGCCATAGGCAATTGGAAAAATGATGAGTGGCCCCCTGAAAGAATGATACAGTACTATGGGCCTGCCACATGGGCACAAGACTGCTCATAGGGATGCCGAACCCCCATCTATATGCTCAACCAGATTATACGGTTACAAGCTGTCTTAGAAATAATCACTAATGGGCCAGGCGTGGTGGCTCCCACCTGTAATCGCAGCACTTTGGGAGGCCAAGGCAGGTGGATCATGAGGTCAGGAGATCGAGACTATCCTGGCTAACACAGTGAAACCCCATCTCTACTAAAAATACAAAAAAGCAATTACCCGGGTGTGGTGGCAGGCACCTGTAGTCCCAGCTACTTGGGAGGCTGAGGCAGGAGAATGGTGTGAACCTGGGAGGCGGAGCTTGCAGTGAGCCGAGATCGTGCCACTGCACTCCAGCCTGGGTGACAGAGTGAGACTCCATCTCAAAAAAAAAAAAAAAAGAAATAATCACTAATGAAACTGGCAGAGCTTTGACCGTTTTAGCCAGGCAAGAAACCCTGATGAGAAATGCCATTTATCAGAATAGACTAGCCCTAGATTACTTGCTAGCAGCTGAAAGAGGAGTTTGTGGGAAATTTAACCCAACCAATTGCTGCCTGCACATAAAGGGCAAGTAGTTAAAAATATAGTTAAAGATATAACAAAGCTGGCACTTGTGCCCGTGCAAGTGTGGCATGGGTTTGATCCTGGGACCATGTTTAGAAAATGGTTTCCAGTGCTAAGAGGATTTAAAACTCTTATAATAGAAATTATAATAGGAACCTGCCTGTTGCTTCCCTGTGTGCTGCCCTTGCTCCTTCAAGTAATAAAAAGTCTTGTTACAACTTAGTCCATCAAAATACTTCAGCACAAGTGTACTACATGAATTGCTATTGATCTGTCTTACAAGAAAACCTAGATAGTGAAGATGAAGATGAGAACTCCCACTAATAAGTGAGGTTCTCAAAGGGGGGAATAAGGGAGGAGACCACGTCTCATATTGTCCTCTGCCTAATTTCTGCCTCAAAGGAAAGAGAAAGTAGGAGTTAAAGAAAAGGCAGAAGTGAAATTCAATAGTCAGACAGCCCATCACCACACCCCAGGCCTGGTAGTTAAAGATTGACCCCTGACCTAATCGCTTATGTTACCTATAGATTCCAGACATTGCATGAGGGAGCATTGTGTAACTAACTCCCTGTTCAGTTCTGTTCTGTTCTGATCACCGGTGCACGCAGCCCCAGTCATGTAGCCCCCGCTTGCACAATGTATCACGACCCTTTCACTTGGACACCTTAGTTAGTTGTAAGCTCTTAAAAGGGACAGGAATCTTGACTTCAGGGAGCTCAGATCTTGAGACACGAGTCTACCAATGCTCCCAGCTGATTAAAGCCTATTCCTTCCTAAAACCGGTGTCCGAGAGGTCTTGTCTAAGACTGGTCCTGCTACAAAATCTTTATAAACAGAACAAAACTTCTGTTTATAAAACCACAGTACAGCTATCACTCAGGAAAGTTAACATTGAGACAATATTATCTATTTTGTCCCTATTCATATTTTACCAATTATCTAAATAGTGTCTTTCATAGTAATCCTTTTTTTCAGTTTCAGGATCTAGTTCAGGATGCATTTAGTTGTTGTATTAGTTAAATTTAGCTGCACAACAAACTTGGTAGCTCAAAACAATATTTGTCATCTCTGTTTCCATGGGTCAGGAATCTAGACATGGCTTAGCTGGGCTCTTTAGCTCAGGGTCTCTCACAAGACTGCAACCAAGGTGTCAGCCACAGTCATCTCAGAATTCAAGTGCAATACGATCTGCTTCCAAGCTCATTCAGTGATTGCTGGCAGGATTCAGGTCACTGCAGACTGTTGGATTTAGGGCTTCAGTTCCTGGCTGGCTGTTGGCTAGGAATCCCTCAGTTCCTTGAAACATGGGCCTCTCCAGAGGGCAGCTCACAATTTGGCAGCTTGCTTCATCAGAACAAGCAAGCTGAGAAGAGCCAGAAAGAGAATTCTAGCAAGATGGAAGTCTCAGTCCTTTGTAACCTAATCTCAGAAGTGATATCTCATCACTGACATCTGCCTATCACGTTTATGTCTCTAGTCTCTTCTGATCTGGAACAGTTTCTTAGCCTTTTTATTGTCTTTCATGTCCTTGGCATTTTAAATATTGCAGGCTAGTTGTTTTGTAAACATCCTTTGTTTTGTAAACAGTTTGAGTCTGTTTGATGTTTCCTCATAATTCCATTCAAGCAATGCATTTTTTTCAGGAATACTTCACACTCAATGTTGTATTCTTAGTGCATCGCATCAGGAGGTTTGTCCCCTTATTAGTGACAGTAACTTGGATTGCTTGTTTAAAATGGTGCTCAAGCTCTTTTTTTTTTTTTTTTTTTTTTTTTTTTTTTTTTTTTTTTGAGACAGGGTCTCACTCTGTCACCCAGGTTGGAGTGCAATGGTGTGATCTTGGCTCACTTCAACCTAGGACTCCTGAGCTCAAGTGGTCCTCCACCTCAGCCTCCCAAGTAGCCAGGACCACAGGCATGCACCACCACACCTGGCTATTTTGTAAATTTTTTTGTAGAGATGGGGTCTTGAGATGTTGTCCAGGTCCCAAACTCCTGTGCTCAAGAGATTCTCCTGCCTCAGCCTCCCAAAGTGCTCAGATTACAGGTATGAGCCACCGTCCCCGGGGGCCACTCAAGCTCCCATATTCTTAACCACTATGCAATTCTGCCTGTGGCCAGGAAAGTTCTTTCCATTTTTCAAACAGGGTAGAAAATGAGACCAATTATCTTGGCTGAGAAACTGTGGGAAGAAATTGAGCCTGGAAACTATTTTAGGACAAAAATTCCCAATGTCCTGGATCAGACCCTCTAGCTCTCATTTGCACTCAAGATACCATCACTGGAGGCCCAAGCATTAGCTGTCATGCCAGTCCACAGCTTGGAGAACGAATGTCCTTTCACACCTGTTTTTCTTTTTGTTACTGGTTCCTTCATCTAGAAAGCCCTTGGAGGGGCCAGTGGTACAATGGATAACACGTCTGACTATGGATCAGAAGATTCTAGAAAAGCCCTTGTCCCACCTCTACCTCCTTCTCTGCCTCTAGAACTCCTGTTCATCTCTCAAGCCCAGGCCAGGGTTCAGCTCCAGAAATAAGGCTGCAGCATTGTACAATTCCAGGGGTGCCTGGCACCCCCTGGAGTTGTGCTAGTCTGTGGTTCTGCTCTGGAAACCCCTCCCCAGCCTCACCTCATATGCACATTTTCTCATTAGTATTTGTTTAGACATATGTGTGTCTTCTCTAGACAGAGCAGGACTAAGGCTTGTTTCCCCTGTGGACCCAGTATCCTGTATGTGCTCAACAAGGGGTGGGTGAGCACAGGAATTTTTCATCCCACCACCACTCTGCCCCAAAACAGCAGCACAGTCCCTTTCTCCTTAATATGATGGTGACACAGTTCTAGCATTTGACCTTTGTATCCTTGAGGTGCATCACAAAGTTCCCACAATAAAATACAACACTCCAAATGTCCCAGTGGAAAGCCCCCTTATAAGGCCAGCAGTTGCAGTTAGAATGTGGCTTCTTGACAAACTTGTGAGGCTGAACCATGGCCCTCCCATCTGAGACAGAAGAGTGCTGAAAAGCTGTCGGAGAGCAGGCAGACTGATTCCAAGGCAGAGGCCACTGGTAGGGTGGGGTAGGGTGAGGGCAGCCAGGGCTGCTGAAGATGCAGACAGGGACTTGGAGGTGAGCTGGGCTCTGAATTCTCAGCAAACCTCTGGTTCCCTAGGGCAGGTCACAGAACTATTAGCAATAGAACCAAGGCCCCCAAATAGGTTTTTCTGCTAAAAGAGACTCTTTGGTCTCACAGGAGGATCTGGAGTGCTTCATCCGGGCCCCTCCCCCAGCAGTCTTGGTGGAAGCTTTAGCTGGCCTGGACCCAGACGATGAACTGGGACTTTTGACTCCCACCCACTGAGAGGCTGGCTCCTGGCAAATGTGGGTCTAAGGTTAGCTGAGAGGAAGGATGAAAGAGAGACCCAAGGTCAGGCAAGTAAGTTTATTAACCTGCTGAGCTGCTCCACCACAGTCAGAGGAGGAAGCTCTGAGCTTACAAAATGAGGGGTTTATATGAGGGAGACAGACCCTGGGGTTGTTGGTCGATTAACTTTACCACATATCATCTTGTGACCAGCTTACAATATGGGAATTTACAAGAGGGTGTAACTTAGGTTTATCCACTTTTCTCATGACCTTCCCCATGCTGCCTGTTGGGCTGTAAGCAAGTCTGGTGACCTTGCTGTAGCACCTAGATAAGGGTCCAGGAATGCAGCTTCAGAGTATTCAGGGTAAGGGTCAGCTGCATTGTGTGTGGGGGGGTCCTGGGGCAGCTTGTCCCTAACATTCCAGCCTTTTAATAGGTAATAGAAGAGGGGTGCCATTGTTATCTGGCTGCTTCTTGCTGGATAGGGGCGACAGTTATGGGGAGAGTCTGGGTGGTAGGGACTGCCATTCCTGGAGTTGTCAGTATTCTTGGAGCAGCATCATATCTTGTATTGTTCCGTGGGTGAAGGCTCTAATACGGTCCTGTAAAAACTGGGTAAGGAAACATAAGAGACAAGGGCCAAGTGCTAAAAGGAGGAAGAGGGTTATGGCAGGGCCTAGGAAGGGCAGTAGCCATGGTGCCCAGGAGTTACGAAACCACTGGGGCCAGGAGTCTGAAAGGTGCTGCCTGATTTCAAAAGCTTTTTCATTTATTCATCAGGTGGCATCTCATACTAGTCCTGACCAGTTAGTATAGAAACAGCACTCATCTCCTAAAAAGATGCACAGTCCACCTTTCTCGGCAGTGAGGAGATCTAAACCTCAACAGTTTTGAAGTGTCACTGCTGCTAAAGAGTCTATTTGGGATTGGAGAGCAAGGATGGATTCAGCTACGTCTTGTAGGCTGTCTGAGAGATCTTTTGAGAGAGCGTGATAGTAGGACAGGGAAGTGGACAAGCCTGCTATCCCTGTTCCTGTTGCAGTGGTAATTTCTAGTCCTATAAGCAGGAGTATTAGCTGTACGGCTCCGCGCTGACAGACTTGAGCCTTAACAGGGACTGGTAAACTCTGATTTCCAGGGGCAATGTCAATTTTGGGGCTTAAGAAGACCAGGGTGCAGGTGCTGGTCCAATTGGCAGAGAAGCAGACATAGGTTGAGGTTCTCTACAAGAAAAATATGCCTTGGCTGGGCAGACAGAACTGGTTATGTTTATTGAAAAGGTGCGAGAGTATATTGTTTTCATTTTCCCACATGCCTGGAGTCCTTGCTAAGGCAGCTCCAGTGAGTGGCTGAAAAGGAGTTGCAGGGATAGTTTGAGTGGCTCCTTGTGTTTTATTTTCCCATTGGAGAAAGAATCGTTTTGTGTCTATTAGGAGCCATTCAGAGGAGTAATTGAAAGAGAGTATAAGGAGGCATTCGGCAGGGAGGGGAGCCATGCTGCAAGGGGTCCGTGGGTGAATGGTTATACAGTTCGTATGTCTGCCATTACAAAATCCTGAATGTTTATTAGTAAAGAGCTGGTAATGAACTTTGGGGGTCCTGAAAAACTGACAAGCCGTTTAAATTCGGCTGTTTGGGTGACCTTAAAATTCTGGTGGTCGTTTGGGACTTGAAGCTGTAAGGTATAGTTACATTGATGGGATGGTAGGTGACCTAAAGGCAGACCTGAGGACAGGTTGTGTTGGATACATATTAGGGCTTGAAAAGTTAGACTGGTGTTGGTGGTCACAGAGCCATGAATGGGCTTGTTATTACTTGTCTATTGGGTAAGACTGGAGATACAGGAGCATAAAAGTTGTACAGTGTGCCCTGTCAGAGTGCTTTTTGTCATATCTGTGATAGAAAACTCGGCCAATAGCTGCATGTCTAAAAGTTGAAAGGGGCTTTTTCCTTCATAACGGGTGTGATAGGTTAATTAAGAACCCAGTTTTTTGAGTGAACGGGGGTGGCAACATAGGTGGTAGTTGATAGGACTGTGGGCAGAGCCCACAGTCTTTTGCTAGGATGGGGTTGGACTGGTTTAGCAGGGAGTGAGTTAGGTTAAGGGTCTTATAGAGGTAGTCAGGTACTATTGTAAGGGGAGATGTGGCTACGTGGGGCAGCCAAGGGAGTAGGAGAGGTAGACAGGCAAAGAGTGAGTATGAAAGTAAATAAGTGCATTTCATCTGAGGAAAAGTCACATAGGGTGCCTTGGAAGAGAACGTCATCTATCCACTCTAAAAGAGAGTCAAGATTGGGAGTTTGGGGATGAAACCAAGAGATGTCTTGGCAAACGGAGATGAGGAAGAGGGTGAAACAGCAAGGTAGGCAAGAACAGGGCATTTAAGAGAAATCAGGAGTGTACTTATGATTGTCAGGAAAGGAAGGAGGAGTCTGGGTATTGTTCAATGGTCTTCTTCAGGACAGGTGTGAGGCGGGGTTTGGTTGGGCCAAGGAGAGTACTGGAGAATCGGCAGAGGATGGCAGTCGGTGGGTTGGTGGGTGCTTCGGGGGCTCTTTTTAATCCGGAAAGATGGTACCGAGAGATATGTCCTGAGAGTTTAGCTGCAGTGGGGGGTATGAGAAGAACTTGAAAAGGGCCTTCCCACTTTGGTTTAAGGGTTGTTGGGTTAAGAGTTTTTAGCAAGACATGCTGTCCTAGAAGGAGATTCCGGTTGGGGGGACTTCGTGGGGTTTTGGGAGGGCCTGGTCAGCTTGTTGGTGGAGGAGATGGTGGATGAGGGAGAGTGTTGGGAGGTATTCTCCTAGCTGAGAGTTAGAAGGGGGCCTGTTTTGTAAGAGGAAAGGCTGTCCATACATTAACTCAAATGGACTGAGGAACAAGGGTGCTTTTGGACTGGCTCTGATGCAGGCCAGTGCTATGGGCAAAAGGGAGGTCCATGGCTTTTGGACTTCAAGAATGAGTTTGGTCAACTAAGCTTTAAGGATCCCATTTGCCCTCTTGACTTTTCCAGATGACTGGGGCCAGTATGGGATATGAAGTCACCACTGGATGCTGAGGGACTGAGAAACCTGTTGGGTGATTTGGGAGATGAAGCTAGGGCTACTGTCTGATTGTATGGAGTGAGGGAGACCAAATCTAGGGATGATTTCTGTTATAAGAATTTGGGGGACTTCTGCGGCCTTTTCTGGAAAGGTAGGAAATGCTTCTACCCACCCAGAGAAGGTATCTATAAGAGTAAGAAGAAATTTTGTCCTCTTGACGGGAGGCATGTGGGTGAAGTCTACTTGCCAGTCCTGCCCTGGGAGTGTTCCTCTGAGCTGATGTGTAGGAATAGGGGGAGAGCGGAGGGCCCCTTGGGAGAAAGTAACACAGCATATATGACAGTTTAAGGTTATGTCTTTTAGTGACGTGAATAGAAGGGGAGAGGAGAAATAAGGGCGATGGAGTAGGTACAGGGGTGCTCACCAATATGGAAGGATTGGTGAAGAGATGTCAGAATTTCTTTGGTTTGCTCTTGGGGGAGGATGAGCTTTTGATTTTTGACTATCCAGTCCCTTGAAAGGAGGCTCCTTGCTGTAGTAGCGAAGCTTTCTCAGTGGGAGAGTACTTGGGTTGGATTGCTGGGATAACGAGGAGGAGAGGGGGAGGGGCAGAAGAAAGGGAGGATTCTTTTGCTGCCTCATTGGCCTTTCTGTTCCCTCTTGAGATTTCATCTGATCCTGTTTGATGTCCTCGACAGTGTATAACTCCTGCTTTCGCTGGGAGGTGTGCAACCTGAAGGAGTTGGTAAATAAGGGGGCTGTTAGTGATGGGGGTTCCTTTGGCAGTAAGGAATCCTCTCTCTTGCCAGATGGAGGTGTGGGAATGACGAATGTGATAGGCATATTTGGAGTCTGTATAAATGTTGACTCATTTGCCTTTGGAAAGGGTTAGGGCCCTGGTGAGAGCTATGAGTTCTGCCTTTTGGGAGGAGGTTCCTGGGGGTAGGGGCTTGGCTTCAATTACTGGTCAAGGGAAACAAATGTATATCCAGCAATTTTGGGGGAGCTGGTGGGCCCAGAAGAGGAGCCATCTATGAATAGTTGTTCATCAAGGCTGGTGAGAGACTCGGAGGAAATGTTTGGGAAATGTAGCTGTACATGGTCCAGAATGTCAGTGCAAGAATGAGTAGGAGGGAAAGAGAATACAGGGAGTAAGGATGCTGGGTTCAGGGGAGCACCTTTGGCAAGACTGGATTCGGGATTTTCGATAAAGAGGGCATGGAGTAATTGAATCCAGGAAGGAGGAAGGGAGCTTAGTGCTCGGGAGGAGAGGCGATCTTGTAGATTATGAGGACTGTGGATGGTGGTATTCTGGCTGAAAGTTAGTTTCCTGCTTTCTAGAGCTAAAACGGTAACTGCTGCTAGTGCTTTAAGGCAGGTTGGCCACTCTTTGACTGTGTTATCTAGTTGTTTAGAGAGGTAAGCTACAGGGGCAAAGGAAGGATTTCCTTTCTGTTGTGCTAAGACACCGAGGGCTATTCCTTGGCTTTCGGCAGTATAGAGAGTGAAAGGTTGGGAGATATCAGGTAAGGACAGAGCTGATGCAGTGACAAGAGCAGTTTGGAGTTTGCGAAAGCTGGGGTGTATGTTACGTGTGGGGTTTAGGGGTTCATTGAGAGGGCCTTTGGCCACTTCATAGAGGACATCAACTAGGAGGACAAAGTTGGAAATCCATATTCTGAAGAAGCCGGCTAGCCCTAGGAAGGAAAGGATTTCGCTTTTGGAGGAGGATGGGGGTAGATTATCTATTAATGCTGCCCCAGCTGGAGTCATAACCCGGGCCCCAGGGGAAAGTTGAATTCCTAAGTAGGTCACCATGGAGGTGGAGAGTTGGGCCTTGGAGGGGGAGACACTATACCTTTTGATAGTGAGAAAGTTTAAGAGAGTGGCCGTGTGAATTTGAGAGTCTCTTAGAGAGAGGCTGCAAAGAAGAAGGTCATCCACGTATTAAACAAGAAGACTGGGAGACAGGTTTAAGGAGGTGAGGCCTCAGACTAGAGCTTGTCAGAAGAAATGAGGGCTATCCCTGAAGCCCTGAGGAAGGACAGTCCATGTGAGTTGTTGTAACTGGAGGGTGTCAGGGTCAGTCCAGGTGAAATCAAATAGGTTTGGGGCAGCAGGGTGTAGGGGAATGGTAAAGAAGGCATCCTTCAGGTCAATTGCGCTGTAGTGGGTGGTGTTGGTGGGGACAAGAGAGAGAAGTGTATAGGGGCTAGGGACTATGGGATGGATAGGGAGGACAGCCTGATGGATGGCTCAGAGGTCCTGAATGAGTTGGTATGAGCCATCAGATTTTTTTTTTCTTTTGAGACAAAGTCTTGCTCTGTCACCCAGGCTGGAGTGCAGTGATGTGATCTTGGCTCACTGCAACCTCCACCCCCCTGGTTAAAGCAATTCTCCTGCCTCAGCCTCCTAAGTAGCTGGGATTACAGGTGCATGCCACCACGCCTGGCTAATTTTTTTGTATTTTTAGTAGAAACGGGGTTTCACCATGTTGGCCAGACTGGTCTCGAACTCCTGTCCTCAGGCAATCCACCTGCCTTGGCCTCCCAAAGTGCTGGGATTACAGGCGTGAGCCACTGCGCCTGGCCCAGAGCCATCATATTTTTTAACAGGGAGGATGGGGGTGTTATATGGAGAGTGTGCTGGTCTAAGAAGAGTGCATAAGCAGAGCTTGTTTATAATGGGTTGTAGGCCTTTTTGGTGAGTTAGGCAGATTGGGTATTGGGGAACATTGAGAAATTTGGAGGGGTCTTTTAACTGGATTTTAATGGGGTCATGGTGAGCAGCTATGGAAGGGGTGGTGGTGTCCCACGCTACTGGGTTAAAGAGAGAGGCGGGAAGTGGTACTGGGGAGAGGGATCAGGGGCTGGACTAGTGGAGAGGAGCAGGAGGGACTCTGCTTGAGGGGAGCAGGAAAAGGTGATAGAAGCTTTGAATTTGGCTAAAAGGTCTTGGCCTAGAATAGGGGTGGGGCAACAAGGCATGATAAGGAAAGAGTGTGAGAAAACGGTATCAAACAGGGAACAAGTAGGAGGTCTGCTGGTGCATGGACGTCAGATGAGTCCATCAACCCCCACAACTAAGACTTGATGTTGGTAGAGTTGCTGAGGCAGGACTGGCTTGTCTGTCATAATATAAAAGAGTATTGGAAGATGTCCGGGGTCCAGGGTCTAAAACCCCTTGTGGCCTTTGGAACACCAAGCTCTGTGCCAAAGGGTGGAAGGCTGCCCTGCCGCACCACAAATTTAAGCCCAGGGCATAAAACTCCTCATGACTTGGATGGAATCCAGGGCTCAGGGCATACAACCCATCGTAGCCTCTGGAATGTGCACAGACTTGTTGGTTGCTCTCCCAGGCTCATAAACATGTTCTCCATTATCTCAAGCAGCAGAGCATATTCATATGTGTCAAATTAAATGCTAAAGTGTCACAGCTACACTTGATGCACCGCTACCTTTCTACCCCCATATCCGCATGTCCTCACCACCTGCTTCTTTGTTTGATCACCAATAAATAGTGTGGGTTCCCAGAGCTCGGGTGCTTCACAGCCTCCATACCAGCATTGGCCCCCTGGACCCACCTTATGCACTCTTAACTTGTCTTTTCTCATTCATTTGACTCTGCCAGACTTCGTAGCCCCCAAGGCCTAGTGTTGGGTCTGATCACCCTAACATTTCTGGCGCCCAACATGGGGCTATGAAGACCCTGGTGAAGGAACACTAGAGCATGTGGAAGCAGAGGACACATCGTCAGAGGACACCCGAGGATGACTGAAAGAAGCTCGGCAGGTAAGCTGGGCACTCGTAAGAACCAGGGTAACAATGGGACAGAATGAAAGTAAACATTCTGCTTATTTACATTTCTTTTTTTGTGTGTGTGGGTGGCAAGCCACCCAGGTGCCAAGGCAAGAGACTGAAGGCACAAGCTTGTTACAGTATAATAAAGAAAATACTTAAAATAAGAATAGTTATATTAGACGTAGAATATAGACACGATTATATATGAATATTATCAATCATTAGTTTGTAGCATTACTCTTTATTCCAATATTATAATAATCTCTGTTTTACAATTATAACCTAGGAAAAACCAGGCCATACAGAGATAGGAGCTGAAGGGACATGGTGAGAAGTGACCAGAAGACAAGAGTGCGAGCCCTCTGTCACGCCCAGACAGGGCCACTAGAGGGCTCCTTGGTCTAGCGGTAGTACCAGTGCCTGGGAAGGCACCCGTTACTTAGCAGACCGGGAAAGGGAGTCTCCCTTTCCCTGGGGGAGTTAGAGAAGACTCTGCTCCACCACCTCTTGTGAAAGGCCTGACATCAGTTAAGCCCACCCACAGCCATCCAGAGGCCTAAACGTCTCCCTGTGATGCTGTGCTTCAGCGGTCACGCTCCTTGTCCACTTTCATGTTCAGCCCTGTACACCTGGCTCTGCCTTCTAGATAGCAGTAGCAGAATTAGAATATTAAAGTCTTTGATCTCTCCAAGAAATTCATAGAAGAAATAATGGCATAAGCTGTCCCCTCTCTCTCTCTCTGCCTCAGCTACCAAAGAGGGAAGGGCTCCCTGTCTGGTGGACATGTGACTCACATGACCTTACCTATCATTGGAAATGACTCACATTCCTTACCCTGCCCCCTTGCCTTGTATACAATAAATAACAGCACAGCCAGGCATTCGGGGCCACTACCGGTCTCCACATTTTGGTGGTAGTGGTCACCCGGGCCCAGCTGTCTTTTCTTCTATCTCTTTGTCTTGTGTCTTTATTTCTATGATCTCTCGTCTCCGCACACAAGGAGAAAAACCTACAGGCCCTGTAGGGCTGATCCCTACATTTTTTGAGACAGAGCCTTGCTCTGTCGCCCAGGCTGCAGTACTGTGGCACGATCTCGGCTCAGTGCAATCTCTGCCTCCCGAGTTCACGCCATTCTCCCACCTCAGCCTCCCGAGTAGCTGGGACTACAAGCATGTGCCACCATGCCCGGCTAATTTTTTGTATTTTTAATAGAGACAGGGTTTCACCGTGTTAGCCAGGAATGTCTCGATCTCCTGACCTTGTGATATGCCTGCCTTGGCCTCCCAAAGTGCTGGGATTACAGGCGTGAGCCACCACTCCCGGCCTTAGTTATTTAAATTTCTTAAGGCATTTATTATGGAAAGGGGGAGTGAAAGTTAGTACTCAGAATTTATTAACACTCTTTAGTACAGTAGAGCAGTTTGCTCATGGTTCCCAGAACAAGGGACAATGGGGTTGGATGAATGGGAAAGAATTGGCAGAGATTTTAAAAAGGTGCATAAAGAAGGAGCCAAAATTCCAGTTTCTGTTTGGTCAGTGTGAGCATTGATAAAGGCAGCTCTTGAGCCATTTCAAACAGATGACGAGACAGATTCAGATGAGGAAGAGGCAGACAAGTGTAAAAAATTAACTTCAGATTCTGAATGTGAGGAACAGGAACCAGAGGAAATTAAATAAAAGAGAGGGAAACTGAAAAAGGTACATTTCACTAGCCTGTCGGTTCCACCTGCTGAATTAAGTGAATGGCCACCTCCTCCCTCTCCCCTTAATGGACAAGAACATGAACTAGCTAAAAAACTAAAAAACTGCTCCATTTTAAGTTGCAACATTAAAACCTGGAGCTATTGGTGGTGCTATACAAAATTCTATTCAAAAGGCTAGAGCCGAGGGAGACCTTGAAGTATGGCAATTTCCAGTTACTATAACCCAGCAAGGAGGGCAGAATATAGCTAATTGGACCACTTTTCCTTTTAAGTTGTTAAAGGAATTCAAGCGGAAGCCATTAGTCAATATGGGCCAAATTCTCCTTTTGTACAAACCTTACTAAAAAATGTGGCTCTTGATAATAGATTAATACCATATGACTGGGATACT
Organism: Pan troglodytes; assembly: GCF_028858775.2. NCBI lineage: Eukaryota > Metazoa > Chordata > Mammalia > Primates > Hominidae > Pan > Pan troglodytes. Next base: position 84,167,201 of record NC_072406.2, read on the forward strand.
TTAACAAAACCTGTTCTCACTCTGTCCCAGTACATGCAGTTTAAAACTTGGTGGGCCGATGAAGCTCAAACTCAAGCAAGAGAAAACACACAAGCACAGCTGCCTGTGCCTGTTTCCTTTGAACAGTTAATGGGGTTGGGCCCTAATTGGGGCCGACTAGACAATCAAGCAGTAATGAAAAATGTTGCCATTGTTCAGTTACGCACTGTGTGTTTATGGGCATGGAAAAAAAATAAATGTTATGGGGAAAAAATATCCTTCTTTCAGTTCTGTCTGACAAGGACCTAAAGAATCATATACTGACTTTATTGCTCGGCTCCAAGAGGCTGTGCATAAAGCCATAACTGATGAAATAGCTCAAGATGTGGTAATACAACTCCTTGCATATGATAATGCCAATACAGAGTGTCAAAATGCTATTAGACCTATGAGAGGGAAGGCTCATTTGGCTGAATATATTAAGGCTTCTGATGGCATTGGAGGTAACTTAAATAAGGCTACTCTTTTAGCCCAAGCTATGGCTGGACTAAAGGTGGGAAAAAATATGCCCCGTTTCTCAGGCTCTTGTTTTAATTGTGGGCAATTTGGACACACAAAAAAGGAATGTAGAAAAGAAAATCAAAAGGCAAAAACTATTACCATCAATCAACAGAAAAGTCCTGGTGTATGCCCCTGATGTAAGAAGGGCAATCACTGGGCAAATCAGTGTCATTCTAAATTTAGCAAAGATGGGCAACCTTTTTTGGGAAACAGGAAGAGGGGCCCACCTCGGGCCCCTCAACAAACCAAGGCATATCTGGCACATTCAGTGCCCTTACAAATGTACAACAATTGTCCCCTGCCACAGCAGACAGTGTTGCTGTAGATCTTTGCAGCACAGTTCCCGTTTCCCTACTTCCTGAGGAGCCACCAAAGAAGGTCCCCATGGGAGTCAGGGGCCCTTTACCCTCAGAACAGTTGGTCTATTGCTAGGAAGGTCTAGTTTAAATTTTAGAGGTGTCACTGTACATATAGGAATAATTGATTCTGATTATACCAGAGAGATTCAATTAGTTATTAGTTCCTCAATTCCATGGTCTGCTTCCTCAGGAGAAAGAATTGCTCAGTTGTTACTGTTACCTTAGGCAAAACTGGGATGCAGCATAGTAAAAAGAATAGGAGGCTTTGGTAGTATGAATCCAGCAGGAAAAGCTGTATTTTGGGTTAATCAAGTGTCTGATAAGAGACCTATTTGTACAGTAACCATTCAAGGAAAGAACTTTGAAGGGCTAGTAGATAACTGGAGCTGATGTTTCTATATTGGTTTAAATCAATGGCCCCAGCATTGGCCTAAGCAAAAGGCATCCATTGGTATTGTTGGAGTAGGGGCTGCCTCAGAAGTTTTTCAAAGTTCTTTAATTTTGCCATGCCAAGGGCCAGATGGCCAAGAAGGGACAATTCAACCTATTACACCTATTCCTGTCAATCTATGGGGTAGAGACTTATTACAACAATGGGGTGCTGAAATATCTATTCCTATTGATCAGTATAGTATTAACGGTAAACAAATGATGAGAAAAATGGGATATCTCCCAGGGAAGGGACTAGGAAAAAATGAAAATGGCCAACCAGAACATTTAGAACTAAAAGGACAAACAGATCAAACTGGATTAGGGTATCATTTTTAGGAACGGCCATTGCTGAGCCTCCGGCTCCCATTCCTCTTGTTTGGTTAACTGCTAAACCAGTTTGGGTGGAGCAATGGCCACTGAAACAGGAAAAACTGGAGGCTTTAAAATAATTGGTACAGAAACAGTTACAAAAGGGACACACAGAGCCTACTCTCTCTCCTTGGAATTCTCCTGTGTTTGTTATTAAGAAAAAATCCCGGAAATGGAGAATGTTAACAGATTTGAGGGCCGTTAATGCTGTCATTTGACCCATGGGTGCGCTGCAGCCAGAGCTGCCCTCCCCAACTATGATTCCTAAATCCTGGCCTCTAATAGTGATAAATTTAAAAGATTGCTTCTTTACCATTCCTTTAGCTACCCAAGATTAGGAAAAATTTGCTTTTACTGTTCCCGCTATAAATAACAAAGAACCAGCAGACAAATACCATTGGAAAGTATTACTATTTGTCAAACTTATGTCAGAAAAGGTATTAAGCCAGCTAGAGAACAATTCAATAAATGTTATATTATCCATTACATGGATGATATTTTATGTGCAGCTGAAACTAGGGAGGAAAAGGCTGTAACAGCAGCAAGGTTAATCATAGCCCCTGATAAAATCCAAACTTCTACTCCCTTTCAGTATTTAGGAATGAAAGTAGAACAAAGTACTATTAAGCCTCAAAACATTCAAATTAGAAGAGATAATTTAAAACCTCTAATGATTTTCAAAAATTATTAGGAGACATTAATTGGATTCGTCCCACTGTAGGCAGTCCTACTTATGTTATGTCTCACCTCTTTTCTACCTTACGAGGTGATTCTAACTTAAACAGTAAACACTCCCTGTCCAAGGAGGCATTAGAGAAACTTCAATTAATTGAAGAAAAATTTCCACAGGCACAAGTGACTCGAGTTGACCCATTGCAGTCATTACAGTTTTTAGTTTTTCCTACTAAACATTCACGTACAGGAATTATTGTTCAACAGAATGATCTGGTTGAGCGGCTTTTTGTACCTCACAATACAACCAAAATGCTTACTCTGTACTTAGATCAAGTTGCTGTATTAATGTAGTGTGCAAGGCTGTGCACAACAGTTAATGGAATATGATCCAAATCAAATTATACTTCCATTAAACAAACAACAAATTCAGCAAGCTTATATTAATTCCCAGGAATGGCAAATTAATTTGGCAGGTTTTATTGGCATTCTTGATAATCATTATCCTAAATCCAAAATATTCCAATTTCTTAAATTAATATCATGGATATTGCCTTCCATTACTCAAAAAGCCCCTATTGAAGGGGCCATTACTGTTTTTACTGATGGATCTAGTAATGGAAAGGCCTCATTTGTGGGACCTCAACAACAAGTTTTTCAAACTGACTTTGCTTCTGCTCAAAATGCTGAACTTATGGCTGTGATAACAGTGTTAAAAACCTTTAAACGGCCAATAAACACTGTTTCTGATTCAGCCTATGTAGTGCAAGCCACACAAAATATTGAATGTGCCTTAATTCAAAATGTGACTAATGACCAACTTAATCTTTTATTTCATTCTTTACAGCAAGCAGTACAACAAAGGCATTCCCCTTTCTATGTCACTCATATGAGAGCACATACTAACCTCCCTGGCCCTTTAAACTTAATCAAAGGGTGGATAATTATATGGGGAATAGGATTTGCTTGTGTCTCTCAGGTAACAATCAGGTGCCTGTATGAGTGCCCACCAAACATCTGAAAATCTATCATGAGCTACAGCAGGAAGAGAGGACTCTGGGAAGAGTCCTCTGAAGAGTCCAGAGACGTGGTTTCACGGTGTTAGCCAGGATGGTCTCGATTTCCTGACCTCGTGATCCGCCCACCTCGACCTCCCAAAGTTTTGGGATTACAGGTGTGAGCCATAGCACCTGGCCATTACCCGGCAGCTTTGTTAAGGCCTGCAATGAGGCAAGTAATCATATGGTTACAGACGCCCAGCTGGGGTCTGTGGGTTGGTACTCCCAGGAAGGCTCTTCCTGGGGAACAGCAGTGGCTCCTATGGGCTTAGCAGGATCTTGCCCATGAAGATCGTCAGTGTGTGCCTGTGCTACAAGCCACACTCTTTCCTTCTGGAAGGAGAGTATAGAAGAGAGGATAATGTAGAGATCATGCCAAGTAAGTTCATAAGATTGGGTAAGATATTTAAATTCTTTGATATAAGTATCGGGATCGGAGGAGAAGGACCTGAGACGTTTTTCAATCTGCGAGAGATTGGAGAGGGAGAAAGGGAAATGGACACGGATGATCCCCTGGCTCCTGCTACTTCCCAGAGAGGAAGCAAGGGAACTGGCTGCTGAGTATGTTGGGCCCAAGAGCGGGTGAGGGGTGGAGATGGAGAGGACTCAGAGTCAGAAGCGGGGTGGTTGGAGAGAGGGGGACAGATGGGTAGAGCCAGAGCAGGGACATACCGTGAAGAATCATGATGCTCTGGTGGAGGATCAAGATGCTGTCAGGGAGGGGCAAAATTGGCGGGGTCAAAGAAAGAGGAGTTGTCGGCTGGGGCTGTTGCGGGGGTGGTGGGAGACAAGTCTGGTGAGTAGGATTTGGAAAGTGGAGCAGTACTGGCAGAGGGAAGGGCGGTCACGGAGAGTGAAGAAAGCCTGAACATAAGGAATCTCAGACCATTTCCCATTGCGATGGCAAAAGTCGTCTAAGTCTCTAAGTATATTGAAATCAAAAGTGCCATTTTCAGGCCATTGGGAGCCATTGTCCAATTGGTATTGAGGCCAAGTGGTATTGCAGTAAAAGATAAGCCTCTTAGAACGGACCTCTGAATGGAGGCTGAGAGCCTTGAGATTGCAGAGGAGACAGCCAAGGCGGGTGGTCTTGGGATGGGTAGACTGAGAGGCTCCCATAGTGAATGGAGGGTGGGGGGTAGAGGAAGAAGAGACTGCAGATGACAAGGATGGCGAGAGAGGGTGTCCCCTGTCCTGCAGGCCTTGTCTGGAATAGAGGCAGCCACCGAGTCAGGTGTCCTTCAGGTCTCCTCCATTCTGGACAAGGCCCTTGGGTGAGGGGTGATAGGAGAGAGAGAAGGGAGGGGGGAGAGGGAGAGAGAAAGAGACACCTCTAAGGACACCCAGCCAGAGCCTGTCCCCTTCCTGGGTTTCGGCACCAAAATGTAATGTTAGCTGAGAGAAAGGACAAGAGAGAGACCCAAAGTTAGGCGAGTAAGTTTATCCTGCCGGGCTGCTCCACCACAGTCAGAGGAGGCAGCCCTGGAGCTTACAAAATGAGGGGTTCATATGGGGGAGAGAGATCCTGGGGTTGTCGGTTAACTTTACCACATATCATCTCGTGACCGCTTACAATATAGGAATTTGCAAGAGGGTGTAACTTAGGTTTATCCACATTTCTCGTGACCTTCCCCATGCTGCCTGTTGGGCTGTAAGCAAGTCTGGTGACCTTGCTGTAGCACCTAGATAAGGGTCCAGGAATGCAGCTTCAGAGTATTCAGGGTAAGGGTCAGCTGCATTGTGTGTGGGGCGGGGGGTTCCTGGGGCAGCTTGTCCCTAACAGGGTCAGGATTAGTTCTATCTGGTTCTCTATTTGCTGTCCATCTGTAAATGCTGAGAATGGCAGAGGGAGGCCAAGTGTAGATAATCAGGTTTTAGCTTTTTTGGATTTTCCTACTTCTCCTGTACAGGAAATAACTTATTGTCTAAACCCCATACTATCCCATTAAATGTCAGGAGTGCTGTCTTAGGCCTGAATTAGCTCATGACGTTAAGTACTGGAAGTCCCAGGAGGAATGCCCAGCAAGTGGAATCCAAGACGTTCTCGCCTTCTCAGGGACAGGGCCATCACCAGGATTCGGAAAGGAACAGGGAGGTTCGGTTTGTGTTCCAGTTCTGAGCCCTTTACCTCATCCCTCGAGAAGCTGGCCTTTGCACCCCGCAGCCGGTGCTGCCCAGCCGACCACGCCATGCACGGGAGGCGACTGGGACCCCACTTGCCTAGCAGCCCGGCCGGAGACCCAGCTGCCTGGGAGGGTCCGAAGATAATGCCAGGCAGCCCTGGCGGGCCGGAAAGACCCTCTGTCCCTCCCGTTTCCCAGTTCTTGAATTAGGGGAGCCTTGGACTGGCTGGCGGCGCAGGAAAGTGCAGGAGGGCGGATGTGGGACCTGCTGCCGCCCAGGGAGACGGTGCTCTGTTCTTTGGAACCAGGAAAACCGTCCTCCAGCCCACCTGCCCCAGGGGGGAGCAGGAAGATCCTCTCCGGGCAGAGATGATGGGGAACCCGTGCAGCCAGAGGGTCTCCCTGGCAAAGGTCGGGGGAGGGGGCGGCCGTAACGGCCCCGGGCGCTCCGGCACGGAGAAGCCAAGGGGGTTCTCCAAGCAGCCTCCACCCACCAGCCTCGCCAGGAGAGCGTGGATACCCGAGCGGCCCCAAGCGAGTCCCCGGGGACTGGAGGGCCGAGGGGCAGCGCCCGGAACAAAGGCCCGCAGAGGGGTCCTGGAGACAGCGGCTCCCCGGGGGCGGCTCCCCTCTCTCCCCTCCTCTCCTCTCCCGCCAGCTCCTCCTTCTCCTCCCCTTCCTCCCCCAGAGGCCCGGCCGGCTCGCGGCCCGAGCAGCGCCAACTTCGCCAACGGTTCCCAAGTTGCCGGGCGCGCAGGGGTGGGAGCTGGGTGGGGTGAGGAAGAGGAGGAGGAGGAGGAGAAGGGCTCCCGGACGCCTTGGACGCGGTTCAGGAATCCGCCGCCGCTAGCCGGCTCGGGCCTGAGCGGGGAGGGCGCCAGGCAGGACCTCTCGCAGGCTCGCTGCGCAGGACGGCGCCCGCCTGGCGCCGCTTCCCTTCCAGCGTGCCGACCGGCCCGGCAGCGCCTCCATCCCTCCGGCCCGCCCCGGAGAAGACGCACAGCTCGGGCCGCGCGGGCGCCGGGGCCGCGGAACCGCTTCTGCCGGGATCTTCCAGGAGGAAAGCGAAGTTGCGAGCGGATGCTGCCCGCGCCGGACCCCAGCCGCGGAGGGTCGGGGCCGCCGGTGGAGTCTCGGCGGCCGGGGTAAGTGGGGCGCCTGCGTCCTGGAACCGCCGCCCAGCCCGGGGGAGGCCGCCCAGCCGGGAGCCCCCCGCCTTCCGCGTCCAGGCGCGCGCGCCAAACTTTGGAGGGAGAAGGGGGCGAAGCGGAGGGTGGGAGGTGGAGTTCCCAGCTCGGGGAAAAGCCCAGGCAGGCACCCACAACCCGCTGCAACCGGATCACACCTGCCAGGTACACACAGCTCATCGCCACTCATACCCCGCACACGGCGCAGGCTGATCTGCGCACACCCACACCGGCCAGGCACATGCCACACACCGAAATGCACATTCCTGGGAGCGCGGGGGATTTGGCCTCTACAGCAGGCACGTCCTCACACCCCTCCGTCACATCCACGGCCTTTGTCTGCTGCCCCCGCAGCCCCCAAGGAGAGGGAGCCCCCAAAGCGCAGCGGGCAGGAGAGAGGCTGCCTGGGTTTTGAAAACTTGTGGCCAGAACCCCGAGACCAAGGGGAGCAGACGTTGCAGTCGGTTCTCGGAGTTCTGCAGGAGCGAATTTGGTGTGGAAACTCGGTGTCTGGGTGATGTGTCTGAGTGTGCGAAGCCCTTCCGGAGGCGAGGCCCGGAGAGAGGAGGGAGTGATTCATAAACTCAGAGCCGGCGTGCCAGGGTCTGTGAGCAGAGTGGAAGAGGCTGGCAGGCCGTTGCTGCGCTAGACAGAAGGGTAGTGGCCGTGACAGTCTTCCAGGGAAGCAGGGACCCTTCCCCCCAGCGGATGTGCTTCCTCCAGGGACTTCCAAGGGAACCGGGTGAGCAGATTCCAGTCCTGGGTGTGGACGGGGTAAGGGGAGGTGGGGGGATTTAAGCCTAAAAGGTTAGGGAGAAACCAAGGCAGGCCTGACGCCTTAATTATTTTCCTTGCACCTGAAGTTGTGTTTGGTTTCTGATGCGTGGTGTTGCTGGGCCCCAGGATGTACGGGGGATTGTCCTGGGCCTAGCATAGTGCCTGACACAGTGGGCACTCAGTCAGTACTTGCTTGATGAATAATGACACCGGTAATTATCATTCATTATGGACTCACTGTGAGGCAAGGCCAGTGGGCCTCTGCTGGGTTGAAATTGATTTTCCAGCAGAGAAGGGGGCCTAAGTAGCTCCTAGGAGCCCTGCCTGATCTGCTTGGGCCAGTGGCCCAGGCACTGTGTGTTCCACTGTGTCCCGTGGGCTGGCCTTGGGAGACTGGAGCTCATCATTGGCCTCTGCCCCTCTAAGAGGGCAGCAGGAAAAGCTTCATTTCTGTATCTGGCTAAGATGGGGTTGATGTGGGTTTTGGTAGATGGCAGGCTGTTTGGCAGATTCTGTGGGGTCTCAACTGAAGAATAACTTTAGATCTGCAGCAGAGAGAGGGGTTGGTTCCATCAACCCTCCCATCTCCTGGCTGCAGGGGAAGAGGGGTGGGTAAGTGGAGAAAGAGATGGGCCGTGCTGCTGGGCATGTGCTGGGGGTAGGAGGAACATGGGAACATGTAGAATTTGGGGGCAGCCGTTTTTCTTTCTGGCTCCTGATGGCCTGGCTGGAGATGGGTCTCATGAAGGGTCTAGGAGCTGTGTTCTGCAGCAGTGGCTTGGCTCTGTGGTGGCAGCAGGTAGAGCAGTGGTCACAGTCCCTGTACTGAGTATTGCTGTGGGTTCTCCTGTGCCAGCTTGCGTGAGTTTCCCAGAGGAGCAGAAACATTCGTGTTCCTGGAACTGGATTGCCAGCAGTCTTGGGATTGAGAGTGCACAAAGATGTGGGGGTGGCCTGGGCATGTCATCCAAAAGAAATGTGTCATTCCCCACCCCTGCCCCCTTGTGAAGAGCTCTGACTAGGTTCAGTGTGCATTTCAAACTTCTAAATGCTGAAATTAGCAAGGCATGTGGGCCAGACCAAGGACTGGCCTCAGATGAAAGAGGAGGTGATCTGGGCTTGGGCACCCCCAATTTCAGGTGGAACCCTGCAGCCAGTTCCTTCCCTATATCACCTTTCCGCCTTCATTATGCCCTCTGTGAATCGAGAGTTCTGTATACATTTTCTAATTAAATCATTATATCCCTATGAGGTTAGCATTTCATCTCCATTTTGCAGATTAGGAAACTGAGGACCAGAAAAGTTAAGTAACTTTTTCAATGTCACACAGGTAGTGAGAGACAAAGCCAGTGTTTGTGTATTTGGTTTTTTTTAACTTTATGTTAGGTTCAGAGGTACATATACAGGTTTGTTACATAGATAAATTGTATGCCATGGGGGTTTGGTGTACAGATTATTTCATCATCCAGGTAGTAAGCATAGTACCCAATAGGTAGTTGTTGGGTTTGTTTTGAGACAGGGTCTCTATTGCTCAGGCAGGAGTGCAGTGGCACGATCACTGCCACTCACCATAGCCTCGACCTCCTGGACTCAGGTGATCCTCCTGCCCCAGCCTCCCAAGTAGCTGGCACCACCATGCCTGACTAATTTTTTTGTATTTTTTGTAGAGACAGGGTTTTACCATGTTGCCCAGGCTGGTCTCAAACTCTGGAGCTCTAGCGATCTGCCTGCCTCCACCTCCCAAAGTGCTGGGATTACAGGTCTGACACACTGCACAGGCCCGAGATGGGTGGTTTTTGATCCTCACCCTCCCCACTGTCTCCACCCTCAAGTAGGCCCTGGTGTCTGTTGTTCCCTTCTTTGTGTTCAGATGTACTCAATGTTTAGCTCCCACTTCTAAGTGAGAACATAGGGCATTTGATTTTCTGTTCCTGTGTTAGTTTGCTTAGGATAATAGCCTCTAACTCCATCCATGTTGCTGCAAAGGACATGATCTCATTCTCTTTTATGGCTACATAGTATTTCATGGTATATATGTACCACATTTCTTTATCTGGTCTACCGTTGATGGGCATTTAGGTTGATTTCATGTTTTTGCTATTGTGACTAGTGCTATGATAAACATACGTGTGCATGTATCTTTATGGTAGAACAATTTATATTATTTTGGGTATGTACCCAATAATGGGATTGCTTGGTAGAATGGTAATCCTACTTTGAGTTCTTTGAGAAATCTCCAAACTGCTTTCCACAATGGCTGAACTAATTTACATACCCATCAGCAGTGTATAAGCACTCTGTTTTTGTTTTTTGTTTTTGGTGGGGGTGGTGGGATGGAGTCTTGCTCTGTCACCAGGCTGGAGTACAGTGGTACGATCTTGGCTCACTGCAACTTCCACCTCCCAGGTTCAAGCGATTCCCCTGCCTCAGCCCCCTGATAGGCGTGCACCACCATGCGCGGCTAATTTTTTTTTTTTTTTTTTGTATTTTAGTAGAGACGAGGTTTCACCATGTTGGCCAGAATGGTCTCGATCTCCTGACCTCGTGATCTGCTCACCTCAGCCCCGCAAAATGCTGGGATTACAGGCATGAGCCGCCTCGCTCGGCCAGCACTCCCTTTTCTCCACAACCTGGCCAGCATCTGTTAATGTTTGACTTTTTAATAATAGCTATTCTGACTGGTATGAGATGGTATCTCATTGTGGTTTTGATTTGCATTTTTCTAATGATTAGTGATGTTGACCGTTTTTTCATATGTTTGTTGGACACATGTATGTCTTCTTTTGAACAGTATCTGTTTGTGTCCTTTGCCCACTTTTTAATGGGGTTGTTTTTTGCTTGTTAACCTGTTCAAGTTCCTTATAGATTCTGGATATTAGACTTTTGTCGGATGCATAGTTTGCAAATATTTTCTCCTGTTCTGTAGGTTGTCTGTTTACTCTGTTGATAGTTTCTTTTGCTGTGCAGAAGCTCTTTAGTTTAATTAGGTCCCATTTGTCAATTTTTGTTTTTGCTGCAATTGCAAAGCCAGTATTTGAACCTAGATTGTCTAACTCCAGAACCCACCCTGTCTCCACCATGCCAGGCTGTCTGCAAGGTCCTTATTGGTTCTCCATGGCAACAGGGAAACAGCCCTGATGCTTCTTACTAACATGGTCCCAGGGCCTCTGCTTGCATTCTTCTTTTTCCACACACTCTGCCGAGCCTGGATATACCTTAGGCTGTGGGAATCAAAGGCTGGGTGGTACCAGGCTGCTGGAGCCTTCTGTGTGGCTCTGGAGTCAGAAAACTGTGGAGATTTTGGGGGGGCACACAGGGAGATGTTGCAGTAATTCCAGTGAGACATGACTCACTGCTTATCTGAGAAGTTGGGACAAAGCTGCCTCTTGTGACCATACCGTGAATAGGGAAGAAATTGCCAGGTAGACCAAACATCCTCAAATGGGTTACTGTATTTTTTTCCCCTTTTTGGTCCTCTCCAGGGTAATCTATTACCTGGGGAAATCAGCCTTCACCTGACACCTCCTATTGTCATTTACCTGGCGAACATAAGGGGCCATGTCACAGCTGTCCTTCCCACCCCCACCACGTGCTCTGGAGAGCTGGACTCCTCAGCAGCACCTGGTCCACAGGAGAGAAGAATGGGGCAGAGCCGGAGCAGCCAGGGGAGGTGATAACCACACGCTCATCTGGTCCCCAGCTCTTGCTTTTGCACCCACGCCCCACAGGGAGACAGCAATTATCTGTTGGCCCCACTTTACAGATGAGGACATGAGGCTCAGAGAGGTGCAGTGGATGCCCAAGGTCATGAAGCCAGGGATCTGCAAAGGCCTGGGACAGCCACGTTTTCAGTCAGGGTGGTATTTTCTATCCCCGGCCCCAAGGGCTGAGAGTGGTTATCCCTGCTGGGGCAGGGTCCTCACTGCTCCACCCACCCTCATCTCTGCCCTGAGAGCCCCCAGTACAGATGTCCGTAGAACGGGAAAGGCTGGCGCCCTTCAAAGGACGCAAAGAGCATTGGATGAGCACTGCCCAGCTGGTCCCTGGCCACCTTCCACAGGAAGCCCACCTGGGTGAGTTCTTAGAGCCTTCCTAGTGCTGAGCTGCAAAGAAACTGGAGCCCTCTCCCCCTCCACTGCAGAGGGGACACACTGACCAGGACGGAAGTTGGGGGACTGGGTGTGGGGAGAAGCCACCCCACTGCAGGGGCCGGGGCTGTCCATCTTTGTACCCCTGGTTCCATCCCAGTGCCTGAGGCATGGGAAGTTCTTGGAAATGTAGTCAGATGCTGGGTGAAGCCCCAGGAGGGGCCGTGAATGCTTCTGCTGGGAACTCCTAGAGTGGCGGCACAGAGAGGGTCTTTGCTGCGAAGGAACACTCAGAGAGTCTCTGGCTTTCGTGAGGTTATGCCTCAGGAGAGGAGACACTTCTCCTTTTCATTCGTTAACCAGAAATGATATTTGCCACCTTTTCTTCTCTAAGGCCTAAAGAGATGACAGAATGCTGCTGGTCCTACCCTGAGCGCGTGGACTCCACAGCGGGGTGTGGGGTGGCCCCTGGCAGGCCTGGACAGTTTGTTCTGTGCTTGCCGGTGGACACGCTTCAGCCCTCTGTCTCTATTGCCCCAAATCTGGCCTGTGGCTACTGGGCTGCCACCAGCTTGGAGGGCAGGGTGGGCCTCGGGAGCCCCTGACCACCAGTGACTTCTTGTCTCCAGCTGCCCTCCTTCCTCTTGATCCCCCCTTACCCCCCGCCACCTCCTCACAAAGATGGCTGTGTGCTGAGGGACTGTGGCTTCCCTGGGCCCTGGGAAATTTATCACTGAGGTTTCAGAGGACTCTATGAAAAGGATTTGGAGAAAAAGTGTGGAAAATAAACAAGCCAGTTCCCAGTTCAGCCTCTCCTGAATGCCGCAAGTAAACAACCACCTCGGAGGCCAGCCCGGGATGTTCTTATTTGGCCTCTGTGGTTACACCTGCCCCCTCCCCACCCAGTCCCTCCTCCTTAACTTTAAGAGCCTCAAAAGTCAGGGAACACACCCTCCGCTGGCCAGTCCTTGTGCTGCAGGGACGCTGGTGGCTGGGCACAGGAGGAACATGTATATGGGAGAGAAGACGGCCGGGGGTCCCAGCTCAGCCCTGCTCCCTCTGAGTCAGTCCCAAGCCTGGACCCTCCCCAGCAGGCAGACGGTGACGTCTTGGTTGGTTGGTGAGTTTAACTTTGATGGTGCAGAATGATGAGACTTTTCTCCATTTTGTGGCATCTGAGAAGCTTTGCTTCTTAAACATTGCTTTAGGGTGGATAGACCAAAGCTAATTTTCCCGTTATGTCTCTCCAAGGCGGGGCCTACCTGTGAGCAAACCCTCATAGATTCATTTACTTTGTAGGCTACCTGGACAAAAATGTCAGGTTTCTTTGCTTTGGGCTGGAGTCCTATCAGCTCAGGGGTGGTGGTGTAAGGTCACACCAATGATTTCCAGAAACTCAAGCACTATTCTGAGTGACTAAGTCTGTGGGATAGGAAGCACATTTTCCATCTCTTAATAACTTCAATTTACTTAGTGACCAACTTTAAAACCAGGCACCCGGTTAGAAGGGGGAGAGCCAGGGCTTGGCAGCGGAGGGTCCTCACCTTGCATCCAGGGAGTGGCTGAGGGCCCTTCTCGTTCTCTGTGGCTGTGCTGAGCTGAGTCAGCAAGCCCTGAAGCCTCTGGGATTTGGGGAGTGGGGCACTGCTGGAAGGTTCTGGTTCCTGCTTTGTTCTGCTGCTGCCAGGCTTCTGGAGAGGGTGGTTGTGGGGTGAGTCCTGCACTCCGCATGTCCACATGTTCGTATTCTACATATTGGGCTTCTGAAGAAAGTTCTGGTTCATAAGACGGCTTCACAGCTTAGCCGTCTGCAGACCAGTCTGCAGGTTGATCAGCTTTCTGTCATGTGTGTGCTGTTCCTGTTCACACATGTCGCGCCGATGCCCGCCTGTGCCTGTGCCAGCCCCAGCCCACACAGCTACCTGAGATTTAGCCCTGGGCATCTCCCCTACCCTTTCCCGCTTCCCCCTCCTCTCCTGCCTTCCTCTCCAGCTGTCTCGCCATCTGCAAGATTCTGGAAAGTGCTAACGTGTCTGAGCCAAACAGTGCTATCTGAGGAAATATTTTGAAAACACACTGGGCCACCCCCATCCCCGCACTGTGACTACACTGATTTTCAGCAAGGAATTTCACTCCAGCCACAGGGCAGGGCTGCAGGTACCTGGCTTTCCTCTGGAGACTTCCAGGGGCTTGTCAGAGACACGGAGAGAAGCTGAGGGCCTGTCCTGCAGGGTTGAGGACAGATGTGTCTGAAGAGGCCCTGAGAATAGAAATCTAGAACCTGCCAGTCACGAAGCAGTGTCACCCACCAGAGGATGAAGAACTGACTGTGACCTCGCAGGTCACCCACTTGCTTTCTTTTTACCGAGACATGCTATTTCTCTTTCACTTTTCTTCCTTCTCTTGCATCTGGTGTAGGTGCCTGGGGGTAGCGTGCCCAGGAAACAATAATAGTAAGAGCAGCTGGTGTGCCTAGTACTGCCCTGAGCACCTACAAGGTGTCCTCACCGAGTTCTCACCAGAAGCTCTAGAGGTGGCTCCGGTTATTCCCACCATTTTACAGATGGGAAGACAGAGGCAGACAGCTGGATAAGTTGCTGACGTGCCACAGCTGGTGAGGGGCAAAGCCGGGCCCGAGCCCCACAGCTGACTCCAGAGTCTGTGCTCTCAGTACCACCTGTGTGTGCGTCTGTCCCGTTGTGGCTGCACCGAGAGGAGAAACGGCACACAGGCATTCATTTTCAAACCGTGGCCAGTGCATGTCATTGCGTTCTGACTGGGAAGCTCTGGCAATGTTGGCGTTGCATGGCCTATTGCGGGCACTACCAGTGAGCCTCGGCCTTCTCCAGGTCTGACTCCAGTACCTGCCGGCTGCCCTGGGCAGGGCATTTTGGGTCCTGCCTCAGGGTCTTTTGCCCGCTCTGCTGATGCCACTCCTCTGTGCCCTGACCTGGTCACAGGAAGGGTGCAGATGGCAGCGAGTGTGGTCTCAGTTAGCAAGGGGGAGCTGGCAGATCAGGGACTTCTGCCTCCCTAGTGGCCATTCCAGCAAGACAGGAACCCCACCCCCAGTGATGTCTGGCCCTGTGACCTTCTAGCAAATATTTCTTCCCCAGCCTCACCTGGACTCGGTATCCCACGTTCCAAATTGTCCTAATTTCCCAGACACACACACCTTGCTCTCTGTAGCCTTCCCAGCTGCCAAGAACATTCCCTCCTTCCCCCTTTTCCCCTTGGCTTGGATGCCACCTTCTCCTGGAAGCCTGGGTGGTGGCCCTCCCCATGGCTGCCCACAGGTCCCCCTCACTGCCCTTTGCCCGTGGTATTATGATTGCTGGTTCAGTGATCTGTGGTCTGCACCAGGCAATGGGATGTGCAAGGGCAGGACAGCTGTCTGCCTTGTCCATCCTTGTAGCCCCCGACTTAGCAGTGAATGCTGCTACCTGATTATGGAAGGAATGAGTGACTGATGTGGCACAGAGCCCTCAGTGGGGCAGGCCCAGTCCAGGATGCTTCTGTGAGGGAGCGCTTCGAGTCTGGGGAGGGTGGCAGGAGTTGTGGTGAGCGGGAGGGGTGGCTAACGTGGGCCAAGGAAGGGACAGACAGGAAGAGTGGGACCCCGGCACATGGCCTCTTGAGGTCATTACCCCATGGGTATTGGGCTGGGATACTGAGGATGAGCCTGAAACCCTTCCAGAAGCCCCTCCAGTCCTGCCACTTGTCTGCCTGCCTGCCCTGGATGCCCGTTTTTGGGCTGGTGGCTGGCTGCACTCTGGGCCCACTGCTCAACCCCACCAGCAAGTGGAGAGCCATTCAACAGCCCCAGGGTCCAGTTCCCATCTGCAAGTAACGAGGCCTGCCGTGGCTGAGTCGTTTCCCTGAGCAGAGAGAAGGAAGCCCTACTGGCCGGCTGCCTCCCCAGGGGTGGGTAGAACTGTTCTGTGGCCCCACCTCCAGCCCTCAAGCTGTCTGTCCTTGCAAAAGTAGTGGGGCACAGAGTGCTGGGTTCTTGGGCATCACCTGTCCAGGTCCTGCACGCCTATGCTCATGCTGACACTGCAAGATGGTGGGATAACAGGAGGGACTTTCTTTTTTTTTTTTTTTTTTAATTTTTATTTTTTATTGATCATTCTTGGGTGTTTCTCGCCGAGGGGGATTTGGCAGGGTCACAGGGCAATAGTGGAGGGAAGGTCAGCAGATAAACAAGTGAACAAAGTTCTCTGGTTTTCCTAGGCAGAGGACCCTGCGGCCTTCCGCAGTGTTTGTGTCCCTGGGTACTTGAGATTAGGGAGTGGTGATGACTCTTAACGAACATGCTGCCTTCAAGCATCTGTTTAACAAAGCACATCTTGCACCGCCCTTAATCCATTCAACCCTGAGTGGATACAGTACATGTTTCAGAGAGCATAGGGTTGGGGGTAAGGTCACAGATCAACAGGATCCCAAGGCAGAAGAACTTTTCTTAGTACAGAACAAAATGAAAAGTCTCCCATGTCTACCTCTTTCTACACAGACACGGCAACCATCCGATTTCTCAATCTTTTCCCCACCTTTCCCCCCTTTCTATTCCACAAAACCGCCATTGTCTTCATGGCCCGTTCTCAATGAGCTGTTGAGTACACCTCCCAGATGGGGTGGTGGCCGGGCAGAGGAGCTCCTCACTTCCCAGTAGGGGCGGCCGGGCAGAAGCGCCCCTCACCTCCCGGACGGGGCGGCTGGCCGGGCGGGGGGCTGACCACCCCCACCTCCCTCCCGGACGGGGCGGCTGGCCGGGCGGGGGGCTGACCCCCCACCTCCCTCCCGGACAGGGCGGCTGGCCGGGCAGAGGGGCTCCTCACTTCCCAGTAGGGGCGGCCGGGCAGAGGCGCCCCTCACTTCCCCGACGGGGCGGCTGGCCCGGCGGTGGGCTGACCCCCCCACCTCCCTCCTGGACGGGGCGGCTGGCCGGGCAGAGCGGCTCCTCACTTCCCAGTAGGGGCGGCCAGGCAGAGGCGCCCCTCACCTCCCGGATGGGGCGGCTGGCCAGGCAGGGGGCTAACCCCCCCACCTCCCTCCCGGACGGGGCGGCTGGCCGGGCGGGGGGCTGACCCCCCACCTCCCTCCCAGACAGAGTGGCTGGCCGGGCAGAGGGGCTCCTCACTTCCCAGTAGGGGCGGCTGGGCAGAGGCGCCCCCCACCTCCCGGACAGGGCGGCTGGCTGGGCGGGGGGCTGATCCCCCTACCTCCCTCCCGGACGGGGCGGCTGGCCAGGCGGGGGGCTGATACCCCCACCTCCCTCCCGGATGGGGCGGCTGGCCGGGCGGGGGCTGACCCCCCCACCTCCCTCCCGGATGGGGCGGCTGGCCGGGCGGGGGGCTGACCCCCCCACCTCCCTCCCGGACGGGGTGGCTGGCCGGGCAGAGGGGCTCCTCACTTCCCAGTAGGGGCGGCCGGGCAGAGGCACCCCTCACCTCCCGGACGGGGCGGCTGGCCAGGCAGAGGGGCTCCTCACTTCCCGGTAGGGGCGGCCGGGCAGAGGCGCCCCTCACCTCCCGGATGGGGCAGCTGGCCAGGCGGGGGGCTGACCCCCCCACCTCCCTCCCAGACGGGGCGGCTGGCCGGGCAGAGGGGCTCCTCACTTCCCAGTAGGGGCGGCCGGGCAGAGGCGCCCCTCACCTCCCAGACGGGGCGGCTGGCCGGGCGGGGGGCTGACCCCCACACCTCCCTCCCGGACGAGGAGGGAGGACGCTCCTCACTTCTCAGACAGGGTGGCTGCCGGGCGGAGGGGCTCCTCACTTCTCAGACGGGGCGGTTGCCAGGCAGAGGGTCTCCTCACTTCTCAGACGGGGCGGCCGGGCAGAGACGCTCCTCACATCCCGGACGGGGCGGCAGGGCAGAGGTGCTCCCCACATCTCAGACGATGGGCGGCCGGGCAGAGACGCTCCTCACTTCCCAGATGTGATGGCGGCCGGGAAGAGGCGCTCCTCACTTCCTAGATGGGATGGCGGCCGGGCAGAGACGCTCCTCACTTTCCAGACTGGGCAGCCAGGCAGAGGGGCTCCTCACATCCCAGACGATGGGCGGTCAGGCGGAGACGCTCCTCACTTCCCAGACGGGGTGGCTGCCAGGCAGAGGCTGCAATCTCGGCACTTAGGGAGGCCAAGGCAGGCGGCTGGGAGGTGGTTGTAGCGAGCCGAGTTCACGCCACTGCACTCCAGCCTGGGCGCCATTGAGCACTGAGTTAACGAGACTCCGTCTGCAATCCCGGCACCTCGGGAGGCCGAGGCTGGCAGATCACTCGCGGTTAGGAGCTGGAGACCAGCCCGGCCGACACATCGAAACCCCGTCTCCACCAAAAAAAATACGAAAACCAACAGGAGGGACTTTCAAGCTGGAAGAGAGGAGAGCTGGGTGCCCCAGTAACCACCTTTGAGTCCCACTGTGATGAGCCCACAGAGGTGGACATGAGGGAAGACTTGGGAAAGCCTTCCTAGAGGAGGCAGGCATTCCAGTGCATGAGGGAAGCTGGGCAAAGGCACGAGGATGGGAAAGTTCAGATTGAAGACAGGGACTGGTGAGGAGTCTGGCTGGACTGAACTGAAATGTATAGGATACACGAGGAGAGACAGGCAGGATGGAGTTGTGGTTACGCACACAGGCTCTAGAGCCGGGCTGCCTTCACGGGAACCCCAACTCCCCACTTACTGGCTGTGTGGCCGTGGCCAAGTTGCTTACCTTCTCTGAGCTCAGTTTTCTCACTACTGGTACCCCCCACATGGGGAAGATATGGGAATAAAATGTATTTCTATACAAGTGTTGAGAGCAGTGCCTGGCACACTGAGCATCAGGAAGGGTGAGCTATTATTATATAGGTATATGTTTTAATGCAGCTAGAAAAGGAAATCGAGGTCAGATCATAGAGGCCCTTGAATGTCATTCTTTCCATTCACTAAGCACCTGCCATGTGCCAGATTCTTCACAGTCATTCTCACCAAGCCCCCTACAACCCGGCAAGGTTGTTAGCAATGTCTCCATTTCACAGATGAGGAAACTGAGGCTCAGAGAGGTTGAGTAACCTGCCTAAAGTCACTCAGTCAGGGAGAGTCAGAGCCAGTAATAACACCCAGGTCTGCTGTCGCTTGAGTCTTCCCTCAAAGTGAAGATTGGAGAGACATGGCAGGGGCATCACAGGGATGAGCCCTGGGCTGGGGCCGCAGCCAGGAGCAGAGCAGGAATGTGGCAACTGTGGGTCCCTGGGGCAGGGTGGAGACGGGGAGAGATGCCAGGCGGGCCTGGAGGGTAGGGAGGACTGGAGGCTACAGCATACAGCTCACCATTCATAGCCCAGGGCAAACCATTGAGTCATTTGGGGAAAACATGACATCACTGAGTCTCACTGTCTGCCGCCCACCTGCTCTCTGCCCTCTGTGGTTCTCCTGATGACCTCAGTGCCCCAAGTCCTGCAAGGGGACCCGCACACCCCATGTAGCAGGGCCAGGTCAGCACTCCAGCTTCCTGCACTGGGTTCTCCTCCCCAGCCACTGTCTCCCACCTTCCCACCACTCCCTTCCCTGCCTGGGGCCCCTGCCCCAGCCCTACTCATACACACTGCTGAGGCAGAAGCTTCTGGAAGTGGTGATGGGCATGAAGAGCTTCCAGAAGGGCTTCCATGCCAAGCCCTTGATTGGAATTCTGGGCGGGGAGGGGACAGCTCAGAAGCCTGTGTCGAGCTTTTAGAGTTGCTTTTCCTTGAGAATGGTGCCTGCTGTTTGGGTGGGATCACTTTTAAAAAGTAAAGCCTGGTAGAGCTATGTGACCAGCACTATGCCATGACCTAGAGGAGATTCAGACTGACGGGCAGGCCCTGCCTTCCTGCAGAATACAGTTGAGTGTCTGAGAGTTCTTTCTGTACTAAGCATCTTTGAGCTGAGTGCTTTATTTTCATCCATCTGATTGCGCGAGGTAGTCTTATTTTACAGATGCCATCCCCGAGGCCCAGAGAGGTTAGGCAACTTGTCCAAGGCCACACAGCCAGGATTCACACCCATAACTGTCCAACTCCAGATGTGCTCTTAGCCACTCTGCCATCCGGCCACAAATGAAGCCACCAGAGAACCACAGAAGGTGGAACATATCCAACATTTGCCCGATAAATTGTATAGTGCAGACAGGAAGTACAGGGAGTTTTCATCTCAAAGTGTAGGTCACTCCCCAGAGTGGCTTGAAGTCTGTAGATCCATTTAGGAGAACATCCAGCTTCACTGGCTGTGCAAATCCCACCCATGCGGCTGTTTGGGGTGAGAAGTTTCTTTAAATGTCTGTTGACTCTCTTCTCTGGAAGGAGCACGGGGGCTCAGGGGGCGCCTGTCCTGGTGTTGGTGGCCACACCTAGAAACGGACTATGAATCAAGCCAGGGGCCCAGTGCCAGCTTCCTTGGCCTGTCTGTGGGCGCAGATGCCAGCCTTTGCAGCTGCCGCTGCAACTCACAGCTCTCTCCCGGTGCCGCCCTCAGTCAGGCCAGCTGGAGTGGAGGGGCCAGTGGCCGTGCCCTGTGCAGAATGACATTCTCTCACCTTCACAAGGGAAGCGTGATTATCCTTGCTTTCCAGGTGAGGACACTGAGGCCTAGAGAAGTTTTCTGGCTGTCTGAGCTCCCTTGGCCTGAGCTCCCACGGTAGAACCGAGACTCAAGTCTTCTTTCTGCAGGCAGATGGCCAGTTTCTTCCTGGAGGAGGGAGGAGCCAGCTTGCCCTCTGACACTGGGTGGCACAGCCCTGTTCGGTTCTCTGTTCAGGGCTTGCACTTCTGATTCATTCTGCAGTCACTGGCTCTTTGTGGTTCGGGAAAATGACCCTCTAGGGTAGGAGAAAAGCTCTTGGAGCACTTTTGAAGCCATAGAGGCCCTTTCCAGGCTTTGGAAAATGTTCCTTCTCCACCCAGATGCCAACACCACCCTGGTCCTGGCAGTACCTGTCCCTGGAAGGGCCTCACTGCGGTGACTCATTACCCAGCATGCAGCACATTGCCATTGCTCTCAGTGGGCAGGTGCTGTGGGGACACGGGTTTGCGGGCCTGCCGTCTTCAGGGGTCCCCCATGCCTTTTAACGCGTGTATCAATGTA
Source organism: Pan troglodytes (assembly GCF_028858775.2). NCBI lineage: Eukaryota > Metazoa > Chordata > Mammalia > Primates > Hominidae > Pan > Pan troglodytes. The sequence continues at coordinate 84,187,907 of NC_072406.2, forward strand.
CCCCAAGCCTCAGTTCTGTGTAGTTTGTACAACTCTGGCCCCTACCCCAAGGATTTCTGGGAAGCCCCCAGGAATGCTGATAAGTTCACAGTCTGCCCTCCCCAGCCCCAGTCTCATCAGGCTTCAGGGGTGGCCATTCCTCCCCTCCAGGAGAGAGAGAACTCAAACCAGTAACTACCCCTCCTCAGGCTCAGGCCCAATCGTTGCAGTAATAATTTCTGGGGAGCTGTCTTTGCTCTTGCAGAGAAGGCAGGCCTTGAATTCAGACTGGAGGGGCCATTTTTCTTCCAGTTGCCCCCAAATTTTCCTTTCTGTGATAGGATTTGTCCTTTGTCTCTGCTTAAATTCAAAGACTTGTTAAAATGACTTTTCTCAAACAAGAGGCTACCCTCAAAAGAACTTTGCCTCTACGGATAGAAAACTGGAACCTACTTTTATTTTGGTTTTCGTTTTATTGAATTGTATAAAATCAATAATACATGTCCATGGTGCAAAGTTGAAAAGGCACAAAACAGTCTGTGTGCGGTCTCTTTCCCATGCCGGACTCAGACACTCAGCATCGTTAGTTTTGGGTATGTGTGTAAGCTGCGTTTAAATTGTCCAGCTTTAAAACAAAACCCTTCCCTGTTTCACAATTAGGTTGACCGAGGCACAACCTGAAAAATAACCTGGAAATAGCATCGGGCCCCCTGCAGCGTCCAGCTCTTCCCGAGGACTGTTATTATGATAACGATCATTGCTAAGGCTGTCCCTTCCCAAAAAGTGTTGCTGCCCACAGTCCCAGCCCCCAGACCTGAGCAGTCACCCACACAGCATGAATGGGGCCAGCCCCAGCCTGCCCGCTCGGCTTCCAAGCCTAGCAGTCTCAGGCTCTGGGCTAACCCTGGCCTCCCAGCTGCCCCTTCAACATTGTCCCCTCTTGTCTTGCAGGGCAGTAGCCACAGCTGGGGCTGTGGGGTCAGGGCATGGCAAGGGCGATCTGACCAAACTATGCTGCCTCTTAGCCAGACTGTATATTCGGAGTCCCCTAAGCTCGATTTTTTTTTTTTTTTTTTTGAGACAGAGTCTCACTCTGTCACCCAGGCTGGAGTGCATTGGTACAGCCATAGCTCACTGCAGCCTTGACCTCCCAAGCTCAAGTGATCCTCCCACCTCAGCCTCCCAAGTAGGTGGGACTACAGGTGTGCTCCACCTAATTTTTAAATTTTTTTTTAGAGAAGGGGTCTTTCTATGTTGCCCAGGCTGGAGCTTGATTGTTTGTTTGTTTGTTTATTTGTTTGAAGACAGGGTCTTGCTCAGTTGCCCAGGTTTGAGTGCAGTGGCGTGATCTCAGCTCACCACAACCTCTGCCTCCCAGATTCAAGTGATTCTCCTGCTTCAGCCTCCTGAGTAGCTGGGATTACAGGTGTGCACCACCACACCCAGTTAATTTTTGTGTTTTTAGTAGAGACAGGGTTTCATCATGTTGGCCAGGCTGATTTTTTTATTTTTTTAAAGAAGGTCTCCCACCAGCTGGATCTGAGCCACTGGCTGAGAAGTGAAGTCCATGAAGCATTCAGCAATAGTAACAGCACCACCACCTCCTCATATTGAACCTGCCTCTATGCTTCTTCCTACGCCTTCCTATGCCTCTATGCTGACTTCTGGAGAAGCCAGTCACTTGCCCGGTTACACTGTACAGAGTGGCTCAGGGCTGGACTCACTGGCTTATGCCTGTAATCCCAACACTTTGGGAGGCCAAGGCGGGCGGATCACTTGAGGTCAGGAGTTTGAGACCAGCATGACCAACAAGGTGATACCCCATCTCTAATTAGCTGGACGTGGTGGCAGGCGCCCGTAATCCAGCTACTTGGGAGGCTGAGGCAGGAGAATCTCTTGAACCTGGGAGACGGAGGTTGCGGTGAGCCGAGATCACACCATTGCACTCCAGCCTAGGCAATAGACCGAGCCTCCGTCTTAAAAAAAAAAAAAACAAAGTGGCTCAGCTGGGCTTGGATCTCCAACATGCTGGGCCCCAGTCACCAGGTTCCTAACCCCGTGCTGCCAGGCTTCCCCGGACGATATCATGAACTCAACAATCCGCTCCCTTCCTCTGCAGGGCAACCTCTCATTCCCCAGAGCTCATTTAATAACAAGAGTAGTAATCATAGTTAACCTTCTTTACCCTTTACTATGTGCAAGGCATTGTTCTAGAAGCGCACACATCGATCATTTAGTCCTCACAGCGCTCCCATGTGGTAGGCGCTGTCCTTATACTCTTTTTACAGATAAGAAGCCCAAGGCACAGGAGCCTGCCTGGTAAGCAGCCCGTGTCTAAAGGGCAGCGAAGAACCGGCCTCTAGGGAATGCAGGGCTCCTCTTGTACCCAGAGGGGAGGCGCCCTGCCTCTTCTCTGTCGAGCCTTTGGAAATGACCTCCGAGGGGCCCCTGCTCAGCACAGCTCTGTGGGCCAAGAGCAGGAGTGTTTGAGGCACAGATAGACGATGTCTGGACCCCTCCCCAGGATGCCTCCCCATGTCTGACCTTGGGGGGTCCAGTGCCAAGGGGGAAGTTCAATAACATACCAGGTTTCTCCTTGGCCCTGGGGCAGGTTCCTTCCCTTTCCTTCCCTCCTCCCTGCATCCTTCCTTCCTTTCTTCCTTCTTTCCTTACATATTTATTCAGTGCCATACAGCGATAGCGCACACGTATTACCTCTAATACAAGGTGAAAAGTGATATGAATGGTGCAAGGTAGAGAGAGGAATGGTGCCGGGAGAGGAACGTGTGGTAGGAGGCCCTCCCTTCACATCCTGGCCTCAAACCTCCAGCCGGTGGCCTTGGGCGGGTCGCTCAGCGTGTCTGGACCTCTGTTTCTCATCTGGATAATGAAGGAGAGGGTGGAGGTGAGGACCCAGGTTGCCTGCCAGGCTCCTGTGAGAATTGGAGGTGTAAAAGGGCTTTCTTTTTTGTTTTTTTAGACGGAGTCTCGGGAGAGGGGTTAGATGGCAGGAGAGGGGTTAGACTAGTCCCCTGGGGGATTGGTTATGGCTGTGGGGGAGGTCGGAGGGAGGCTCTGGGGATGTGTGGGGTTTGGGCTCGGCCTTAAGGGATGGGTGGAATTTGGCCAGGCACAGATTGGGGAGGGGTGGTGCTTTGGGCATCACCAGCCCTAGGCTCATGGTTGCCACCCTCCCTTCCGGCACCGCCTTCCCTTTTCTGCATTTCCAACCAGAGATGGACTCTCAGCTTTGACTTCTTTTTAGGAAGTGACTTTATTGTTTTTATTTTTTTTCTCTATCTAAGGTAGTCAGAATATTATTTTTGTGATAATGCTAGATGCTTAGTGTGTAAAATTCAAGTACAATGGGTAAATACAGAGAAGAATGCAGCAAATCACCACCAATCCCACCACCCAGATGGAACTGTTTAGTTATTTGGTCCGTATGCGTATAGACACCTCAATAGGCCTACCCGGTGGGAGTGGGAGCACGGGGGCTGGAGGGCCAGAAAGTTTTATAAGCACAGGGAAAATGCACAGTTTAAATTTACCTTCAGGCCAGAGTTGGAAAGACTGTCTCACCTGAAACAGCCCTTGCCTTCTGTCCGCTGCCTACATGACTGTATCGGATGGGGAAAGAGGGAATGGGGAACTTTCAGGCCATGGCCTTCAAAGCCTCCCCATTCAGACAAATTACAGAAGAGGAGCCAGTCTCACTGAGCATATTCCAGCTCTAGAAGAGTGGCTTTCCAACTTTTAGACTAAAACCTCAGACACAGACACCCACACATAACTGAAACAAAAGCCTTATGAAACCCATATTTTAGCTGGGCACAGTGGCTTATGTCTGTAATTCCAAACACTTTGGGAGGCCGAGGTAGGAAGATCACTTGAGCCCAGGGGATCGAGGCTGCAGTGTTTGCAGTGTTGTACTCCAACCCGGGCAACAGAGTGAAAAAAGAAACTCATGCTTATCAACTCATGCTTATCATTATGATACAGAGGCATTCTGATATTTTCTAATCTACACAATGCTGTTGTGTTTAAAAAAGAAAAAAAAAAAGCTTATCTTAACCTACAAAATTGTTGGCACAGCCTGCAGTTTGAGAAATGTCACTGTTGACCAGCGATTTTCAAACGTTCGTGTGCATCAGACTCAACTGCAGAGTGTGCTAAAACAATCTGCTCCCCTCTCCTGAGGTTCTGAGTCATTAGTTCTGGAGTGGGACCTGAGGATTTGCATTTCCACCAAGTTCCCAGGAGGGGCTGATACTGCCAGTCTGGGGACCCCACTTTGAGACCCACCCTCCTGGGGTGTTTTTAAGGCAACATGCTCCCTTGGCAAAGACCATCAGGGGATTTGCTTTATTGAATGGATGAGAATTGCTGATCGCTAACATCCGAACGGTGGATCTCTGAGATACTTGAGGATGCTGGTCAGGCATTGTCGTTGGGATCTTTAACACCACCCTCCTAAAATCCAGCTCACACTATTAATATAAAGTGTTGCATGTAGAAAAGGTCTGCTAAGCAAAGGGACATTTATGCCTAGCCCTAGCTGAATTCCCTGCCTCTCAAATCCCAGACCTGCAGAACATAAAACCCTCCCAGCCTTTCTGAAAACACTGTTCGTCTAAAGGCAATGAAAGGCGCTATTTAGCATGTGGGTTTCACCTTTCTGTTTTTTCAAAGGGAAGAAGGTAGGTCAAGCGTGACTGCCCCATGGGGAAGGCTGTCCCGCTGGCTCTGGTAGGGGTCTGGTGGGTTTCACTGGCGGTCCCCAGTTTCCCAGCTTTAACCGGAAATTTTCCTGGCATTGTAGCACGCGGCAGCACCTCGGCCTTGCAGCCTGCCAGCTTTGGAGACTGGCCTGTATCCCAAACTGCTTCTGCTCTCCAACCAGGGACTGTCAGCCCCCACCCCTAAGCCTCCTCCTCTGTAGCCTTGGGGCCTCCATGGGCCCCTCCCCAGCCTCGCAGCCCTCCAGAAGCCAGCCCTCAGCTGGGAGCAGCTTTGCGAGGGAGGGGAATGTTCAATGGGCACAGAGCACTTCTGTTCCAGTAACAATGGCCCGTTGATGACTAGATTCTGCCCAGGTCAGCTCCCTCAACTGGACTTTGAGGAGGAGAAAGGACTCCAGCCCCCCCAGGCAGCCATTTCTGGGTGTGAGGTTGATTCAGAGGCCTGAGCCTCTGTCTGCCCACAGAACCTCATTCTTCAGGCCCTGGTGCAGCAGGGAGAAACGCCCATCCCAGGGCAGTGTAAGGCCCCAGGAGTGATTCCGTTCTGTCCAATTCAACAGTCAGTTATTGAATAGTCCTGGCCACTGAGGTTTGGTGCTGAGTAGCTGTGGGGAATAAGAATAACTGCTGACATGAATTCAATGCTTCTTACTGTCAACCCCGCCCCTGGCTGCCCAGTAGTCTCTAGGGAACTTATAAAAATTCCCAGGCACAGATTCCTCCCACCTCGGAATCTTCAGGGGTGAACCCTTAGCACTGATATTTTTTAAAAGCTCTCAGAGTGATTCTCATGCCCAGCGGGGATGCAGCATCACTGGCCTCCAGTCTGTCAGATGCTGTGCTAAGCATTTAACTTGGAGTACCCCATTTAAGGAAGCAGGTGCTTATGGGATGCTGAAATGTGGCCCCCACAGATGTCCACGTATGAGCCACCAGCACCTGTGGATATGTGAGCTTGCATGGTAAGGACTGTCCAGATGGGATTAAGTTAAGGATTTTGAGTTGAGAGATTATCCTGGATTATCCAGGAGAGCCCTAAATATAATCACAAGCATCCTTATAAGAGGGAGGCAGAAGATTTGACTACAGAAGAGGAGTGTCAGAATAATGCATGGTGAGAAAAACTATCAGCCATTGCTGGTTTGCAGATGGAGGAAGGGGGCATGAGCCATGGAAAGCAGATAGCCTCCAGAAGCTGGGAAAGGCAAGGCTGCAGACTCTCCAGAAGGAACCTAGGCCTTTTGGCACCTTCATGTTAAGTCAGTGAAACTGACCTCACACTTCTGACATTCAGAACTGTACGATAATCAGTGTGTTGTTCCAGCTGGGCACGGTGGCTTATGCCTATAATTACAGCACTTTGGGAGGCTGCAGCGGGAGGATCTCTTGAGGCCAGGAGTTTGAGACCAGCCTGGGCAACCTGATGAAACCCCTGTCTCTACAAAAATAAAAAAATTAGCTGAGTGTGGTTGCACGCACCTGCCCCGGCTGTTCAGAAGCTGAGGTGGGAGAATCTCTTGAACCCGAGAGATTGAGGCTGCAGTGGGCCATGATCATGCCACTGCACTCAGCCTGGGCAACAGAGCATGACCCTGTCTCAAAAAAAAGGAAAGAAAGTAAGTGTTATTTGAAGGTACTAAGTTTGTGGCAATGTGTTACAACAGCAGTAGGAAACAGATACGGGGCTGTCATTAACCCTGCTTTACAGATGAAGTACGGGGGCCAGGCAGTCACCTGGGCTCACCCAGCTAGTGGGCTACCGAGCTGGAAGAACCAGGGTGTCCGACCCCTTCTTCACTGCCCACCATACCTCACCACACTGCCCCCTCTTGGCAGTCAGACAGACATGGGTTCAATCTCAGCTCTGTCATCTTCTGGCTGTGTGTCCTGTGCTGCTGGTGAGGCTTGTTTGGCCAGGGGGAGGCCCCAGGAAGGGGAGGGGTGGAGACCAGTTGGAAAGATAGGGTGGGCCAGGTTGTCCCCAGGTGGAAGAGTTTGGACTTGATTTTGGAGGAATGGAGCCCACAGGGCACTGTCTGGTCTCCTCTGCCATATTTCTTGATGATGCCTCAGACCTGCAGGCCTGCTCAGTCTTTGAGATCTGACATAATGCAGCAACCCAGCTCCCATTGAGAACCTCAGGATTGGGACCAGAATCATCATTCTACTCCTTGTCACCCACAGCCAGTGACAGCCATTTATCTGGGACGGCCAGTGAGCTCCTGTTTCCCAGGAAGCCAGCAGTGGCCTGGTGCCTCCAAAATGTTTCTTCCAAGATTCTCCTAGAACCATGCATTTGGGACCATGCCTTTAGTGCAGTGGCTCAATCTTGGCTCACTGCAACCTCTGCCTCCCGGGTTCAAACAGTTCTCTTGCCTCAGCCTCCTGGGTGGCTGGGATTATAAGCACATGCCATGATGCCTGGCTATTTTTTGTATTTTCAGTAGAGACGGGGTTTCACCATGTTGTTCAGGCTGGTCTGGAACTCCTGAACTCAAGTGATTCAACTGCCTCGGCCTCCCAAAGTGCTGGGATTACAGGCGTGAGCCACTGCACCTGCCCAAGACCATGCATATTTTTTAGAGTAAAAGTATGAAATACAAATACAGAGAGTTTTCCAGATGAGGCAGGAAAATAGGGTCTAGAGGCAGGGAATGTAAGGCCAATTCACACTTCAGCTATAACAGGAAATACCCTCTCCATAGCTCGTGCTCTGTAAATGACTTTGTAACTTTACTTCATCCCCTCCATTTACATAGGGCGTACCCGAAATAACAAATGGAATCCTCTAGAGGGTATTTAAACTCCCCAAAATTCTGTAACGGGCCTTTTGTTTGTTTGTTTGTTTTGAGACACAGTCTCACTCTGTCACCCAGGCTGGAGCGCAGTGGCGCAATCTCAGCTCACTACAGCCTCCGCCTCCCAGGTTCAAGCAATTCTCCTGCCTCAGCCTCTCGAGTAGCTGGGATTACAGGCATGCGCCACCGCACCCAGCTAATTATTGTATTTTTAGTAGAGATGGGGTTTCATCATGTTGTCCAGGCTGGGTTCGAACTCCTGACCTCAAGTGATCTGCCCGCCTCAGCCTCCCAAAGTGCTGGGATTACAGGCGTGAGCCACCATGCTCGGCTGACGGCCTTTTGAGCTCCTGTGCTCGGGCCGCCCCACACTGTGGAGCGCACTTTCTCAGTAAATCCCTTCATCCCTTCCTTGCTTTGTGCGTTTTGTCTAATTCTGTGTTCAAGACACCAAGAACCTGGACACCCTCCACCTTTAACACAAAGCCACACCACAAGTTGATGACAGGTCCTGAAAGATCAGTTCCTGACTAGGACTCTGATCTGTCCACTGCTGTACAGCTGCTCCCTTCTGGCTAAATCAGCTTGCTCAGACACAGAGCATAGTGGTTGAATTTGTGGACTGTGGAGCCAGGCTTCCTGGGTTCAGATCCCAGCTCTGCCTTTAACTCAGGGTAAGTTTTCTCATCCCCTTGCCTTTGATGGGGATGGTGACTATTATCTATAAGCATTATCCAGGGTTCTTCCAAAGATTAAGTACATTTATGTACATGAAGTACTTGGAACAATTCCTTGTTCACTGTGTTAACTTCTGTTACTATTCAGCTCCTCTAGGGCAGGGGCTGTGTCTTTTCCTTCCTGTTCCTAGTGCCTGGTTCCATGCTTGGCCCAGAGCAAGTCCTCAGCAAATGAATATACTTGTTTCATGTGAGCTTTTGTCACTCAGAGATTCTTTAGGTACTTTCCCAAAAGCTTTCACTCTTACAAATTTCCATCTTAGTTCTTCAAATCTTTCTTCTCCTCTTTCCTGCCGCAGAATTGCCATAGAGCAGCCTGAAGCTTGCTCTGCCCCTTGCAAAGTCCAGTGAGCAGTTCAAAGATAACCCAGATGTCCCAAGCCTCCCAGCCAGAGTGCCTGTGCTGTGCAGCTGGCATGGTTGCCCCAGTCTCCTTCGCCCCAAGGCCATGCTTGGCCGACCCGCTGACCCGCTGAGGTTGCACAGAGCTTTTTGGGCCCTGTAGCAGCACTGCTTGGGCACCAAGCCTTGCATGCTCTCATGGGACTCACTGCCTGCAGCTGCTAGTCCCAGCTCCCCTCCTTACCAGAACCCACACCATGTTGTCCAGCTGATGGGGGATCACATATCGTGCTATTCCCTCCAGGATCCTGTCCCCTGTTTTTCTCTCCCTGCCATGAGGAGTAGCATCCTCATTTAGCCTTTCCCTCAGAAAGTCCCCACGCTTATCACTACACATGAGTAGACCCCAGGAAGGTCACTTTCTCATGGTTCTGCAAAAAGCCAAACTCCAGTTGAGGTCCAGTTTGAACCCAACTAGTTCACTCCTCTGCCCTAGAAAGGCCATTTCTGCTCAATCTTACTGCCCCACCTCTAGTTCCAACTTGCAAAGATCTCTTGAAACCCTGCCTCCTGTTGTGGGAGCTAGTTTTCTTTTCTTTTTTTTCCTTTTCATTACACAGTTTCATTTTGACATAACAGTAGATTCACATGCAATTTTAAGAAATCGTACAGAGAGGTCTCATGAATCTGTTACCCACTTCCCCCTATGGTAACATTCTGTGAAAGCCTAGCCTAATGTCACAATCAGAATGTTGACTTCATACAGAATCCCTTGTGGTGCCCTTTTATAACTACACTCACTTCCCTCCTGCCCCCACCCCTTCCTTGACCCTTGGCAATACTAGTCTGTTCTCCATTCTTACAGTTTTGTCATTTCAGGAATGTTCTATAAATGGAATTGTGCAGTGTGTAACCTTTTGTGATTGGCTGTTTTCACTCAGCACAGTTCCCTGGAAATTCATCCAAGTTATTGTATGTGTATCAGTGTTGTTTTTTATTACTAAGTAGGTAAAACAAGGGACACAGACCTGTTCTCCTGGCATCCCTCCCTGGTTAGCAAGAGATTCAGCAGGCCGCTGCCACTCTGGCCTTGCTGATAGCTAGTGTGTGTGCAGGCAGCAGCTCCCGCTGTCTGTAAGAGCGCCAGGGTAGTGAAGTTGCGTGCTCTAAAAGTAGTGGCTCTCCATCTTTGCTGATTCTAGGTTAGAATCACCTAAGGAGCTTTAAGTAATCTTGATGCCCAGGCCATACCCACACCAATGCAATCTGAATCTGGAGGTGGCACCCAGGCCTCAGTGGTTTGTAAACTTCTCTGGATGATTCTCGTGCTGTCAGAGTTGAAAACCAGTCCTCTAAAACAGCCGCAGCAGATTCACAATAGCTGTGCCATCCTCTACCCATGATAGATGTCACAGAGCAATCGCAGCACTCGTATTTTCAAATACGGCGCTCCAGGCAGCCCCTTCCCATCCGTCAGCTTTGGCCCGGGGTGGAAATTGACTTGCCCTCTTAGCTGAGAAACCGTTTGGCCATGGCCATGTCCAGGTGTGCCCAGGCCCGAGGCCTGACATGTTAGGTGAGTGTCCCTGTAAGTAATGCTGGAAAGGTGGGCCCTTGACCGATAGGAATAGTTGCAGCAGGCAGAGATCGCCTGGGCTGATTCTGTAAGATAAACCCGAAGTGGATCAGCCAGTGTCCCTCCCCTGCAGCCCAGCATGGGGAGAGATGTACCCAAGAAATACCAACCAACAGTGCCATTGGCATAGACGGGCTCTGGCTGACATTTGTTCAGACCAGCAATAATGCCCAGCCTGTGTGCAATCTTCCCAATTTTCGGAGCTCACACAGCTTCCTTGATGCTCACAACAACCCTGTGGGGCCAGCCTAAGCTCAGAGAAGTTAAATTCCTCACCCAACGTCAGCAGAGAGTAAGTGGGAGAGCTGGGACCCACTCCAAGTCTGTCCAAGTTCAGGGCCATCTGTCCAATGCTCAGAGCAGTTAGACAATTGACCTCTGTTTCCACTGGCAGACCGAGTGTAGATGGGCTCCTCTGTGGCCATAGATCAGTCAGAGGATAGCAGCAGACACATGCGGACCAAGCCCCCTGCTGCCCAAGACCCCTGTGGCCCCTCTCTCCCTAACCGCTGCTTCTCCTACAGATCTAGTGCAGAGATGTTGGACAGAACACAAGAGGTTGAAGTCAGGGCGGGAGCAGGAAAAAAAAAAAGAATAAGAAGAAAAGAGGCTGGAGTTCCTCCTTTCATCACAGGAATAAAACCCCTTCCTGCTGTCAATGGGACCATTAAGTGGGAGTTTGAGGAAGCTCCAGAGGATTCAAATTCTGTTGCCACTGTATAGAAACAGAGGAGACCGACGCAGTGACTCACATCTGTAATCCCAGCACTTTGGGAGGCTGAGGCGGGCAGATCACTTGAGGTCAGGAGTTCAAGACCAGCCTGGTCTGCATGGTGAAACCCTGTCTGTACTAAAAATACAAAAAAATTAGCTGGGCGTGGTGGTGCCTAACTGTAATCCCAACTACTCGGGAGGCTGAGGCAGGAGAATCGCTTGAACCCGGGAGGCGGAGGTTGCGTTGAGCCAAGATTGTGCCACTTCACTCCACCCTGGGTGACAAGAGAGAGACTGTCTCAAAAAAAAAAAAAAAAAAAAGACAGAGGAAATAGAAGTAGGGTTGGAAGAAAACAGGGAGCAGAAGAAATTCTCCTCTCTGTCCTGTCCCTTACTTGGTCATTCTCCAGGATCAGAAAGTCTCCTTAGAAGGTCAGGAAGGAGGATAGAGCAAGAATTAGGGATCCTAGACTTATGCATGGAGAGGTTTTCTCTACCCGGTTATCTCAGAAATCCTGTAATGGAGCCGTCTTTCCAGAGGTGCAGAACAAAATGGGAAGCTGTGGCCATTGTGTAGCCATTGAAGGCTAGCCCATGGTCCCCTCACAGCTTCCATGGGCTTCTCCCGAGCATGTGCACTTATGATGCACCCATTGCGTGTATACGTACATGCACACATTTCTGGTCAAAAGGTTGATGATTGATAAAACTGACAAAAGCTCCAAACCCCACAAATGAGCACAGCATTTTGCAATAATGAGCATGACCAAAATGGGAAAAAATAGGGCACATGAGGGATGAGGGAAGAAAAAGGACTCCAGGGCCCAGAAGATTCCTAGCCTTCCTTAGCCACCTCCTCCTAAAGTAGGGGTAATAAGTACATGGCACATGTGCCAGCCCTTCCCCTGTGATATAGTTGGGATATTTGTCCTCACCCAAATCTCATGTTGAATTGTAATCCCCAATGCTGGAAGTGGGGCCTGGTGGGAGGTGTTTGAGTCATGGGGGTGGATCCCTCATGGCTTGGTGCTGTCTTCCTCATAGTGAGTTCTTGCCAGATCAGGTCATTTAAAAGTGTGTGGCACCTCCCCATTCTCTATCTCTCATTCCTGCTTTTGCCATTTGAAGTGCCTGCTCCTGCTTTGCTTTCCGCCATGATTGAAAGCTCCCTGAGGCTTCACCAGAAGCCAAGCAGATGCCAGCACCATGCTTCTTGTACATCCTGCAGAACCAAGAGCCAATTAAACTGCTTTTCTTTATAAATTACCCAGTCTCAGGTATTTCTTTATAGCAGTGCAAAAACAGCCTAATACACCCTATCTATACACACAGCAGACATCACTACTCAACTGCCACGTTCTTTCCCACAGAAAACAAGCCTGATCTCAGGATTCTTCTCATCAAAGTGCTCCAGGCTGCCAATTACCAACCTATTAGCTTTTACTCATGAGATGAAAATGATTTGCCAGGCCGGGTGTGGTGGCTCACACCTGTAATCCCAGCACTTTGGGAGTCCAAGGCAGGTGGATCACTTGAGGTCAGAAATTCGAGACCAGCCTGACCAAAATGGTGAAACCCCATCTCTACAAAAATGTAAAAATTAGCCGGGCATGCTGGCACTCACCTGTAATCCCAGCTACTCAGGAGGCTGAGGCAGGAGAATCTCTTGAACTTAGGAGGTGGAGGTTGCAGTGAGCTGAGATTGCGCCACTGCATTCCAGCCTGGGCGACAGAGCAAGGCTCTGTCTGACAGAAAGAAAGAAAGAAAAAGAAAGAAAGGAAGGAAGGAAGGAGAAAATAATTTGCCAGCCTCAGCTTGAGCCCAGGAGTTCGAGACAAGCCTGGACAACAGGGAAAGACCCTGACTCTCCAAAAAGTTTTTTAAAAAATAGCGAGGTGTGGTGGCACATGCCTGTGATCCCAGCTATTTGGGAGGCTGAAGCAGGAGGATCACTTGAGTCCAGGAGGTTGAGGCTGCAGTGAGCCATGATCACACCACCGTACTCCAGCCTAGGCAGTGGAGCAAGACCCATCCTCAAAAAGAAAAAAAAAGTTGGAAACCTGATACAGTCACCATTTTTGTCAGGATCCCTCTTGCTTGTTCTGGGTTAGGTTCATCACAAAGCTGCTTAGATGGACTTGGTTATTCAAGTAAATATTAAGCGCTAACTGTGTGTAGGATGATGGATTGGGACACAACTCCATATGCTTTTTATTTCCATTATTTTTATAACTTTCTCTTATATTGATATTTTAGTAACATGGTAACAAATTTAAACAATAGAAGAAAGTAGAAGTTAAAAGTCAGTGACAGTTCCCACCCATTCCCCAGTTCCCTCAACCACTCTTGTCAATCTCTTGTTTCCATCTCCAAAGATATCCAGCATTTGCATGGATCCAGTCCAGTTTGTAGGCAGTTGGTAGCATGCCACGCATACTCTTGCCCTTGCTTTTATCACTCATGTCTTGAACAGCATTTTATGTCAGCCCTCCAGAACTTCCTCTTTCTTTTTAATCATTACAGAGTATTGCACTGATAAATGTACCTAACATTGAGCTAACAAGTTGCTGTTTTTTGTTTTGGTTTTGGTTTTGCCTATTAACATGCATTAATGTCATGGTTAGCCTTTTGTAATTATAATCGATTTATTGTTGTATATGTCCTTGTTGTATCTATGCAAATACATCAGCAAGATTAGTTCCTAGAAGTGGAATTCCTGGGTCGAAGAGTGTTATAGCTGTCCTTTGGGGCTGCTATAACAAATACCATATACTGAGAAACTTACAAATAGCAGAAATTTATTGCTCATGGTTCTGGAGGCTGGGAAGTCCAAAATCAAGGAGCCAGCAGATTTGATTTGGGGAGGGCTGCTCTCTGCTTCCAAGATGGCACCTACCTGTGGCATCCTTACCTGGTGGAAGGAGCAGACAAGCTCCCTTAGGGCTCTAATAATTTTTCTTTTTTTTTTTGACATGGAGTTTTGCTCTTGTTGCCCAGGCTGGAGTGCAATGGTGTGATCTTGGCTCACCGCAACCTCCACCTCCCACGTTCAAGCAATTCTCCTGCCTCAGCCTCCTGAGTAGCTGAGATTACAGGCATACGCCTCCATGCCCAGCTAATTTTGTATTTTTATTAGAGATGGGGTTTGTCCATATTGGTCAGGCTGGTCTCAAACTCCCGCCCTCAGGTGATCCACCTGCCTCGGCCTCCCAAAGTGCTGGAATTACAGGCATGAGCCACCATGCCCAGCCTCTAAAAAGAACACTAATCCCATTCATGAGGGCTCCACACTGGTGACCTAGTCACCTCCCAAAGGCCCTACCTGTTAATGCCAGCACACTGGGATTCGATTACAACACAAAAATTTTAGAGGGACACAAACATTCAGCCCATAGCAAAGAGTATGCATATTTAAAACTTGTGATGGTTTGGCCAAATCATCCTTCAGAAAGGACACTCCCATGAACATTATGTATTAGGACGGGACGGGCTATGCTGTAGGAGCAATTAGTCCCCCAAATCTTAGTATTTAACACAGCAAAGGCTTGTTTTTTCTCTTGCATCACATCTGATGCAGATGGGGTGGCTCTCTAAGCAGCATCCCAGGGATCCAGGCTGCTTCCATTGTGAACTAAGCCAGTTGGAACATGTGGCCTCCACTGTTGCCACAGCCAGGGGAGAGAGGCCTGGATGAATGTGTGGGAAAATTTTAAGCAAAGTGGCTTACATCACTTTCACCCACATCCTACCTGTCAGAACCAGTCATATGGCCTCAGCCTGACTGCAAAAGAGTCTGGGCAATGTGGAGGAGCCCCTGGCCACTCGATGAGCCTCACGTCTCTGCCAGTCGGTTCCCCTGAAATTCACCCACACAGTATATTCCAGGGCATTTTGTTCTTCGCTAATTAAATATATGAAAAATGGCGTCATGTAGACTGTCGTTCTGCCCTGCACGTCTGTGCTTTCTTTGGGCAGTTGCCCTCCGGCTTTTTCTGCTGAAATACTCATAGGGGATTATGTTCACACTACAGACACACTCCAGTGGCCTTCCCCAAATTTTCCCAAAACCCCAAAACCTTTTGTGGGGAAGCCCTAAGACATTCTATATTTTGGCTGTTACAGGCATACCTCAGAGGTATTGCAGGTTCAGTTCCAGACCACTGCAACAAAATTAATATCACAATAAAGCAAATCACACAAATTTTTTTGTTTCCCAGTGCATATAAAATTTACATTTACACGGCCGGGTGCAGTGGCTCGCACCTGTAATACCAGCACTTTGGGAGGACAAGTCAGGCAGATCACCTGAGGTCAGGAGTTCGAGACCACCCTGGCCAACATGGTGAAACCCCGTCACTACTAAATATACAAAAAATTAGCCAGGCATGGTGGCAGGCACCTGTAATCCCAGCTACTCGGGAGGCTGAGGCAGGAGAATCGCTGGAACCCGGGAGGCAGAGGTTGCAGTGAGCTGAGATACATGCCATTGCACTCCAGCCTGGGTAACAAGAGCAAAACTCTGTCTGAAAAAAAAAAAGTTACTTTTATACTATACTGTAGTCTATTAAGTGTACAGTAGTATGTCTAAAAAAAGTACATAACTTAAAAATACTTTATTTGCTGAAAAAAATGCTAACAATCATCTGAGACTTTAGCAAGCGACTTGTAGTCTTTTTGCTGGAGAGGGTCTTGCCTCAGTGTTGATGGCTGCTGACTAACTGCTGAAGAGTAGGGTGGCTATGGCAATTTCTTTCTTTCTTTTTATTTTTTTTGTTTTTGTTTTTTGTGTTTTGAGACAGGGTCTTGCTCTGTTGCCCAGGCTGGAGTGCAATGCCACGATCATGGCTTGCAGCAGCCCTGATCACCTTGGCAATGCCCCGACCTCAGCCTCCCGAGTAGTTGGAACCACAAGTGCATGTCACCACACCCAGCCTATGTTTTTATTATTTGCAGAGACACAGTCTCACTATGTTTCCCAGGCTGGTCTCGAACTCCTGGGCTCAAGGAGTTCCTGGGCCCGCTTGGGCCTCCCAAAGTGATGGGATTACAGGTGTGAGCCACTGCACCCAGCCGCAATTTCTTAAAATAACACAACAATAAAGTTTGCTGCATCAATTGACTCTTCTTTTCATGACGGATTTCTCTGTAGCATGCAATGCTGTTTGATTCACAGTAGCACTTCTTTCAAAATTAGAGTCAATTCTTTCTAACTCTGCTGCTGCTTTATCAACTAAGTTTATGGAATATTCTTTTTTTTTTTTTTTTTGAGATGGAGTTTCGCTTTTGTTGCCCAGGCTGGAGTGCAGTGGCACGATCTCGGCTCACTGCAACCTCCACCTCCCAGATTCAAGCAATTCTACTGCCTCAGCCTCCAGAGTAGGTGGGATTACAGGCGTCCGCCACCACGCTTGGCTAATTTTTTGTAATTTTAGTAGAGGCAGGGTTTCACCATGTTGGCCAGGCTGGTCTTGAACTCCTGATCTCAGGTGATCCATCTGCCTCGGCCCCCCAAAGTGTGGGGATTACAGGTGTGAGCCACCACTCCCAGACAATTTATAGAATATTCTAAATCAAGCTTGTCCAACCCGCAGGCCACGTGCAGCTCAGGACGGCTTTGAATGTGGCCCAACACAAATTTGTAAATTTTCTTAAAATATTATGAGATTTTCTTTGCGTTTTTTGTTTGTTTTCTCATCACATATCGTTAGTTGTTAGTGTATTTTATGTGTAGAACAAGGCAATTCTTCTTCCAGTGTGGCCCAGGAAAGCTAAAAGACTGGACACCCTGCTCCAAATCCTTTGTTGTCATTCACAGCATCTTCACCAGGAGTAGCTTCCATCTCAAAAACCACTTTCTTGACTCATACATAAGAAGCAACTCATTCATTCAAGTTTTATCATGAGATTGCAGCAATTCGCTCATATCTGCAGGCTTCATGTCTAATTCTAGTTTTCTCTTATTACTTCCACCACATCTGCAGTTCATTTCTCCACTGAAGTCTTAAACCCCTCAAAATCATCCACATGGATCCACTTCCTCCATCCACTTGTTAGCATCCACTTCTTCCAAATTAGCATCCACTTCTTCCACATTCCTATTCATGTTGATATTTTCACCTCCTCTCCTGAGTCACAAATGTTCTTACTGGCATCTACAATGGAAGGTTTTCAGTTTACTTTGCCCAGATCCAACAGAGGAATCACTGTCTATTGCAGCTATAGCCTTACAAAATGTATTTCTTAAATAATGTAACTTAAGGGTCAGATATGGTGGTTCACGTCTGTAATCTCAGCACTTTGGGAGGCCAAGGGAGGAGGATTGTTTGAGGCCAGGAGTTCAAGACCAGCCTGGGCAACATAGTGAGACATCTCTACAAATTAAAATGTAAAAATTAGCCAGGAGGCCGGGTGCAGTGGCTCACATCTGTAATCCCAACACTTTGGGAGGCTGAGGTGGGTGGATCACCTGAGGTCAGGAGTTCAAGACCAGCCTGGCCAACATGATGAAACCCTGTCTTTGCTAAAAATACAAAAATTAGCCAAGCGTGGTGGTGGGCACCTGTAATCCCAGCTACTTGGGAGGCTGAGGCAGGAGAATCGCTTGAACTCGGGAGGCAGAGGTTGCAGTGAGCCGAGATCACGCCACTATACTCCAGCCTGGGTGACAAAGCGAGACTCCGTTCAAAAACAACAACGAAAATTAGCCAGGTGAAATACCATGCACCTGTAGTCCCAGCTACTTGGGAGGCTGAGACAGGAGGATCACTTGAGCCCAGGAGTTTGAGGCTACAGTAAGCCATAATCATGCTACTGCATTCCAGCCTGGGTGACAGAGTAAGAAGACCCTGTCTCAAAAAAAAAAATTAATTAATTAAAAAACAGACTTGAAAGTCAAAATTACTCCTTGATCCATGGGCTGCAGAATTAATGTTGTGTTAACAGGCATGAAAACATTACCCTCCTCTTACCTGTCCATCAGAGCTCTTGGGAGACCAGGTGCATTGTCAATGAGCAGTAGTATTTTAAGCAGTAGGTGTCAACAGTGGGCTTTAAAATATTGAATAAATCATACTGTAAACAGATATGCTGTCATCCAGGCCTGTTCCATTTACGAGCACAGGCGGAGTACATCTTGCTTAATTGTTAAGGTCCCTAGGAGTTTTAGAAGGGTCAACGAGCATTGGCTTCAGCTTAAAGTCACCAGCTACCTTAGCCCCTAACAAGAGAATCAGTCTGTCCTTTGAAGCTTTGAAGCCAAGCATTGACTTCTCCTCTCTAGCTATGGAAGTCCTAGATGGTATCTTCTTTCAATAGAAGGCTGTTTGGTCTACATCGAAAACCTGTTGATTATTGTAGCCACCTTCGTCAGTGATCTTAGCTAGATCCTTGGGATAACTTGCTGCCAATTCTCCATCAGCACTTCCTGCTTTACCTTGCACTTTTATGTTATGGAGATGTCTTCTTTCCTTCAACCTCATGAACCAACCAACGCTAGCAGCTTCCAACTTTTCTGCAGCTTCTTTGTCTCTCTCAGCTTTCCTAGAATTGAAGAGAGTTAGGGACATGCTCTGGTTTAGGCTTTGGCTTAAGGGAATGGTGTGGTTGGTTTGATTTTCTATCCAGACCACTCAAACTTTCTCCATATCAGCAACAAGTCTTTTTCACATTATTATAATTTGTGTGTTCACTAGAGTAGCCCTTTTCATTTCCTTCAAGAACTTTTCCAGCCGGGTGCGGTGACTCACGCCTGTAATCCCAGCACTTTGGGAGGCTGAGGTGGGCAGATCACTTAAGGTCAGGAGTTCGAAACCAGGCTGGCCAACATGATGAAACCCCCTCTCTACTAAAAATACAAAAATTAGCCTGGTGTGGTGGCAGGCACCTGTAATCCCAGTTACTTGGGAGGTTGAGGCACAAGAATCACCTGAACCCAGGAGGTGGAGGTTGCAGTGAGCCGAGATCACGCCACTGCGCTCCAGCCTGGGCAGAGCGAGAGTCTGTCTCAAAAAAAAAAAAAAAGAATTTGTCTTTCGCACTCACAGCTTGGCTAACTGTTTGGTGCAAGAGGCCTCACTTTCAGCCTTTCTGGCTTTCAGCATTCCTGCCTCACTAAGCTCCATCATTTCTAGCTTTTGATTTTAAGCAACAAAAGCGTGACTCTTTCTTTCACTTGAACACTTAGAGGCCATGGCAGGGTTATTAATTGGCCTAATTTCAATATTGTTGCATTTCAAGGAACAAGGAGAGGCCTGGAGAGAGGGAAAGAGACTAGGGAATGGCTGGTTGGTGGGGCAGTCAGAACACAGACATTTATCGATTAAATCCATTGTCTTCTATGGGTGTGGTTTGTGGCACCCCAAAACAATTACAATAGTAACATCAACAATCACTGATCACAGATCACCATAACAGATATAATAATAATGAAAAAATCTGCACTATTGCGAAAATTATCAAAATGTGACACAGAGACACACAGAGAGCTCATGCTTTTGGAGAAATGGCACTGATAAGACTTGCTCAAGACAGGGCTGCCACAACCTTTGATTTGTAGAAAACACAGTATCTGTGAAGCATAATAAAGCAAAGCACAATAAAATCTGTCCTGTTTGTATTCACAAAAACATATAAAGGCATGTGAGTAATAATATAAAACTAGCTGGGTCAAGATCGTTGCCAGCTGTGGTGTGGAATGGATTGGCAGCAGTTCTGTGCCATTTCCCAGGCTCTCTGTGCCTCCACCTCCTCCCTCATTCATGAAAGACAAGCCAAGCAAGGGACAAAGGTATACAATAGTTGCTGTAAATGTCCCTATTTCACCTATGAGAAAACTGTACTCAAAGAGGTTTAAGTTCCTTGCCTAAGGTCATAGGACCTCAAAGACGATAAGCAAAAGCAAGGAAACTGAACGCACTCATAGCTACACAGAGATTCATTGCTAACTTTGTCAGACGTTGTGCCAAGACTCTCTCTCTTTCTCTTTCTCTCCCTCTCTCTGTCTCTCTACCAACCCCCCCCCCCACGTATGTGTCTCTGCGTGTGTGTGTGTGTGTGTGCATATGCATGTATACACCCACTTTTTTTTTTATAAAATAGACTGCAACTGGAGATACTGGTGTGTCCTATTTTTTGGTGCAGCGTCATAACATAAGCATCTTTCTAGGCAATAAATTAACTTTATGCTGGCCTTCTTTTTTCAGTGGAGTATTAATTAAGCATCTTGTATGTGCCCAATATTCTGCTGGTTCTGGGGGAAGAAGGCCAGCCTACAGGAAACAACAGCTAACTCTTTAAGGCAGTGCATAAGTCCATTCATTTGCTTCACAAACATTCATTGAGCCCTGCCACGTGCCAGGCACTGTGGGTATCGTGGAGAACAAGACTACTGTCCGAGGCAAGAGCTGGGCTCCTCCTAGCTTCCTCTGTCCCCCTAACCTCCTCTCACCCACAGGCATTGCTGGGGGCATTTTCCTGGGTTGGTTGGTTTGTTTTGTTTTTTGTTTTGTTTTTTGAGACAGGGTCTCACTATGTTGCTCAGGATGGTCTCAAACTCCTGGGCTCGAGCAGTCTCCTGCCTCGGCCTCACAGTGCCTGGCCGTTGTTTATTTATTTATTGTGGTCAAATGTACGTAGCATAAAATTGACCATTTTAACTATTTTCAAGTGTACAGTTCAGTGGCACTAAGTACATTCACACTGTTGGGCAACCCTCCCCACTCTTCCACTGCAGAACCCCTTTCATCTTGCAGAACCAAAACTGTCCCCATTAAACATCAACCCCCCGGCCCTTCATCCCAGCCCCTGGCAGACACCCTTCTGTCTGCCTCTATGATTTTGGCGCTCTGGGTACCTCATAGATAAGTGAGATTGTATAGTATTTCTCCTTTGGTGACCAGCTTATCTCACCAAGCGTGATGTCCTCTGGGAGCATCCGTGTGGAAGAGGTGCTAGCATCATTTTGACTTCTCAAACATCTCGTGGGTGTCACCTCCCCCTCTACCTCTCTGCCACTGCCTCGCTCAGCCACCTGCTCTCTCCTGGACCCTTGCAGAAGGGACTGACTGGGCTCCTGGCCTCCAGTCCTGCCCTCTTCTAATGTATTTTTCATACCACTTCCAAAGTGATAATACATTCCTCTTTTGAAATTTTAGATTTGGTTACTAAAGCAATACAGGTGTATGGTTACCAAAAATTCAAACAGTGTAAAAGAGAATACCAGCCTGGGCAATGTAGAGAGACCCTGTCTCCATAAATTTTTTTTTTTTTTTTTTTTTTTTTTTTTTTTTTGAGACGGAGTCTTGCAATGGTGGGATCTCGGCGCACTGCAACCTCCACCTCCTGGGTCCTCATTCAAGCATTTCTCCTGCCTTAGCCTCCTGAGTAGCTGAGATTACAGGCATGCGCCACCATGCCCAGCTAATTTTTGTATTTTTAGTAGAGACGGGGTTTCACCATGTTGGCCAGGCTGGTCTTGAACTCCTGGCCTCGTGACCCACCCACCTCAGCCTCCCAAAGTGCTGGGATTACAAGCATGAGCCACTACGCCCAGTCTCCATAAATGATTTAAGAAAAAATGTAGCCAGGCGTAGTGGCACATGCCTGTGCTCCCAGCTCCTTGGGAGGCTGAGGTGGGAGGATTGCCTGAGTGTGGGATGTCGAGGCTGCAGTGAGCCAAGATCATGCCACTGTACCCCAGCCTGGGTGACAGAGTGCGACCCTGTCCCCCCCAAAAATAAATAAATCAAAGGGCATAAGGTGAAAAGAATCATAACATTATGTTTTTGTAGCTCTGCATCTGTGATGGTGCACCCTGCATGGCTTGCTTTCACTGTGCCAATGCACCACAGTTACCCAGCCTGCCGGCTCTGATAAGATGCTCGCCATGCTTCTCCCATGCTGGACTTGGGCCACGTCCTTGGCCATGAATCTTGGTCTATGTCCAGGTCGGTTCTGAATGAGCCAGCAGACTCCTCCTGGGGCTGCCCGGCTACATGGTTGAGGGCATCCTGGACACCAGCTTCAGCCACAGCTCCTGACCAGGCAGGTGCAGTGAAGCCGGGAGGTGTAGGTCAGTTCCCACCTCTCCAACCTGAGGTCCTGCACTTCCTGCAGCTGTTGGAAGGGATCGTATCCAATGGGAGCAAGAAAGTGTGCTCCCCCACAGCCCCACTCAGGCATAAAGGGCCGAGGGGCAGCCAGGCCTGTCCTGGCTGGGGCTGGCTCAGAGTCTGTGGCAGCCTCACCCCTGCCAGGCTGGCCCTCAGCCCCAAGATCTACCTATGGCACTCGCCCCTTTACAGCTACGTGGACATCCACTGACACTCAGGTGACACACCTTTGCCTGCTTCTACTCAGTCTTGGCAGCAGTTGGACAAAAGGAAATCAAAGATCGGTTCTTTCTTGGGAGAGGAAGAGCAAGCTGGAGCCCTGGGGTGCTCAGATGCTCTTGGGAGTAACATAGCCCCATAGCCCCGGGGCTGTACTGGGTGCAGGGGGGTGGAGGTGGTGGGGGAGCTGCAGCCAGGCATTCATTCACTTCCCGTTCTTTCATTCCTGCTCTTCTTTTGCTCACTGACTCATTCAGCAGCCTCTGGGCTGGGCGTTTACTCTCCTGTCAGACAACACACTCCTGATTGGGTGGCCTTGGCCTTCCCAAGCTGTCTCTGGCTGTCCCCAAGTGAAACGGAATCTGGGCTGGACAGGCCACCGGATGGACAAGCTCTTCTCATCTAAAACCAAGGCAGTTGACATTGTGGGCTAAATGATAAGAACAAAATTAAAAAATAAAAACCAGGCAGGCTGGCATAGGAGCTCCATTTCCCTGCCCTACTGTGCCAGTGGCCTGGGGGCTCCCCTGCCGCCTCTCTCCACTCTGCAGATTCTGAGAAAACTCACAAAAGAGCCCACTCCAAGGTGTTTGGCAACAAGGTGGGGGCAGCCTCCCAGCACCCAGCACACATGGAGCTTTCCCGCAGTGGGTTTCAGCGCTCCCACTCTGCCTCGGAGCTACTCTGTCACCAGCTCTTGCCCTCCCTTGGCTCCTCTTTCCCATGCAGCTCCTCCTCCAGCTCGTGGGAAAGGCCGAGAGGCCGGGCCAGCAACAGCTGAGCATCCCCTCAACCTCCCCCTACCCCACCCCACCCCACTGTGCTCTTGGCCCCAGGCAGGCGAGGGGAGTGGAGTTTTGCTGCCTGATGCAATGTCTGGCAGGGCCGTCCCTTATCACAGCCGACTTGCTGGGACCCCCACCTTCCCCGGGGGAGGCCGGAACAGGCCGCAGTCCATTTTGGGCCTCCGTGGAAGGGCCTGGTTGGAGGCCATCCAAGTAGAAAACTCGTTCTCTGGGAGGCACCTTGCCAAGTCACGAGGGAGGCCTGAGCAGAAAGACCCCTGGGGGAGAGAAGGGAGGGAAGCCGAAGCCTCACTTGCTGGGGCTTGCCTGGCCTCAGCTCGCAGCCCCCTTTTTCCACAGCGTTCTCTTCCTCACATTTGTCTGCAGATGGCTTAGGCTGTTTTCTGCCCTCCCCCTTGTTACCCCACAGCTGTGAGAGGCTGGATGGAAACAAGAATTCAAGAGACTAAAGTTATGTGCGGTCCCAAGTGTGAAGTTTTGCCCACAGTCGGTGGCCATGGTTCGCACCGTGGTCCCAGCACACGCCCTCAGCATGCACCTGTGGCCCACGCGCTCATGCTCACAGCCACTCATGTATGGAGCAACTGCCTTTTTTTCTTCCTCTTCATATCTTCTGTCAACTTAGAACGATTAAGCATCTTGCAGTAGGCTCAATGCTTTGGGAAGGACATTGATTCGTTCATGCATTCATTCATTCATTCATTCAGCAAGTATTTATGAAGCACCCACTCTGTGCCAGGTACAGTTCTGGGCACTGGAGATGCAAGGGTGGAGCAGACAGATGAAGCTCTCCTCTCCCGGAGTCAACGTTCTGGGGGATGAGAGGCCATCAGCAAGTGCATTTCCATCTATGAAGGGAGTAAAGCAGGGCGCCGAGAGGGAAAGTGATGGGGGTGGCCCACATTAGGTCAGGGGTCAGGGAAGTACTCCAGAGCTGGGGGGGCATTTGAGCTGAGTCCTGATTGCTTAGAAGGAGCCAGCCAGAGCAGATCTGGCCCGGGCAGAGGTACCAGCTGATGCAGAAGCCCCCAGGTGGGGAGTGGCAGGAAGGGCCAGGGTGGGGGTGTTGGGAGAAGAGGCGGGAAGGGTGAGCAGGGTCTGGATCTTGAAGGCCCTTACAGGGCTTTTATTTTACCAAGTAGTGCATAGAGTGTTTGAAGCAGGAGCTGCCTTATTGTCTGTGCCTCCGAGAAGTTTCCATGTGGCTGAGAAGCTGGGTGGCAGCACAGTTATAATCAGTGCTCAGGTGTTCCCCTGTCTGGGTGGCTGCCCACATGTGATCCCATAGAAGAGGCCGGGCCTGAGGAAGCCAGAGAAGCAGGAGGGGGTGTGGGGAGGCCAGCAGGAGTGTGGGCCTCAGCGGGGAGGGAGGAGGTGATGCAGCATGGAAGATGAGAAGCCCACACCAGCCACACTAGGCCCCCAGGAGATTGTGGACGCCGTCGGGAGCATTATTCGGTGGAGGGGTGCGGGGCAGAAGCCAGATGAGACAGCTGGGAGGTGGCAGGCAGGTGAGAATGTGAGACAGAGGGAGGACAGTGATTTCAGAACTGTATCGTAGGTGGGATAGGAGTCCACATCCCAGCCAGCACCTAGAAGGTTGGGCTGGCTCTGCCCAGGGCCTGGCACGTGGTGTGCACTCACCAGATGGTCGCCGCCCTGAAAGAACTCAGCACTGTGCCTCTTTTCCTGCCTCTGGTGTTTGCTGTCAATGTGCAGAGTGCTGGACAAAACTGGGCCAAGGGAGCTGTCCCACTGCCTGCTGCCCTCAAGCAGAGCTGACCTGGCACATGCCTCTGGCATACTTCCTGTTGGCCCTGGCACCCTGCAAAGAGGCCCCCAGTGGGCCCAAGCAGGGGATACCACCCGTTCCTTGGGCTGTTATGTAGTTGCTGGGGCACTGAGGGGATGAAAGGTTTTTTTGTTTTTTGGGTTGTTTTTTTTTTTTGAGACAGAGTTTTACTCTGGGTGCCTAGGCTGGGGTACAATGGCATGATCTCGGCTCACTGCAACCTCCACCTCTCAAGTTCAAGCAATTCTCCTGCCTCCGCCTCCCAAATAGCTGGGATTACAGGCGACCACCACCACACCTGGCTACTTCTTGTATTTTTAGTAGAGACAGGATTTCACCATGTTGGCCAGGCTGGTCTCAAACTCCAGACCTCAGGTCCACCTGCCTCGGCCTCCCAAAGTGCTGGGATTACAGGCGTGAACCATCGTGCCTGGCCGGATGAAAGGTATTGAGTACTAGGGGCTAGGAGGGACCAAGAGAAGGAGGAAGAGATTTTTCGGTTCTACCCATGAACTAAGCAAGGGAGGCAGGCCTAGCCCTTGCACCATGGAAGTGGGAGAGAAGTGATACAAAGGTGTATCTGATGTCACAGGTGTCACAGGCCTGCTTCTTGTAAAGGGCCTCCTGCATGGTGAGTTCTGCGTGGGGCTTTGCTGAGTAACCCCCATCTGGGCTCTGTCCCCTTCCCTCATGGCCCTGTGACTTCCTGGCACCATGACCCTCTCCCCGCTTCTGGCTCTGGGAAGCTCCAAACCTCTCTCACCTGCCTGCCCACCTGCCTGCTAGGTTTCCAAAGCTAAACAGAGGGGCAGCTGTCTGGGCAGGGCAAGGGAGCCAACAGCCTGCCTGGGTTTCCTGTCCAAGTGTCCAGCTTTGCTTCTTCCTCTTAGGGCAGCGTCAAGAAGGATCTTAGGAAAGCTGTGTTGCTCTGGGGATGAGGAGGCTGGAACAGCAACTTAAAAATAGAAATAGTCCCTGGAAGGGAGGGAAGGAGAAGGTTCAGAGGCTTGTCATTTAGGCACCCCAACTTCTATACCTTACCAAGGTGCCAGGCCCAGAGGGAAGGGGGTAGCCAGGGCAGCTCCCCGACCCGCACCTGCCTTTTCACCCCTCTCCTATTTCACAAGCATTTACCATGCATCAACAGATATGTTCCTCACAGCACCTTTATCAGCAGGGACTGCCCTTTTCATGCTACAAACAGGCCAAGAGAGGTTGTCACTTATACAAGGTTGCACAGCATGGTAGAGACACAGGAAGGACTAGAGCCCAGGACTTCTAACCCTAGCTCCTTCTGCTTCCCTCACATCATCAGCTCCAGACAACCTGAGATTGGAGAGGACAGAAAGTCAGGATTTCAACACCTCGTACTCTGAAAACTCAGTGGTGGTTCTCACCCTGTCAGTGGGGCAGGTGGCCTCACACCCCACCACAGGCTAAACAGGGTGCATGGGGGACGTAGCCCCACTGGCCATTCTACACATTCATGCCAACAGCTACCAGGCACCAGCCTCACCATTGATTTTTGGACAGCTGGTCTGTGCCAAGTGCCATTCTAGATGTGAGTCCTGACTTTGGGGCGCTTGCATTCTGGAAAGGGAGATGGTCAGCCAGAAAGCCCCACCATAGGAGCTAGGTTGGGGGTCCCCAAGGTACACCAAGAAGCTCAAGTGACCTGGACCTGGGAGGGGTGGCCAGAGGCTTCTGCTGGAGGAACCTTAGGTCAGTTACCTAACCTGTCTCAACCTCAGTTTCCTCACCTGTAAAATGGGCTAGTTGCTGCCTCACAGGGCTTTGCTGAGGATTTGATGAGTGCAAGTGCTTAGCATGGCACCTGGCACAGAGAAATATGCACTCAGTAAACTTAAGCTGCCCATATCATTGGTTGGCCCTCCCAACCAGAGTGCAAGCCCCGGGAGGGCACAGACCATACCTGCTTGTTCACCGCCATATTTTCAGTGCCTAGGCCAGAAGCCAGCACAAGGTAAATGCTCAGAAAATATTAACTTAATAAGTTCATGAGAAAAGGCCCAGGAAAATTAGGAAGAGGCAGGACTATTCCAGTTAGGAATAGACTCTCCTATGCCAGACGCAGTGGCTCACACCTGTAATCTCAGCACTTTGGGAGGCCGAGGCAAGCAGATCACCTGAGGTCAGGAGTTCGAGACCAACTTGGCCAACATGGTGAAACCCCATCTCTACCAAAAAATACAAAAATTAGCTGGGAGTGGTGGCACACGCCTGTAATCCCAGCTACTCAGGAGGCTGAGGCACGAGAATTACTTGAACCCAGGAGGCGGAGATTGCAGTGAGCTGAGATTGCACCACTGCACTCTAGCCTGGGTTGCAGAGCAAGACTCTGTCTAAAAAAAAAAAAAAAAAAAAAGGGAATAGACTCTTCTTTCTGCAGCTGTATTTGCTCTAGCTGTAAACAAATTTGTAGCCAAGTGCAGTGGCACACCTATAGTCCCAGCTACTCCGGAGGCTGAGGAGGGAGGATTGCTTGAGCCTAGGAGTTGGAGGCCAGCCTGGGCAATATAGCAAGACCCTGTTAGATATTATCTATTTAGATAATAATAATGACCTGTAATCCCAGTACTTTGGGAGACCAAGGCAGGTGGATCATCTGAGGTCAGGAGTTCAAGACCAGCCTGGGCAACATAGTGAAACCCCGTCTCTACTAAAAATACAAAAATTAGCTGGGCGCAGTGATGCATGCCTATAATCCCAGCTACTCGGGAGGCTGAGGCAGGAGAATTGCTTGAGGCAGAGGTTGCAGTGAGCCAAGATTACGCCATTGCACTCCAGCCTGGACGACAGAGCGAGACTCCATCTCAAAATAATAATAATAATGATACATACTATTTTAGTCGAGGGTCATTTTTTCCTTTATCCATCTGTTGTTCACCAACTGTGTATCTCTTGCCTGGCCCAGGATTGAGAGATAATGAGGGGCCCAGATGAACTCCCTGTCCTGCCTGAAGGGATGTTCAGTATTGAACAATTGTTGCTTTATGGCTTTATGACAAAGTCCCAGGTGCTCATGATAATCTTTGTACAGTGGTGGGGCTGTAGGGAGCCCTAACATAGCCTGGGGGAGGCTGCCTAGAAAGTGGAGACCTGAAGGCTGAGGCCATGTTAAGGATTTAGGTAGAATTTATGCGCTATGATATTTTTTTCTTTCGTTAATTTTTTATAATTTACGTATACACATGGTAAAATGTGTAACAAGGCACAGTGTTACATAGCAAACATAAGCCTCACTCCACCTTCTCTCTCCACCTACCTGTCCACCTTCTAGATGCAGCCATTGTTACCAGGCCTTGCGTTTTCCTGCAGCCAGAGTCCATTTGTATCCCGCATCTATATTTTTTGTCCCGGCATTTGTTTCTGAATGGGATCTTGCTACATCGGAGTTTCTCCACCTTGGATGATTTGTCACCCCCCACCTTCCCACCCCAGGAGACACTTAGCAATGTCTGGAGATATTTGATGGTTACAGATGAGCAGTGGGGGCCAGGCGTGGTGGCTCGTGCCTATAATCCCAGCACTTTGGGAGGCCGAGGCAGGTGGATTGCTTGCACTCAGGAGTTCAAGACCAGGCTGGGCAACATGGCAAGACCCCATCTCTACAAAAAATTTTAAAAATTAGCTGGGTGTGGTGGTGTGCACTTGTGGTGACTAAGGAGGCTGAGGTGGGAGGATCAATTGAGCCTGGGAGGTTGAGGCTGCAGTAAACTATGATCGTGCCACTGCACTCCAGCCTGGGCAACATAGTGAGACCCTGTCTCAAAAACAAACAATTATTGGCAATTAGTGGGTAGAGGCCAAGACTGCTGTCAAACATTCTATAATTCACAGGACAGTCCCCACTTACCTGGTGGAAAATGTCAACAGTGCTGAGGTTGGGAAGCCCCGTCCTGCATAAGCACAGGGTCTGCACCTTTGTGTGTGTGTGTGTGTGTGTGTGTGTGTGTGTGTGTTCTCATGTATTTTCTGGATCATTCACATTTATAGATCCACCTCATTATTCTTTGTGGCCACATAAAAATCCATTACCTGGATGCTCCACCATTTTCATTTAGGTGTTTGCACTCTTTTTGCTATTATAAACATTTATGCTACAAAGGTTATTCTTTTCCGTGCACAGGCCTTTGATGTGTGAGGTCAAGGGAGAAACTGATGGAGGTGGGATGGATGAACCCGATGGTTCATTAGCATTTTAAATGACCTATTAAAGAGACCTTCAGTGTCTCTGGGGCACAGTCTGTCTGGAGAGTGGGTCTGGGGTCCTGGCTGCTAACCAGGGCCGAGATCCTCAAAAGTCTGGTGGAGAGACATCCTCTGCATTCCTCGTGTACAGACAAGGGTGTTCTGACCACCTGTCTCTCCGCAGGACAAGGGTGTCCCCCACCTGAAGACGGCAAGCTGGGTCCTGAGTGATGCCCCTCAGCTGAGTGTCCAAGGCCGGCCCGAGGAGCCCCCACGGCCCCACCTTTCCTCATGGAGAAAGGACTCACTTTGCCCCAGGACTGCCGGGACTTTGTGCACAGCCTGAAGATGAGAAGCAAATACGCCCTTTTCTTGGTTTTTGTGGTGATAGTTTTTGTCTTCATCGAAAAGGAAAATAAAATCATATCAAGGTGAGGGTTGCAAGCCCAAGTCTTCATCTTCCTTTCAAGGTGGGGTGGGTGGGGACAGGGAGCTAACTGCAGGGCTCTCTGTGGACCTGCAAATGCATTCCTTCAACAAGCCATCCCCAGGCCCCTTCTGTGTCCCAGGCAGTGGCTCCTGCACACGTCCTCATGACTGCACAGGGGTGAGACTTGGGCTCTGGACTCAGACAGCCTGGGTTGGAGCCCCCCATGTTGGCCCTCTACAGCTGTGAAAGGTTAGGCAAGATACTTAACATTTCTGAGTCTTCGGTTCCTCTTTTGTAAAACATGGCTAATAATGGGACCAGCATTGTTGTAAAGATTAAATGAGAAAATGTAAAAGCATTTAGCCCAGTGCCTGGCACATAGTTGGTGTCCAGTATTTGCTGGCTGTGACTATTACTGTTAATTTACTTCCTGGCCTTGCATTAGCAGCACATCCCCTATAGAAGTCTTGATGTCACTGAGCCCATGGTAAGGCAAGGTCCTAGTATGGATACTCTGATGGGCAAGGCTGCCAATGTGCAGCTGCCAAGTTGTGTACTGCTCAACTCCAGGGGCATGTCCCTCAATAGGCTAATCTGGGAACGCCCCTTTACCCCTTTGAATTGGCAGCATACAGCTATGTGCAGTGGGCCTGTTAGATGTAGAAAGATTTCTTAGCCTGTTCTCCTCCCAGGCACAAGCCCTGCAAGAAAGCATTAGCTAAGATGGGTGGGTCAGAGATTGGGCAATATAGTGGACACCGTCAATCCCCCGCTTGGGTCACTGAGCAAGGACCGTTCTAGCTTGTGCCTATTGGGTTCTACTGCAAGCCCCTACAGCTCTGCACCTGAGAGCTTTCTCTCCACTGGCACACTGGCAAGCCGGAAGTACTAGGGAGTAACTGTCCCCCCCAGATCCCCATCAGACTAAGCCTCCGATGCCCACACCTGCTCCTAGCAGCACATCCATCATGGACCTCTTTCCTCCCCTGCCTCACTTCCCCATCCAGTACTTCCTGTGATCATGTCCCAAATAAACTTACTTAAACACAAATCCTTGCCTCAAAGTCTGCTTTTGGGGAAACCCAACTGAGACAGGTTTTGGTGATCTGCTTGGAGGACTGCTTAGGGTTGCCCAGGAGACGGGGTCCCCAGTCAGCCACTGACCCTGATCTTCTTTGTCTTCACAGGGTCTCAGACAAGCTGAAGCAGATCCCCCAAGCTCTAGCAGATGCCAACAGCACCGACCCAGCCCTGATCTTAGCTGAGAACGCATCTCTCTTGTCCCTGAGCGAGCTTGATTCAGCCTTCTCCCAGCTTCAGAGCCGTCTCCGCAACCTCAGCTTGCAGCTGGGCGTGGAGCCAGCCATGGAGGCCGCAGGGGAGGAAGAGGAAGAGCAGAGAAAGGAGGAGGAGCCGCCCAGACCGGCCGTGGCGGGGCCCCGGCGCCACGTGCTGCTCATGGCCACCACGCGCACCGGCTCCTCGTTCGTGGGCGAGTTCTTCAACCAGCAGGGCAACATCTTCTACCTCTTCGAGCCGCTGTGGCACATCGAGCGCACAGTGTCCTTCGAGCCGGGGGGCGCCAACGCCGCGGGCTCGGCCCTGGTGTACCGCGACGTGCTCAAGCAGCTCTTCCTGTGCGACCTGTACGTGCTGGAGCACTTCATCACGCCGCTGCCCGAGGACCACCTGACTCAGTTCATGTTCCGCCGGGGCTCCAGCCGCTCCCTGTGCGAGGACCCCGTCTGTACGCCCTTCGTCAAGAAGGTCTTCGAGAAGTACCACTGCAAGAACCGCCGCTGCGGCCCCCTCAACGTGACGCTGGCCGCAGAGGCCTGCCGCCGCAAGGAGCACATGGCCCTCAAGGCGGTGCGCATCCGGCAGCTGGAGTTCCTGCAGCCGCTGGCCGAGGACCCCCGCCTGGACCTGCGCGTCATCCAGCTGGTGCGCGACCCCCGGGCCGTGCTGGCCTCGCGCATGGTGGCCTTCGCCGGCAAGTATAAGACCTGGAAGAAGTGGCTGGACGACGAGGGCCAGGACGGCCTGAGGGAAGAGGAGGTGCAGCGGCTGCGGGGCAACTGCGAGAGCATCCGCCTGTCCGCGGAGCTGGGGCTGCGGCAGCCCGCCTGGCTGCGGGGCCGCTACATGCTGGTGCGCTACGAGGACGTGGCACGCGGGCCGCTGCAGAAGGCCCGCGAGATGTACCGCTTCGCCGGCATCCCCCTGACCCCGCAGGTGGAAGACTGGATCCAAAAGAACACGCAGGCGGCCCACGACGGCAGCGGCATCTACTCCACGCAGAAGAACTCCTCGGAGCAGTTCGAGAAGTGGCGCTTCAGCATGCCCTTCAAGCTGGCCCAGGTGGTGCAGGCCGCCTGCGGCCCTGCCATGCGCCTCTTCGGCTACAAACTGGCGCGGGACGCCGCCGCCCTCACCAACCGCTCAGTCAGCTTGCTGGAGGAGAGGGGCACCTTCTGGGTCACGTAGGGGGGCCGGGGCCCCGTATGCCCCTCCTCGTGAAAGGCCTGCCCCGTCTTTCTGCCGCAGCCCTCGCAGAGGGCGGGTGCACAGCGCCATGAGCGGGCAGCGCCTCCTGTAGCAGTAGGGCCCCCAGCCAGCGCTCCAGCCAAAGCGGCGGCCCCAGGGTTAATTGCGGAGAACAGGACAGTGCCCGGTCCCCTTGAGGGCCATCACACCCAGACCCAACAGGTTGCAGCCTCCTGAGCAGGCCTAGGCAGGCCCGGGCCTGTTGGCAAGCTTCGATCTCACACACACAGAAACATACATTCGTGCCTGGAGACCCTGCAGGCCAGAGTCCAAATATTTAACAATCAGAAGGGGCAATGCCCTGACCAGTGACAGTCAGACCTCCTGCTTTATTTGGTGTTAACCGTTTCTTGTCTGGATAGTGAAGTCTGGAATCTGGGTGGGTCCTTGGAGGAGGGGCTAGGACAGCCGTGGGTGTCAAAGGTGGCATTTGAGGCTCGTTTGAGGTGACAGTGGCTGTTTACCAACTAGTACAGAGCGTTTTCATGAATGGGTTGGCTGTGCTGGTTACTGATGAATCTGGGCCCCTTCTAGAGCTGCAAAACACACACATGCGTATAGACATACATACATGTACACCATACATAGACAAGCATCATAAAGGCACAAGTGCACACACATCTATGCAGACAAGCTTCCTCACTGCTTATGCCCACAGGGTTTTTCTGTATGACACACCTCAGAGGAGCCTGTGATTAACATTTGTAGGATTATTTCGAGGGCAGGGCAGGGGAAGGAAACGCGTTAAAGGGCCATGACATGACACGGTTCCCTGGCCGGGTTTGGACTGAACAGTGGATTCAAAACTGCAGCGTTCAAAGCCCCTGCCCGCCTTAGATTCTCGTGGCTACCTCCTCTGACCCATCCACATCCTTGCGGCTGGCAGGCAGGATGTTTTGAAATGGTGCAGCCAAAGGCCCCGTCTAGCTTGGCTGGCTCCCGAACATGTCCATATTTGAAGGCTGCCTCAGGCCTGGCAGGCAGAAGCAGCTGTGGTCCCTGGAGGCAAAAGGCAGCTCACGGGGCCTTCCATTTCCAGCCAGGCCTCATCTGGGGTAGGGCCAAGAGGAAAGTACAGAGTGCCCGTGGGGGAGAAGTCCCACCAGGATGCCCCCCGCCCCCTGAGAAGCCCGCCTTCTCCCTCGTGGACAGGAGTCAGCCAGTTGGTTGCTGTGGTTACAGCCAGTGCCTGGAATTCCTCCTTAGGGCTCTGGGAAGAGTATTGCTTAACGCAGGATGTGCTGGGTGTTTTATTTGGGGCTTTTATTTATGGCTTGATGTCTTTCTTGTTTGGTGGCTGTGTTTTTGCTTTTGTTTCTGTAGGAGTGCCTCTTCCAAGCAGTGGAGGCCTGAGGGCTTGAGGGAGGCTGGGGAAAACCAGCAGGGAGCACTTGGCTCCTGGCAGAGGGAGAGGACAAGAGGAGGAGCATTCCCCAGGAGGAACGAGGAGAGGTGGCCACGTGGCAGGCCACAGTGCCCTATGGGCTTTTCTGTTTGAACCCCATGTGGGATGAATCTCAAAGCCACCAGTGTTCTTGCCTAGTGTCCAGAGCAGCAGAGATTTGCAGCCCTCGCCCCTCCCTGAGAAGAAGCTGGATTTGAAAATCCCTCACAGGCCCTAACATGTTTCCTGGGTGGGCAGGGGCCTCATGACAAACGACAAGTGTACCCAGAGTAGAAGGCCTTCCCCACTCCCACCTCAAACCCAGGAGCAGAACTCAGTACCCAGAGCTTACAAGGAGCTGCAAGGGTTTGCCGAGGGCTGCCCAGCTCTGTTTCTGGTTTCCTGGACAATTTCTCTGTCAGGTACGGCCCATTGTAAACCCAGAGGGCTGCATTTTGGGTTGAGTAATATGGACACCATGGAAGTACAGGATCTGAGTCCAACATTGCCATGGGGGAGGGAAGAGTGTGTCCTGGCAGGAAGCCACCATTGGAGAAGGTGAGGCCAGTAACCATCTCATGGGATTCGCTATAATCAGCCTATTTGAGCTGCTGGGTCTCTGTCACTGTGGACTCCAGTCATTCAAGGAGGTCTCCACTCTTGGGTTTTTTTTATTTTCTTTTCTTTTGCTATTTTGCCTGAACACCCCAACACTCTTGGTTTTAGAGTCCAAGAGTAAGTTGTGCAGAGACATGGTTCTAATTTGGAGTTCAAAGGAACACCAGCTCTGAAAACATGACCGTGGGGCCAGGATGTTTCTGGCAGGCCCAGAAGTGCTGGCCATTCTTCCCCAGCCTCCCCACTGCTCCCTCCTCTGTTCCCCATGTGGAGGTGGGGAGGGCTGGGACTGGGGAGGGGGCAGCCACCTCCATCCAAGGCTCTTCCTAGGGGCCCTGCTAATGTGGACAGCAGACTTTATCCCTCCTTCTTACTCTGGGCCAAGACCTCCCACTCCGCCCTCTGAGGATGGTACCAAGAATGGGCCTTTGGGACTTCTCAGGACATTGACAATGTGCACACTGCAGGTTGACTTAATTTATTTATTTTGTGAAAAGAAGAGACAGAAAATACCTTATTATCTGCAGGGACTCAAAGCTGTACCCAAATCAAGAAAGACAAAATAACAATAGAAACCATTCACACACTCCGTTCATGCATGGGCACCAGAAGACGATTCAGAACACAGGAGGAGAATGAGCTGGAGCGCCAGCACCACGATGGCCCCGGGACGTTGTTTAAGATCTGAGATCCCTTGGTTTCTCTCTTGTTGATCTGAGATGCTACATCAGGGCCCTTGCTGCTGTATTACCTCTGCCCGGGTGTTTGAGACAGGTCACAAGCGCGTGGATGTTTCCTGAAAGTGTATTCCCCTGGGGCTCAGCGATGCTCTGGGAACCCTTGGGGTTTGGGGAAGGACAGTGTGGTGTGTCTATTGGCTTGAAACGTCATGGATATGGTTGGAGTCACCCATGTGGATATGATTTTCAGCTTGGAGCTGGGATGGAGAAGATGGAAGCACTGGTGGCCGGGCCTCTTTTTCCATTGAGGCCAGCCCTGGCTTCTCCTCTGTTCCAGCTTGTCTGCCAGAAGCCTTCCCCTGCAAGGTGCCCACCTGCCCGGAGACAGAGGGAGCAGCTGAGGCCTCTCTCCACTGGCCGCCAGCCTCCCTAGCACAAGGGGACCATTCAGCAATGAGTGTTTACTCATGTTCTTTCTTGTTGATGAGTTCTGCGGCCCAGCATATAGAAATGGCTCAGAACGTTCCAGGCCTTGGTGAGACACGGCAGCGTCCAACACTCACAGGCTGTCCCCACTCTGCCTGTTCCCATCTTCCCCTCGGGGCCTGTTTATAAATTGAGGAATGGATGAGGGCCCTGGAGGGTCCTTGGGAGTAGTTAGTGGAGGGCAGGATTCTCAGGTCCCCATAGAGAGGGAAAGAGAAGACCAGATGTGCATAGAAGCCAGTCTCTGTCACATACACCGCAGGTGGTCACCGAGTTATTTTCCAAAAGCTGAGGAACATAAAGCAAATTTAGGCTTTTGTCCTTCTGCAATACATGCACTTGAAAATAAATAAACAGAAAAGAGATGTTTAATAACAAGTTTACTTCCGGTCTGCTAGCACCCTCAGCCTGGGAGCTACTGCCAGAGGCTGGCGTAGTGGGGCAGCTGCTGACCAAACCCCACAGAACGGAGGGCACCAGGCATCACACGACATCTTTCCCTCCCATCTCTGCCATCTGTCTGTCTGGCAATGGAAGGAGCTTCAGCAGGAGGTCCTTCCCAGAAGGTTGATTCTTGGCCTGGGTGGTAGAGGAGATATCCTGACCCTAAAGTCTTCCAGCCCCGGGTCATCCTCTCCTATACTAGGGCCTATTGACCGTAGAGGCCAGGTGCGGTGGCTCATACCTGTAATCCCAGCATTTGGGGAGGCCAAGGTGGGAGGATTGCTTGAGCCCAGGAGTTGGAGACCAGCCTGGGCAACATGGTGAGACCAATTGACTATAGGGCTTGTCCCTTGCTAAGACAGGAGCAGAAGACTGGATGGCTGTGTCCTCAAGGCAGTCCCCTCCCATCCCCATTCCCAGAGTCAGAAAGCGAAGCCAGATCTCAAGGGCTGATACCTGAGGCAAGGAGAGCTAAGGGGAGAGAAATTGGGGCTGAGTGGAAGCAGACGCCTGCACAAGCCAAGTGTGTCTTATTGATCTGTACAAGCTGATAGAAGGACCATCTGCTGAAATCCAGGGCTCCTGAGTTGGTGGGTTTGCTTGTGAAGCTTCTAGGACAAGGCGCAGCCAGATGGAAGGGAGAGGGTCCAGGGCTTCCTAAATGCAGCCGCATCACCTCTCAACTCGCTGCAGTTTCAGAGAGTGGAAGCTGCTCTTTACCTCAAAAGCACAAAGCAGAATTGGCAACTTCACATGTCTCAAGAGCTCCAAGATCCTTTGGTCTCGTGTCCTTTGGCACCCCGTAACTGGACTGGGGACAAATTTGTTACGTGTTTCCAAGGCTACAGACATGGTGCCATCCTCACAGGCGTAGCTCATGTCATGGATCAGGTGCTTTGCTGGGGGGATACAATGACCCATGTGGTCTGCGTCTTCTGCCATTGGCTTGAACTGGGCACCCCCTGAAGTCTCCATCTCAGCTGTATATTCTAGTCCAAATTTGCCTGGCTCCCCTGCTCCCTCCCAGGTCCTGCACACTGTCTTTTTGCCAACACCTCAGCCCTGTTTGCTATTTCATGTCTGCATGGTACGAGACACCCCTTCACGGCATACACTGCCATGGTATGTACATATGCATCCACGTGTGTGTATGTGTAGCATGTAGCTCATTCTGCTCAGCCTCTGGCGCCGTTCCACATTGCTCCCAGCCCCATTGCTGTCACTGTCGTCCCAGATGTCCTTGCCGTGGCCACAGACAATCTGCCGTCTCCTGGAAACGCTGGGGCTGCCCTTCAGAGAGCTGGCAGCCCCAGCAGTCAGGGCCTGCTTTGCAGAATAGAATGTGAACCCAACTCCTGATGGCCTACTTGACTTATTTAATTAAAGATGAAATCATGCAATGAGCAAAACCTGCAGCGTGTCTCTGCCTTTTCCTTTGCATTTGTTCTCAGCAGCAATTGGGTCATAATTTTTTTTTTTTTTTAATTAACAGTGGTAGAAAGGAGGTGACTTCCAGCATGAAGCAGGACAGAGAATCCCCCTGCCCATTCCCAAGGGACCAAAGGCACTAGGGGAATATGGGGCAGGATGAATGTACCTGGCGTTACCAGGCTGGCAGAGCTGGTGGGGACTGCGCTGAGCGGAGAGAGAGAAAACCCAGGTATTTGGGGGCAGAGACAGGAGTGTTGGGCCAGCGGTCAGGGGGCCTGGGGATGAGTCCCAGCTTTGCCAGTCTGGCTGTGTGACCTTGCATAAGTCACTTCCCTTACTTGGACACCAGTTTCCTTTTAGAATGAAGGTGTAATCAGTTGTTCACAAACATTGTTCCCAAAAAGCCCCATTAGGGATTCAAAAGTCAGCTGAAAGGGCAGGCGGCATCCTCTCAACAAGAGTCACTGTGCGTTTTGATCTGCTTCATGTGTTCAGATAGCATTTCAGATTTATTTGGCCTTCAACTAAATCTCCAAAAACACATAAGAAGGTTGCCAAGGACCCTTTCAGCTAAGAAATTGAATGGAGTCCTTTCAAATTGTAGTTACATCCGTCATAACAACTTCAGTTCTTACTACATTTCAGCCCTGCTTGTCTCCCAAGAGCTGCCTGCAGAGCATGGGTGTTTCCCTGGGGAGAAGGGAGAGAGCTCATTTTGGAACACAGAAGCCAGAGCTGGTGGAGCTTTGTGGGTCTCAGGACACAGGGGTAGCAGGACCAGCAGCTGCAGGAAGAGGCAGAGGAGGGCTGAGCACGGGGACAGTGGCTCCTGGAGTGAGGGAATGAAGATTCAGAGGCTCAATGTGAGGGAACAGGCCCCCCTCCCCAAATCTTAACCTGTGTCTCTGCCAGTTCACCCAGTCCAGGCTTGGGAAGCTCAAGCCAGCTCCCTCCCACCTCTTAAAGTATTTGAGCCGGTGCCTGTCATCCCAACCTGAACAGAAGCTGCCCACCCCAGTCAGGTGCTATTGCTGTCTCCCCTACGCTGGGGGCTGGATATAGTTAGTTTAATTTCTGGGCTGTGTTTCCTACCACAAATGACCCCCTGGGGAAACAAATTGCACTAATCACAGAGCAGAGAAGCCTGGACACCTCCCCACCCACCCACCCCTCAGCTGCCAGGCCGGAACCGTCTCTCCTCCTCCTCCTTTCCCCCACCCCCAGACCCCTTCAGTATCGTCAATCTTCCTTCCTACACCCCAATTTACTCAACCCTGGGGAGGAGTCAAGCGCCCCGTGGGCTCTCTGGGACAGGGAGAGTTGGCTGGGACTCTCTGGAAAGCAGTTTGATCAGCAGGGGGCTGGGGTCAGGGACCTGTGCCATTGCCTGCAGAGCCCTGCCAGGCCCAGCCCTGGCCCAGCCCTGGAGCCTGCAGCAGCATCCTCAAGTGAGTTTGGAGAAACTGTGGTCACAGGATTGCTCTTGGGAAGTTACAGTGCACATTTGCGATTACAGGCTCCAGGTAGGCCGCTTTCCTTTGACTCACCCAGCATTAAGGATTACCTTCTAGAAAGAACCATTTTTATGGAATTCGTTTATCATGAAAAACTTTTTTCCAAACAACAGTCTTTTTCAAGACTCTGGCCTTCTTTACTTTTTAAGACTCTGTCACCCAGGTGGGAGTGCAATGACGCAATCACAGCTCACTGCAGCCTGGACCTCTCAGGCTCAAGCAGTCCTCCTGCCTCAGCCTCCCAAGTAGCTGGGACTATAGGCATGCGCCACACCTGCTAGCTTTTTTGTATTTTTTGTAGTAATGGGATCTCGCCATGTTGCCTAGGCTGGTCTTGAACTCCGAACTCAAGCAATCTGCCGGCCTCAGCCTACCAAAGTGTTGGGATTATAGGCATGAGACACTATACCCAGCCAAGACTCTGTCATTCTGCAAAAGAGTTAGTAGCTACCAGCAGCCTGCAGCTGGAAGTGTGTAGGACCAAAAGCCACCCTAAGCAGCCATTAGGTGGTGGGTGAGTTGGCTGGGAGAAAAAAATCTAGGGTTGGGTTTAAGGCCCATCCCCCTTCACGCCATCCTCCCCGAGCTGCCAGGCTAAGAGGAGCCCTCAGAGATTGCAGCAGCCTCAGGGGCACTGAGGGCCAGGGTTCGGGGCACTGAGGGCCAGGGTTCAAGGCCCTGAGACTTGCTGTCCCCAAACCTCCCTGGTTCTTGGCTCCCTCAACTCAACCCACGCTGTGGGGCCTCCGTGGCATGACCCAAAAGATGTGGAACCCCCCACAGACAGTGGGAGCTCTGGAGAACCAGGCCAGGTATAAACACCACGGGATACTATTTATCTGAGAAATAGGAGTTTGAGATTGCTCTTAAAGGAGCCATTTCTGAAACAGTGGGACAAAGGTTACCAGCAGTAAATAGGTTTCCTGGAGGTGTAATCCTCTAGTAGCTAGTAAAACCTTTGCTGAATGCTGCGGGCCGTTTATTGGAAGAAGAAGCAGGTAGTAAGTGCCCAGCAGGAGAGGCCCCCCCAAGAAAATTAGAAGGGGGAAAAAGAAGGAAGGGAGGGAGGGGGAAGGAAGGAGAGGGAAGAGAAGAGGAAAGAAGGAAAAAAGGGAGGAAGAGGCTGGGCACAGTGGCTCACACCTATAATTCCAGCACTTTGGGAGGCTGAGATGGGAGGATTGCTTGCGGCTAGGAGTTCGAGAACAGCCTGGTCAACATGGCAAGATCCCACCTCTTAAAAAGAAGAAAAAGAAAGAGGAAGGAAGGGAGGGGAAGGTTGGGAAAGGAAGGGAGAGAGGAAGGGAGGGAGGGTGACAGTGGGATGCATTTCATGCCAATGCAGAGGAGGAAGACAGCCAAGTTGTTGAAAAGTACACCCTTGGGGATAGCCACAGCCACAGTGCCCAAGAGTTTAGAGGGTCAGGCCAAGCCCAGGTACACTCAGTCCTGTACACCTTTGGCCATGGGGCTAATTTGCCCCATGGATATGTGGCTCACACCATGTTTGTTTCTGTTTTTAACAATCGGCAGGCCAGCACGGTGGCTCACACCTATAACCCCCAGCACCCTGGGAGGCCAAGGCAGGTGGATCACTTGAATCCAGGAGTGTGAGACCAGCCTGGGCAACATGGTGAAACCCTGTCTCTACAGATACAAAACAAAATATTCACCGGGTGTGGTGGTGCGCACCTGTAGTCCTAGCTACTCGGGAGGCTGAGGTGGGAGGATTGCCTAAGCCCAGGAGGTTGAGGCTGCAGTGAGCTGTGATCACATCACTGCACTCCAGCCTGGGTGACAAAGTGAGACTCTGTCTCAAAAACAAACAGTTGGCATTCGAGGACAACACTAAAAAATGAAGGGGTTTTATATAAAAGGCAGACTTGGCTCCTCTTGAAAATCAGGTGTCTTGGTTTGGGTTACACCGGCAGCTGACACTGGGACAAGGGCAAAATGGTTTCTTTAGGAGCTGTGGATGGTCCGGCAAGGGAGGAGAGGAGGCAGGCAGCCAGCAGAACCGTGCCGCTGAGCCAGCTGCCACTTTGGGGAACTGGAGCCGAATCCCTCTGGGAACCACAGTGCAAAGCCGGTGCCTTGGAGTCACTCCACCCCGGGGTGAGGGGAGGGAGTCTGAAGGTTCCTACACCAGTGCCTGTCAGCTTCTGGCTGAGACTGCTCTTGGAGGGTATTAATTTCACAGCACAGCCGCTGGCCCCAGCAGAACAGCATTCCCAAACTCTGGAACAAACCATTAGACTCAGAGGTAAAGATACAGGTGGCTAGAAGTTTCCAGAGCACAGTAAAAGGTTAGGTGTAGGGGATAGGGCACGGTCTGACAACATCTACGCCCTGGGGTGCTCTCATTCCCACAGGAAAAATAGGCTCTGGTGGGAGGGGGCAGCAGCCTTTTTAACAGGAGAAGGTCAGGGTCCCCACCTGCCCATCCCCCAGTCTCCCCAATTACTGAGGCAGCAATGCCCTTTGCCATGTATCATAGCACTTGCACTGATGTTTGACTTCCAACACAATATCTTCTCTGTGAATTCATGTCTGTCCAACATGAGAAAGTGTCAGGCCAAGAGGGCCACGGCTCCCAAGCCATTCACTGTGACAGCTCCCCAGCCACTACGGGTATTTGGGTTTGCAGCCCTGGCTTAAAGTCCTGGAATGCTAAGGGCTGGGCTGGCTTTCCTGACAACATTCACTCTAGGCTTCTTTTTTTTTTTTTTTTTTTTTTTTTTTTGAGACAGAGTCTTGCTCCGTCGCCAGGCTGGAGAGCAGTGGCGCTATCTCGGCTCACTGCAAGCTCCGCCTCCTGGGTTCATGCCATTCTCCTGCCTCAGCCTCCCCAGTAGCTGTGTCTCTACTAAAAAAAACAAATACACTCTAGGCTTCTTAATTCTTAGACCTCAGGAATGAGGTGGTTGCTCTCCCTGGTCTGCACACCATGGAACTCAACACCCCCTGGCCATCTCTCACGGCACCTACCTAGACTTCTCCCGCTCACCTAAGCAGATGGCCAGAATAAACACTGAAGAAGAGGACAGCTGGTTTTGCCCACCTAGAGGTGAACAGGGCTAGGCCTGCATCCAGTCCACGCCAGAGCTGCCCCCTGGAATGTTTTCAACTCATTTCTGCCTCGGTGCACACAGTGGGGCATGC
Organism: Pan troglodytes; assembly: GCF_028858775.2. Lineage (NCBI taxonomy): Eukaryota > Metazoa > Chordata > Mammalia > Primates > Hominidae > Pan > Pan troglodytes. The sequence continues at coordinate 84,229,689 of NC_072406.2, forward strand.
TCCTCTGTGGGGCACACAGACCCCTTGGGCACGCGCTCACTGTGATCAGCATGGCAGTTCCCAGTGCCTGGGTTCAAATGCTTCTCCATTCTCTCCCACACAAGAAAGCTCAACAGAGTGACAGAGGACACTGTGTGTGCAAAGACCTGGAGGATAAAGGGGACATGGGAAGTTTGGAGACCAAGAAGCAGTTTGCTCTGGCCGAGATGGTGATGAGACAGGAGGCTGGAGAGGAAAACTGGGGCCCGAATGTACTAAGAAAAAGAGGTTTGACTTGCTCCTAAGAGCTATAGAGAGCCATTGAAAGGCAGAGTGAAGCAGAGTGGTTTGGTCTGATCAACTGTATTCTATTTTACAGAGAGAAGAGTGAGGCACGGAGAGCTGAAATGACCAGCAGCGTCAGAACATGAACCCACGCCACTCATCCTTGGATTCCAAGCCTAGATCCTCCTGTCCTATCCTTTGCCTCGCACCTCCCACCCAATGTATTAAGGCCCCATGGGCTGTGTGCTATGGTTTGAATGTCCCCCAAGATTCATGTGTTGAAACTTCACCACCAGTGTGATAGTATCAAGAAGTGAGATGTTTAGAAAGTAAATCATGAGGAGAGAGCCTTCAAGAATGGAATTAGCAGCTGGGTGCGGTGGCTCACACCTGTAATCCCAGCACTTTGGGAGGCCGAGGTGGGCAGATCATGAGGTCAGGAGTTTGAGACCAGCCTGGCCCACATGGTGAAACCCCATCTCTACTAAAAATACAAAAATTAGTCAGGCATGGTGGTGGGCCCCTGTAATCCCAGCTGCTCGGGAGGCTGAGGCAGGAGAATCGCTTGAGCCTGAGAGGCGGAGGTTGCAGTGAGCCGAGATCGCACCATTGCACTTCAGCCTGGGAGACAGAGTGACTCTGTCTCAAAAAAAAAAAAAAAAGAATGGAATTAGCAACCTTATGAAAGGGCTGGAGGAAACTAGTAATCACTCCTTTTTGCCCTCTGCCATGTGACAGCACAGCACTCGTCGTTTCCAGAAGAATCCAGAGTAAGACAGGAAGCAGAGAACATCCCTCACCAGACACGAAACCTGCAGCACCTGGATCTTGGACATCCAGCCTCCAGAACTTGAGAGATAAATTTCTATTGCTTAGAACTTGCCCAGTCTGTGGTATTTTAGTATATTAAGTTGGTGCAAAAGTCATGGGTTTTTTGCCATTACTTTAATGTAAAAAAACTGCAATTTTTTTGCACCAACCTAATAGCAACACAATTGGATGAAGACACTGTGAACATGCTATGAAACCCAAGCCAGAATCACAGGCTTCTCTCTGGAGTCATACAGGGCAAGCCCCAGCTCTCTCCTGGGTGCTAACTTTCCAAAGTCTGCCCCTGAGTCTGCTCTTCTCCACGCTTGAATAGCAACAATGTGTCCTAGCTGTGGGACCTTGGACCAGTGACTTGCCCTCTCTGAGCCTCAGCTAGCTCATGT